>NW_026889805.1:8570000-8900000 GCF_033153115.1 Saccostrea echinata
ATGCCTGCAATTTCTGAATTTGAGGTTCATTACAGGTAACAGAATAAAGAGGTCCCGTAAAGGAAAAATAAGTAAAAATCATAAACATAAATAAAACAATAATCGGGATTAAATTTTGATTGTGACAGTCCCAATGATTATAACATGCTTACATGAACAATAACAATATAGTAGAAACATGGATTTTTAAGATGTTTCTCATTATTTAACGGTAATACAAAAAATGGTAAAACAAATGTAGCCTTTTGATTCAGTTCAATTCCTCAAGATATAGATCTTGGAGAAAAGCATATCCACCTTGCACTTTGTGCTCAGTCAGTATACTTTCTCTAAGGTCTATAAATCTAGGGATCAATCTATGAGCTTTCAGGGCCCATTTGCCAGATTTGATAAAAGATAACTGTCCCCTTCAAGTTCACTAGAATTTTGTTTAGAAACCATTACCGGTATATAGGTTTTCTTTTCTTCCACAGATCCTCCTGAGAGGCCTAGACATGTTCATGTTCAAGTCATGAACACAACTGCTGTAAATGTGAGCTGGATATCACCAATAAATGACACATTTATCATTGGTTACACTGTTCATATCACATGTGATGATAATAACAGTTTAACTCTGAACACCACAACAGAATCGCTCATCATACCCAACTTAGAGGTGCTGAAGAATTACACTATCACAGTCACTGCTTTTAACCAGTACAAGGCTAGTCTGCAGAGTGATCCAGCTAATGTAGTATTACCAGGTAATTCATAACTGTTGGCTGTTATTTTTCATATTTTGGAATGGTTTCTTAATACGAAACAGTTATTTAAAGTTAACAATTAAGGTGATTTTTTTTTAGTACATACATGTATATAAACACTCTAGCAATAGAGAAATCTTCGAGTCTGTAATTCTTCAATGTTGTCAAGTTTATTCTGTTATAAAAATTTTTAAACTTGTTGAGATGGAAAAACATAAGAATAAAATAACATAAATCACTATATTAGCTCATTTGAGCCAAGGACACGTTAAATTTTAAAACTCCTGACTTGTAATCTGTTGTGTACTCTTAAGAACCTTTTTAGGTCACCTGAGTCACTCAGGTGACCTATTGCTATCTGTTTTCATCTGTCAGCGTTCATCGTTTTGAAAATTTTTAGCTTCTTCTCTGAAACCACTGAACCAATTTCAACCAATTGTGCCATATAGCATCTATGGGTGAAGGGGAACAAAAATTATGAATCTTATGGTGCCTGCCCCCCTGGGGCCTGAGGGGTGGGGCTAAAACCATCAAAATTAATGCAATCTTTAAAAATCCTCTTCTTTACTCCTGAACATCAAGAAGTCAAAATATTGGCATGATTGTAATAAGCATTGAGTCTTCTATCAAAATTGTGAAATTCATGGCCCCAGGATCAGGGGTTATGGTTCTAGGGTGGGGCTCTACTATTGTTGAATATATAGTAAAAATGCATTATTTATTAAAAAATCTTTTCCTCTGCTCCTGGGTGTTAAGCATACATACTAAATGCTTAGTTATGATGAGCAAGGTTGCCTCTTCCAAAATTGTGAATTTCATGGCTGCTGGGTCACGGGTTCTGGTGTAAGGGCGAGGCTCTAATGATTATAGTGAAAAAATGCATTAATTCTTTGAAAATCTTCTCTGCTCCTGGGCATTAAGCAAACAAACTAAATGCATGGTTATGATGAGCAAGGTTGCCTCTTTTTAGGTCACCTGAGTCACTCAGGTGACCTATTGCTATCTGTTTTCGTCCGTTGTTGTCCGTCATGCGTTAACTTTTGAACATTTTTAACTTCTTCTCTAGAACCGCTCAACCAATTTCAACCAAATTTGGTATATAGCATCTATGGGTGAAGGGGAACAAAGTTGTGAATTTCATGGTCCCTGCCCCCCCCCCCCCCCAGGGCCTGAGGGGTGGGGCTAAAACCACCAAAAATAATGCAATCTTTAAAAATCTTCTTCTTTACTCCTGAACATCAAGCAGTCAAACTGTTGGCATCATTGTAATAAGCATTGAGCCCTCTACCAAAATTGTGAAATTCATGGCCCCAGGGTCAGGGGTTCTGGCCCCAGAATGGGGCTATATAGATCATATAGTGAAAGTGCATTATTTCTTTGAAAATCTTCTTCTCTGCTACTGGAGACTATTTAAACAAACTAAGTGCATGGTTATGATGCATAAGGATGCCTTTTCAAAAATTGTGAATTTCATGGCCCCAGGGTCAGGGGTTCTGGTGTTAGGGTGGGGCTCTATTGATTATATAGTGAAAATGCATTGATTCTTTGAAAATCTTCTTCTCTGCTACTGGAGACTATTTAAACAAACTAAGTGCATGGTTATGATGCATAAGGATGCCTTTTCAAAAATTGTGAATTTCATGGCCCCAGGGTCAGGGGTTCTGGTGTTAGGGTGGGGCTCTATTGATTATATAGTGAAAATGCATTGATTCTTTGAAAATCTTCTTCTCTGCTACTGGAGATTATTTAAACAAACTAAGTGCATGATTATGATAGACAAGGATGCCTCTTTCAAAATTTTTAAATATATGGCCTCAGTTTTGGGGTTTTTGAGGACGGGGGGGGGGGGGGGGGGGCTCTATTGATTATATAGTGAAAAAGCATTAATTCTATTGATTAATCATTAACTAATCCTGTCTGCTCCTTAGTGTTGAGCTTAGCTATGATGAAAATGGGAGCTTCGAACAGAATTTTTAAATCTTGTGGTCCATAGGGTCAGGGGTTCTGGCATAACGAGGGGTGGGGGGGGGGGGCTTTTGATAATATAGTGGAAAAGTGTACTTAATTCTTTGAAGTCCATTGTTATGATGATGAGGGTAACTCTTCCAAATTTGTAAATTTCTTGACCCTTGGTCTTGGGTTCTGGTGTTAGGGTAAGGCTTTGTTGAATCTGTAGTGAAAATGCATTGTACCTGTGAAATTCTTCTCTGCTTCTGGGCATATCGGAAGCAAACTGAGTAAAAGTTTAAATGATATGAGTAAGCATATTTCTACCAGATTTTTAAACATCTGGACCATTCGTCTAAGCATTCTGGTCCTGGGCAGGGCTCTATTAACTTGTATTCTACTGAGAGAAGTTATTCCCCTTTTCCATTCACCTTTGATAATTAGTCACTGTAAATAATGTATTTGAAAGGTTAATAGAATAAGATAATTATGCAAGAATGTTTATCGTATTATTAAAAAAGCACTTTCTTAGTATTAATAATCAGGTAGACCTGCAAGTAATAGATAAATAAAAATGATACAAAAATAACTTATCTTATTAAAAGTTCTTCAAAGACCATAAGAGAGGTCAATGCTAGAGGTCTTAATATGGGTTTAAAAATAGTACAGAAGCACTAATAGTTTGTTAATAGTCTGCATGGTGATAGTGTTAAGTGGGGGCAGATTAGAACTTAAGTTATGAGTTGATACTGAATACTAGACTAATTATTTTGTTGATCCTGATCTTCCTTCTTCTCTTGCTTTAGGGCAACAATGCTTCATCTATCAGTGTATTTAACTTCTAAATTGTTGTATTATACTCAGGTGACCGTTAAAGCCCTTGGGCCTCTTGTTAGCTCTTCTGAGCCAAAGGCTCAAAGAGCTAATGCCATGGTCATGTGTGTGGTGTGTGTAAACTTTTTAGAATATGGGCCATAACTCAAGAACCCCTTGGCCAATTATTGTCAAATTTGTCACAAGGTATCCTTGGCCCAAGGGCTCCTATTTATAATAAAACTAGGGTTGTGACCCTTAAACAAGGGGAGATAATTAGGAAAATACAAAAGTACTGGTTGCTAAAAAATGTTCTTCTCACGAACCACTGGGCAGATTATCACCAAACTTACACAAAAGGATAAGGATGTGTTGTAGATTAAAATTTGCGTGGGGATTTACCCTGGGGCAAAGGACGTGGTCTCAAGGTCACTTCAAAATTGACCAAAAATTACATTTTATTAAAATGTTGATATTTTGCTAACTACAAGGACTAGGATCATCAAATCTTGTCAGTTGATGCATCTAAGGACCTCATATCATGTTGACTCAAAAGTAGGTCACAGTGACCTACTTTTTAAATTTTGCGGCCATGTCAAATTTACTTGGACAGCTTAGTCGAATAGTCAGAGGCTTTAGTCGAATGATGGTTGAGTACTCAATGAAATGTACATTAATTTTTCAAGTCGTTTTCCCCCTTTTACTTTAACAGACTGATAGCTTGTACAATTTTTAATCTACGCTATCACCATTGAAATCGAATTATTGATCGTTAACATTTATGTTCATGTAGTAATAAATATATATGTATGTATACAATGTATTTGATTTCAAATAAAATATTTACTGCATATTTTATCTAAATATGGGATATCATTTGTGGCTTCCTTTGTCATTATGTAGTGCATGTACCACTGAACTATTGATTTCTTACCTGAAGCCATTTGAATGGGTCTTTTCAGTGACCCGTGACTGGTACACAGTTAGAGCATACCAATTTTTAAAACAAAGAGAGCTTGCAATAATTTTTAATTATGAGATTTTTTGCAAACAATTGAATTGATACAATCTTGAAATTATTGATATTTATACCGGAAAGAAACACATTTAAATTACGCTCATAACTGTCCTCCAATTACGCAACAGCTGCTCAATTATGAAAACTCTTAATTAATTAATAGTTGCATTATGCGAGATCTTATGGAATTGAAGGTTGAAACTTTACAATCTGGATCTGACATCTTTTAAAGTATTCCAATGCATGTTTGCCAAACAAGAATCGACAAGCAAACAATTTCCTTAGGTTTGAACAATCAACGAAGACCGTTTAAGCCTTACAGTTACCCTGAGTATTTTACTCACAAGAACAAGAACAAGAGCTTATGCGATAGTAAGGTGTCCGTCGTCCGTCCGTCTGTCTGTCTGTCTGTTTGTCCGTCTGTAAACAATTTTTCAAAATGCTACTCCTCCTACAGTTTTAGTCTGATTTCAGTATAACTTGGCACACAAGTAGACTACACTAAGATACATAATTCTGTGTATCGGTTTTTGATTTCAATGAACGGTGTTGCCATGGTTACTAAAAATAGAAATTTCTGTGAAATACTTTCAAAATGCTACTCCTCCTACAGTTTTTATCTGATTTCAATATAACTTGGCACACAAGTAGACTATACTAAGATGCGTAATTCTGTGTATCGGTTTTTGATTTCGATGAAGGATGTTGTCATGGTTACTAAAAATAGAAATTTCTGTGAAATACTTTCAAAATGCTACTCCTCCTACAGTTTTTATCTGATTTCAATATTACTTGGCAAAACAAGTAGACTATAATAAGATACATAATTCTGTGTATCGGTTTTTGATTTCAATGAACGGTGTTGCCATGGTTACTAAAAATAGAAATTTCTGTGAAATACATTCAAAATGCTACTCCTCTTACAGTTTTGGTCTGATTTCAGTATAACTTGGCAAGCAAGTAGACTACACTAAGATACATAATTCTTTATATTGATTTTCTGATTTTGATGAACATTGTTGCCATGGTTACTAAAAATAGAAATTTCCTTGAAATACCTTCAAAATGCTACTCCTCTTACAGTTTTGGTTTGATTTTAGTATTACTTAGCTCACAACTAAACTACACTAAGATACATTATTCTCTATACCAGTTTCGGATTTTGATGAACAGTGTTGCCATGGTTACTAAAAATAGAAATTTCCTTGAAATACCTTCAAAATGCTACTCCTCCTACAGTTTTGGTCTAATTTTAGTATAACTTAGCACACAATTAGACTACACTAAGATACATAATTCTCTGTACCAGTTTTGGATTTCAATGAACGGTGTTGCCATGGTTACTAAAAGTAGAAATTTCTTGAAATACTTTGAAAACGCTACTCCTCCTACATTTTTTGTCTGATTTCAGTATAATGTGGCATACAAGTAGACTACAGAGATACATAATTGGTGTTATTGTTTTTTTATTTTTGTTGAATGATGTTGCCATGGTTACTTAAATCAAAATTTCTGTAAAATTGTTTTAAAAGGCTACTCCTCCTACAGTTTTAGTCTGATATAATAATAAATCTTGCCACAAAAGAGACTAAACCAAGGATCATTATTCTGTTTATTGCTGTTGCAAAGTTTCAAGTCAAAGTGCTACTTTTATCTTCCTTTACAATGTATAAATACAACCAGTAGAGCTACAGTCTCATCAGAGACTTCTGGTTAAACCTTAAATTTAAGATTACTATCGAGTATCAAATTTTTTTAACAAATAGCTGACAAAAAAAGGTTTAGTGGATAGTCGGTTGATCAAACGATAGTCGAGTACTAGATTATTCGTTGACATCCCTAATTAAAGGCATATTTTGAACAATTTAAGGCCTATGATCATCAAACTTTGTCGGTTAATGTATCTTGGGTCCTTGGAGTACATTGACTAAAAAGTAGGTCACCTTGACCTACTTTTTGAATTTTGTGGCTAATCTTTTTCAAAACAATTAAGGTCATTAATTCAAATACTGAGAGGTTTAAAATCATGAAATCTTGTTAGCTCACCTGAGCTGAAGGCTCAAGTGAGCTTTTCTGATCAAAATTTGTCCGTTGTCTGTTGTCGTTGGCATTGGCGTTGTTGTTGTCATTGTAAACTTTCACAATTTCATCTTCTTCTCCAAAACTACTGGGCCAATTTCAACCAAACTTGGCATAGAGTATCCGTGGGTGAAGGGGATTCAAGTTTTTTGATCAAATGAAGGGCCATGCCCTCTTTCAAGGGGAGATTATAGAGAATTGGTGAAAAATTAATAGCATCTTTTAAAAATCTCAAGAAGCACAGGGCCAGGAAAGATGAAACTGTGTAGATTCATGTTTGTTCAAATCATGACCCCCGGGGGTCACAATGGAGGATCAAAGTTTTACATAGAAATATATAGGAAAAATCTTTAAAAGTCTTCTTCTCAAGAACAGCAAAGCCATGATGAGTCATATTTATATGGAAGCATCCTCAGGTAGTGTAGATTCAAGTTTGTTCAAATCATGACCCCCGGGGGTAGGGCAGGCCACAATGGAGGATCAAAGTTTTACTTTGAAATATAAAGGAAAAAATCTTTAAAAATCTTCTTCTCAAGAACAGCAAGGCCATGATGAGTCATATTTATATGGAAGCATCTTCAGGTAGTGTAGATTCAAATTTGTTTAAATCGTGACACCCGGGGGTAGGGTGGGGCCACAATGGAGGATCAAAGTTTTACATTGAAATATATATAGGAAGAATCTTAAAAAAATCTTCTCAGGAACAGCAAAGCCCTGATTGGTCATATTTATGTGGAAGCATCCTCTGGTAGTGTAGATTCTATTTTGTTCAAATCATGACCCCCGGGGGGTAGGGTGGGGCCACAATGGAGGATCAAAGTCTTAAATAGAAATATATAGGAAAATTTCTTCTTCTGAAGAACTGCAAAGCCATGATAAGTCATTTTGATATGGAAGCATCCTCAGGTAGTGTAAATTCAATTTTGTTCAAATGATGACCCCAGGGGTAGGGTGAGGCCCAATGGAGGATTGAAAATTTTACATAGGAACATATATGGAAATGTCTTCTTTTCAAGAACTGAAAATCATGTTTAGTCATTTTGATATGGAAGCATCCTCAGGTAGTGTAAATTCAATTTTGTTCAATTGATGACCCACTGGGCAATGGTGGATCCAGGAATTTTGTAATGGGGGGGGGGGGGGAGAGTAGAGGCAGTGGGTCTGGTAGCCACATTGTATAGGCGAGTGATAAGTGCTGGTAACAAGTATTACCAAGTTGTTTGTACCATGTTTTACCAAGTGGCTTACAGCTAAGATGTTTATTTAGCCAAGAGACATCACCTCGGGTAAATTTATGGGCATTAGAGATTTCTCTTTGTGTACTTAATTGTTGCATTAGGCAAGTGACAAAAACATACTAAGTATTAAATACCTTGATACACACTAGGCAAGTGTCCATTGTATTTATGTATCATCCTTGTAAGACTTAGGCAAACCAAGTACAATTCCAAGGAGATCGCTCAGGGTCTAGCATGTTACAATATGCACGAGTACTTTTAAACTTTTGAAATTCTTGGGTAACATAGCTTCATCTATCAGTTGATTTTGCTTTATACTTCTATGGATCCTTTGCAGTGTTGTATTATGCTCAGGAGACCGTTAAGGCCGTTGGGCCTCTTGTCTCTAGAACTATTGCATGTATAAGAACCAGACTTGGCAAAGATGATTCTTTAAATGTTGTTTGTCTGAGTAAGATGAATTATAACTTATTTTTATCCCATACTGATTGTAGGAAGAAAAAGAAAGGGAAAAGATGAAACACAAATAGGTAAGGCAATGTCAGTATTCCTGACAGGATTCTTATCAGTATATTAATAGGTCATGTAACAGTAATAGGTCATGTAACAGTAATAGGTCATGTAACAGTAATAGGTCATGTAACAGTAATAGGTCATGTAAAACAGTCAAGGTAGTGCACTTAGAGAAAGGGCTTCTAAGATTGTTTATAAATCTAGAACATAAAATAAATTTGTTTACCCCTAACTGTGATGTTGAAATTATATTATTATCCTTCAGAATAATACAGTCAATCTGATTGGTTATGAGCATATTTCATGTGCAGAGAAATAATTCATGATGTCTCCCTCACAAGCAGGGTGACAACTGTTGTCTCCTTTCACATGACAATGAAATAGCACAAGTGAGCAAGTTGTAAGCTTAATAACTCATTTATATAATTGATATATACACGGGATTGGTGAACAATAAATAACAGTGAGGTCAAAGTTGTCTGTTGACATAATTTAAAAGTATGGAATCAGAGCAGTGGGAGGTAGGAGAACACAAGAGGTTTGACTTATATTTTCTACTCTATTAATTTTATTAAATTTAGATTCTTTGAGACATCACAAATTATCAGGTCTTAGTAGGGTTGTCATCCAGGTATGCCAAAAAACTTTAATCTTGCCCATGAGCTGCCATACGATGGCACCAGTGTTTGACAAACTCATCTTGTTTTATTGTATAAGTAGTTGATGCATTATTATATTATCACATTTGTATCAATGGAATATTGCATTTCTTGAAATTTTACATGTTGAGTAAGAACTACTTTGTATAATTCTATAACAATCTAAATCATATCTTGCGTTGCAGAGACTTTATCATATAAATGAATTTTTAGATTAATATCTCTAATTTAGTTTCAGTCTTCCTATTTCTGATGATAGCCTTAGCTGCAGTTGTTGTGCTGATTATCATCTTATTTATATGTATAATTTGTGTGCTGTCGAAAAGGAAGAAAAAGATAAAAGGTAACAAAAGGACAAAGTTTATTTGCTTTGGACCATATAAAATGTATGTGTCTTAATTCCAGAGGAATATTTTTGATTAAATTGTGATAATTTTTTTTACCAATTTTTTAGGTAGAGGAAGAGCAGTTTCAAATGAAGAAAACAGAGAGATGCTGGAAATGGGGCCAAACATGGCTAATAATGCTGGGGTTAAAGTTGAAAATCCTGCCCGTGACCCCTCCATATCAGACAGATTCCTAGTACAGGAGTCTGAGCATCAACTGCACAGCAATCCTCCAACTCAAAGCAGGGATTCTCACGAAATCATGTCTTCTCCTCCTCTGGATGCACAATCCTTGAAGTCTTCAGAGGACAGTTTGGACATCAGTGAAGCACCAGATCTAAACTGTGATTCCCTCTCTCCTCGTGAGGAATCATCAAGCATGGGAAACATTTCACAGTTTCCTAGTTCAAATGAAGGACTTTCTTCTATTCTTGAACAAATTGATACAGTTGAACCAGTGAAGAGAACTCAAACTGGGTACCAAAAGAAAGTGCCGGGTTCTGACTCTGGCCGGGGGTCTGTCGCAGGGACAAGCTCTACGACATCAGATCCTGCAGACTTGAAGCCGAATTCTTCACAGGGTAGTGACAAATTACCTCAAGTGCCAAGTTACAATCATCAAATTTCTGCTGACTCAGGCAGAGAGTCAGAAACAGAAAATGCTACTGAGCACTCTGGGAACTATAGGTCCCAGACAGGCAGTGCCAAAGGAGGAAAGGCTGCAGCTGTGATTTGTGATGTTAAAAAGGATATTGTTAATCTTATTTCAGAGGCTGTAGAGAAAAAACCTAATTTACATGCTCAGCCTTTTCTCACAGACATTTCTGAAAGGAGTAATGAAGAGGATATCTCATTGAAATCCAGTAAGAGAAAGATTTCTTTTTTAGCTCACCTCGACGAAGTCAAGATGAGCTTATGCTAGACCGTCGGCGTAAGCGTCGGCGTCCCGGTTAAAGTTTTAGGAGCAAGTCCATTCCCAAGTAACTATAAGCCCTACCTGGACCAAACTTGCATGGATGATGCATCTAGGGATGGACACTACCACACTTGCTTCGGATGCTGGATCTGACCTAGATTTTGCAGTTGAGTGACAAGGTTAAAGTTTTTGGAGCAGGTCCGTTCCCAAGTAACTATAAACCCTACCTTGACCAAACTTGCATGGATGATGCATGTAGGGATGGACACTACCACACTTGCTTCGGAAGCTGGATCTGACCTAGATTTTCCAGATGAGTGATCAGGTTAAAGTTTTTGGAGCAGGTCCATTCCCAAGTAACTGTAAACCCTACCTGGACCAAACTTGCATGGATGATGCATCTAGGGATGGACACTACCACATTTGCTTCGGATGCTGGATCTGACCTAGATTTTCCAGATGAGTGACCAGGTTAAAGTTTTTGGAGCAGGTCCATATCCAAGTAACTATTAGCCGTACTTGGACCAAACTTGCATGGATGATGCATCTAGGGATGGACACTACCACACTTGCTTCGGATGCTGGATCCGACCTAGATTTTCAGTTGAGTGACTAGGTTAAAGTTTTTGGAGCAGGTCCATACCCAAGTAATAAAAAGCCCTACCTGGACTAAACTTGCATGGATGATGCATCTAGGGATGGACACTACCACACTTGCTTCGGATGCTGGATCTGACCTAGATTTTCCAGATGAGTGACCAGGTTAAAGTTTTAGGAGCAGGTCCATTCCCAAGTAATTATAAGCTCTACCTTGAACAAACTTGCATGGATGATGCATCTAGGGATGGACACTACCACACTTGCTTCGGATGCTGGATTCGACCTAGATTTTCCACGAGTGAATTTTAGCCATATTTTAACCAAATTAGCTAGGGATGGTCACTTCCAGACTTGCTTTGGATTCTGAATCTGACCTACATTTTCCAGATGAGTGACCAGAATAATTTTTTTGGAGTAGCTATATAACATTATACATTTATTGACCAGGTTCTAGGGCAACATGCATTTTGTCGGACCCAAGAACCAAACTGTTTGCCTGAGGCCTTAGGCCGAAGGCAAACAGTTTGGTTCGAGGGGTCGACAAAAAGCATTTTGCCCAAGAACACAGTCAATAAATGTTTTGTTATACTTTTTATTTATTATTATTATTTTGACATCCATGTATGTCGAACACCAACGAATGCAAATGAGATTTAGCTGACCCCGCCCATTATGTGACGTAAGCGGTCCAACATCTCATCAACAGGTCCAATTTCTCACTTCGCTGTCAAACATCAATTTTTTTATGCCCGCTCAGTAAAACATTGGAAATGTTAGACTTTTATCAGTATTGATTTATATAGGAACAAATTTTTAAAGGTATAACAATATGGCTTGTTATGATTAAACTTGCATAGATGGTGCATCTAAGGATGAAAACTTCCAGACTTACTTTGGATGTTGGAACTGACCAAAATTTTCTTGATTAGTAAACAGGATAAACGTTTTTTGAACAGGTCTATTTCCTAGTAACTATAAGTAGTACTTAAACCAAACTTGCGTGGACATTGATCTTGGGATGTACACTAACATACATGTGATATGTACCGGCTGTACACAAAATGTACAGTTTTTCGAGCCCATTCATCGTGTACCGGCGGGACACCAAAATTCACGGAATATGAAAATTTGTACAGTATTTTGAATTTCTCGCTAAATGCCGCCATTTTACTCATTCTCGCTCGCGAGACACTGGAAGACGTCACCTGTGTTTGACACTTGACCTTCTGATAATTGTGTAGTGTACACAAACCATCGCGTGCGAAGGTGTGAACTGCCAATTGGGATAATTATCTTGCTATAAATCCGTATCAAATACCCCTTTAGGTAGCTTTATTTTTTAAGGGGTACTTAATTACTGTTAATGTTTCGTATATGTAACTTGATTGAAAAAAATTGAGCCAACTTCTAAGGTTGATATACATGACTTAATATACATGAATCTTACCCAGATCTTCGTAGGTATAAAATATACGATGTTTATTACAATGATTACGATGGAATTTCATCAAAATTTAAGCGATATTTTATTCCATTTTTTGTACCGTTTTTTGATAGGCAGTGTACAGTTTTTTCACCCAAATTCCAGTTTTTTTATGGCTCCTGTACAGTTTTGTGGTCTTTGACTTATCACATGTATGCACTAAATAAAAAATTATGCGAAATTTGCCTTACTTAAAGATAACATTCGTCGAGATGAGCTTCGTAATCTTTGATTACCTATGTTTTAACAGTACTGCGTACTAAGGGTTTTAATTTATGGGTGAATTACCAGTTTCAGGAATAAACATGAGGGTCAGATTTCATGGTTTGAGGAAAATACAGTTTCAGTGATATGTAACAGGGATAGGGTAGTCGTAATCAAGTAATCGTAATGGATTGTAATGATTACTTTTTTCAAGTAATCAACAGTAAACTGTAATTGAAGAGATTTTTGATTACTTGTAATCGTAATTTAATCGATTACAGCTAAAATTTTCAATGTAATTATAATTACTTTTTCGATTACTTTCGATTATTTTATACATAAAGTGGAAGTTATTTTGGAGAATTACTTCCAGTCAGTCACACATAAATATCAAATATAAACCACCTAGTGTAATGTTTGGATTTTCTAACTTTTTTTATCATAAGTTTAATAATGTTCTCAATAAAATTTGCCTTATAGACCTACTGGTCTAGTATTAAATAATTCAGAAGTGTATTTCAACCATTTATTAATAAAATATACAGATTTTTCGTGTGCATTTTACATTTGACCCACTGTCCTCTTGCAGCATGTCCTTTTTCATATTTCAGATGTTGAAAAACTTTGTCTTGTAATAGAAAATTATAAATAGCAAAAACAGATTTAAGTGCTGTATTAAATATAAATAATTTGGTAAATAAACTACATTGTACTCGAAAAAAAGATGATGGAAATACTTATTCATATCTGAAAATGTTTAAACAACTTCAAACTTGTGTTTTAGTAACTTTAAAATTTGCAAAATCATTCTCATGTTTTCATTCAAAATTGTAAGGTTGCTTTTATATCAGTGAGAGGTTATGTCTGTAAGAGAGAAAGTGTCACAGTGACTGTGTTTGCTTATCTTAATTGGCTAATTAATTGACTAAGACATATCCCTGATTTGCAGATAATGAGGTGTAAACTGTAAACTACCTAGTGTTTAACTTTCATTCCATTGAAGACAAACAATATTATTAAAAGAATAAATAGCTCTCAAAACACTTACTTCAATACAGAATGAAATTGTGCTATTAGTTAAATTACTTAAAAACACATTTAATTTACATGTTTATTACTAAGAGTTCTTTCAAATTTACGTTGTTTTTTTTTGAAAAAGACACGTACAGGAATGTTTAATGTGTACTGTCAACATACAGACAGCCCAAATACTTTTAATGAAGTAATTCACAATAAAATATTAAATAATTTTTGCAACAAGTCAATAAATATGGAGGTTCAGATCCAAGGTTGAAAGGGATAATTAATTCCTTGGCATATTTTATTGAAGGAATCATGTCTCCACTTTCCATGGTAGAGAATCCCTCATTTGGGCATTTAGTGAGAATGTTAGCCAGAATAAAACCTTAAAAGAATCTGCACTGAAACTGCAGGAACACATTCAAACTTCAGTGGATAACATCCACATTTACCATTTAAATATTGCTTTGATATTTGAAGGGATAAAAACTTTAAAGTAATCAATTATTAATCGATTACATCTTCCAAAGTAATTGATTACAATTGATTACAGGACAAAAATGAGTGTAATCGATTAATAATCAATTAAATAAAATTCCTCTGAGTAATTGATTATTAATCGATTACATTTTTCAGTAATCGTGCCCATCCCTGATATGTAAAGCTGCCTCATCCTATTCTCTCATTAATGTAATTGTCCCCTGCTTTTGCAAATGCGAGGGAACATTAGATGTCATTTACCTGTCAGATTGTCCATCTGTCAGTCTGTCTGTCACAAAAACTTTAACCTTGATCATAACTTCTGAATGAGAAAAAAGGGCTTTCATATTTCACATGTACATTACCTGTGACAAGATGTTTCCAAATGTACATATGCTATGATTTTTGACCTCATGACCTGGACTTGAAGTTTGACCTACTTTTCAAAAATTTTAACATTGTTTATAACTATGAATGAGAGAAGATAGAGCATTCATTTTTTGACATGTACATTACCTGTGACAATACATTTCAGAACATGTCATGATATTTGACCCCATGACCTTGACCTTGAAGTGTGACTTAATTTTCCAAAAATTTTAACAATGGACAGGTGATAACTTTCGAATTAGAGACTATATGGCAGATAAATTATACATATAAATTACCTTTGACAAGACCTTTCCAAATATACTATGATTTTTTACCACATGACCTTGACCTTCAAGCTTGACCTAATATTCAAAAGTTTAATGCTTACTTTTGAAGGAGAGAAGAATGAACATTCATCATATTTGACATGCATTACCTAGCTGTAACAAGATATTTCCAAATGTACTATAATTTTTTATCCCATGACCTTGACCTTGACATTTGAACTAATTTTCAAAAATGTTAACTTTGTTAATATTTTTTAAATGAGAGAAGGTATGACATTTATATTTCACATGTGCATTGCGTGTTTCAAGACATTTCTGAATGACATTGGTTTTTGACCTCATGACCTTGACTTTAATGGCTAACCTACAATCTTTTTCAAATTTTTTTTTTTTACATTTTATTAGTAATGTTTGAATGAGAAGATGGAAGGCTTTCATATTTTATGTGAACTCTACCTATGACAACTCCTTTCAGAAAGATATATCATTTTTGAACTTCATGACCTTGACCTATAAGTTTGAAGGATGCAAAACAAGACAGTTACAATATGCCATATGCTAAGAGAAAAGTAAGCAAAATTGATACCGTTTATAGTTTTTTCATGTTTGACCCTGACTAAGAAAATAGTTGATGAATGAACTACAAACAAGCAAATTCAGAGAATTGTGGTCCCTCACTTTTGGTGTGTTAGTGGTTAGGATAAAATTATTTATGGCATATAGTAACTGTCTTGTTTAGGAATAATAACACAAATCACTGGAATCAGATTTTAAATAAAAAAGGAATATTTGTTTTCTCCAGAATAAACTATTTTACACATGTTCTTATCAATGTTCCTTATAATGCCTTAAATGTCTTAGTGCAGAAAGGTCAGTTCTTTAGAAAACAGTATGAAAAATAAATATTTCTCAGTAATTAGCCAATAAAGGTATATTTTTTTCTTTATCAGAATAAAAAGAAAGGTTATTTCTTTAGAATATATTCATTCAAGCATGTTCACACATGGACTTTTTTCAAAATTCTCCATTATGCATGAGAAAGTTGCCAGAATTACTTAAAAGGATAAGGGGTGTCTTTTTCATTGAGAATCAGAATTTTTTTTTCTTTTGTCGGAATTCCACTGAATTTGGTTTTAATTCTGAGGAATAAGTCTTATAATTGAATTAAATGTTGAATTTAAATATATTTTTGCAATTTGGGTCTTTTTTGAATGCATTTTATGTAAAATTGAAGCTGTTGAAAATCCACCATTTCTCAGCTTTTTACAATGATCTTGCACATGCTGCAGCGCAAAAACAAGCAAATGAAGGTATTGTTTTTATCAGCTTAAATTCCTAAGTAAGTGCTAGTATAAAAAATATCAAAGTTTCAGAAATTGAAGTTTCAGAAATTTCACACAAAGACTTTTCGGACATAGGTCCCCCCTTAAAGGAACTATTCAAGGCATTTTCATCAAACTTAAACACTAATACAAATTTTCATGTTGCATTACTGATATACACTCGGCGGGGCATTTATATCCTATGGACATATTTGTAGTTTTTGTTACCTCATGACCCTGACAGAACATTTTGACCTACTTATCAACAGTTTTAACTTTGGCTATAACTTTTGCTCCAGAAGAGATAAGGCTTTCATTTTTTTTCACATGTACATGTGACAAGATCTTTGGTACTGTCACTAAAATTGACTATTTTGGAGAGTTATTACAGGTAAACTTTGGTATCTCAAACACCAATCATCCATGGATATGTTGAAGTGATTTGAAGGTCCCAACCACTTATTCTTTAAGTATTTTACCCTCGATATCTCAAATCCTTGGATATCTTGAAGATTTTTCTCTGTCTCATCGAGTTCTAGATAACGATGTTTGACTGTACTTAATTATTTCCCCACTTGATAGTAGGGGGTATATAGTGATGGGAGTGTCTGCCCTTATGCCCCTCTGTCCATTACACTTGGGGGTAGCCATCCCTTATCCTCCTCTTACACCACTGAGTGCAATTTATTCTTTCTTTCATAGTGGCATTGTGCATCTCCTATTTTTCATTTCAATCAGACACATGTTTGGGGTTTCCCATCACAAAACATGGACACTGCCATTCTTTTCATAATATTGTGGGTACCCATCTCTTATCAGCAACTCATCCTATACCACTGAATAAAAATTTAATAAGACTTTCAAAGAATCTTTATTACATAATGGCATTGTGCACCTCCTATTTTGTTTTTGTGATCAGATATTTGCTCTTTCCCAAAGCAAAACATGGACTCTGCCATTATACTCAATAATGGGGGGGTATCCATTTTGTTAATGCAACTCTTCCTTAACCCCTGAATGAAATTCAGTGGAGCTTTCACAGAATTTCATTCACATACTGCCATTAAATGCACTTTGCGATTATGCTGATATAGGTTATTTTGTTTTTACTAGATCAAGAAGATTGCCTCTGCACCATTGCAGCATTCATTGACAGTCCCAAGAGTTACCAGCATCTGGAAGACTTAGGTGATTTACTTGACCCAGATGATTACTATGGATCACTAAGAAGCTGGAAGGGTTTTGCCAAAGATGTATTAAAAGTGGAAGCATACAAAATTATTGCCATTGGGTAAGACATTATTCATTAATTTGATATTATTAAGAAGAGAATATCCTTAATAAAACTGTTTATTATACCTCATATGAATAATCATTAGTGAAATAGAATCTGATTGGCCGAGACAGTCACGTAACCGTCGTGTTTGCCCAGCAACAAAACTTCGTGTTTCACGTCATGTTTCACGGTTGTGACATCACAATGCGGTGACTGAGATGGTTACTACTGAGTTAGATCATTTATATCATTGATTGATTGTGTCGACTCAAACATGTAAAATATAAATATTTACAGAAGTGTTTTCACTGGTGGGGTTGTAATGTTACTGGTGTGTAAATTACATTGACTCATCACGAATGAATGTTTTTATGAAGTGGGACTAGTGGTGTAACTAACATCTGTTTCATATTATTCTTATCAAATGTTTTACTTTATTCATCGGATTTTCTTTGTATTTCTTGCATTGTGCTTGATTCGGTATAATAAACAATTTATTGCATGAATGTTCGGGAGACATGAAGATTTCTTTTCCCTTGAAAAATCATATTCCCCTCAGGCGTTGCCCTCGGAGAATACGATTTTTCATGGGCGAAGAAATCTTCATGTCTCCCTCACTATCATGCAATAAATGTATATTATACCAGGAGAATATGATAAGATGCCTATAAATTTAAGAAAAAAACATCTTCCTCTTCAGATTGAATTAGAAGAGAATTATTTGGTTAATTGGATACTTACTAGTATCTGCTTATTCTGTAAAATGTATGCAAACTTATAAGAAAACCTTGTAAATGGATGAATTTTCTGTGGAAACTTAGTTTGCTCTGGGATAATGAATACATTTTTGTCAATCTCTTAGCAGAAAGAGCTAGTACAATTTGACAAGCAAATATACAAGTATTCTCATTTTAATTAGTGTTTTGTTGTTTTCAAGATTGTTTACATAGTGGCTCCAAGTGTTTATAATGAACTTTCTTATGGATTTAGAGTTGTTCCTGGAAGAATTTCTTTCTCAGTAACAAAATAAATAGTTGCCTAATTGGTAATTAAGCATCTGCAGTTATAGTGTAGATTTAATTTTAGTTCACTCTCACTCCCAAGGGCTATGATAGAGTTTGAATTCTTTATATAAGCAAACTGGGCCTCTTATTTCAATTTTTGAATCTCTAAATGTTGTTTGTTTTTTTTTAGAACCAGGTGCAAAGGTGGTAGTCCTTTTCGGACAGAAGTTCTGGATTATATGAAAGCCCAAGGGACCAAGATTGGACATATAGTGTTTTATTTTTCAAGGGCTGAACATTTTCGCCTAGATGTGTTGGAAAAAATTACTAAATTCCATATAGGATGTAAATTCTGTGATAACATACTAAAACAGTACAAATTGTATGACGTCAAAGAAAATGAAATGGGTAGTTGAGATATGTTATTTTGTGTGATACATACATGTATGCATGAAGTGCAGAAAATGCGCAGTTCAGAAAAGGTCTGTGATAGGCTTGAACTTTGAGGGTTTGAAAACAAGGCGTCCATGGAACTTCTTAAAGATAAAAATGAATTGTCCACATCCATAAGTGTCTGTCTGCAATCGGTATTGACTGCTACTGTGAAAACCAGTACATGTGTAGGTTGAAGAAGTTAAACACCACTTATCTTTTATTTTCATTTAACATTTTGTAAAAAGTAAGTTTTAAAGGATTATTGTAGATGTATAAATTCTAATTCAAAGGTTGCCTCAATTTTCATGTTATATAAGTAATCAAATTGAAGACTGTGATCATTGTTTTGACATAATAACACCAGGCTTGGCACTGGATGGACAGGTCCATTGCAGATTTTAGGGGACTGACTGCATATTATGCCTGAGTCTCTAAAATACATATTAAATGCATTTTTTTGGCATCGAGCAGAGCTCAAACGTCATCTAACCAGCATCCCATTGAAAGCGCAACCAGAATCTACGCAACCAAAGGTGTCAGTCAATGCATCCGCAAAAGAAAATAGCAATTTTGTATATCCATTTTTTCGAAAATGCTCACAATGAATAATAACTTGAAAATAAAATTGCATCAATTATATCTACAATTAATTCGATTACAAATCACAGATATTTTGAGGGGGTTTTTTACACAAGAAAAAAGTGAAAGTTGATGCAGACGAATTTCTTAAGAAAGCTAGTGTGCATTGAATGACATGAATAGCATTTTGGAAGGACAACCATGTAAAAGAAACAACCCACCAAATATGAATACTAGAAGACTAAAAACATTGAATTTCAAAATTTCGACCTTACTTTTACAATCTTATAACCAGTTTTATCATTGCCTGTGTGGCACAGTGGTTAGAGTGTCTGCTCTAGAATCACAGAGTAAGGAGCTGATCCTTACATTACAGGTTCAAATCCACTGCAGGACGTGGAGACCGGTCCTTTGGATGAGACGATATAAATTGAGGTCCCGTGTTGCAGTAGTTTTTGGTACGAAAAAGATCCCTCACTGCTCAATGGCCCTGAGTGCCGAGTATAGGTATAAATTTGCAGCCCTCCACCGAAAAAGTGGTGGCGTCTCCATATGAGTAAAAAATTCTCATGAGGGACGTTAAACAACAAACAAACAAACAAAACCAATTTTATCATAAAAACCAAATTTATCATCCTCTTTTTGTATTTCTCCATTTCTTCCATTTCATAATGTACATGTACTGTGTAATACCCAACACAATACCATAGCCCAATCGTAAATCATAGTTGTAGCAGAGCAGAGACATGTTGGTTGTTTAGATGCAATCACTTAAATAATGCTTAGACATTGACAATTAGAAAAATTTTATATAAATACATTAAATCTGTCGTAGTTTTTCAACTGACTGAATAGAGACGAATTAAATATGTTTGATAGTGTCTGGTCAATTCAACCCCTGCTTTATTTGGATCAATGCTTAAGGCCCTCAAACTGTAATTGTGACATATTGTTTGAAACTAAAATTTCACATCTAATTCAAAAAGTTTTTCATGTTTGAAGCCATGAAAGCTTTTAAGTCTTCTGATTTTTTTAATCTCAATATGTATATACATGTTTAGGAAATAAATACAGTCAAACCTTGTTATCTCAAACTCGATGTGACCGAGAAAAAACTTCGAGATGTCTGAGGATTTGAGATATCCAGGGTAAAATATATAAAGAATAAGAGGTTGGGACATCCAAATCACTTCGACATATCTGAGGTATTCGAGATATCAGTGTTTGAGATACTGAAGTTCAACTGTACATGAATACTCACGATTTACTGTACATTTTGAACTTATGTTAACTTTAAAATTTGTGGGAGAAAAGAGGAAACACCTCAGTGCATGATATATCATTCAAATAAAAAGTTTTGTAATTTTATTTCTGCTAGATACCATTGTTAACCCACCATTTAATAATTAATACCTGACTTTGCATTCGATAAATTTTTATGAAAGTAGGTTATGTACTTTAAGCTGAATATGTTTTCCTAAGGCCTAATTGTAATTATTTTTATGTAAACTATTTTGTAAATTTGAAAAATAATATTTAAGTTTTTTACTATTAATAAACTTGTTCATTTAACATCCCAAAGTGAGATACTGGGGCAGCTAATACTCTCCAATGTACTTCAAGTATTAGACATGTATCAAGTTACCTTTTTTCTAAATTGTATTGTCTATCTTATTTATTTAAATTAAGATTATGTGTTGTATACAGGGATATTTATTTGAGTTTAGAATGAAAATTGTTATTATATTGTAGCACTATTGAATGGATTGAAAGTGCATTTTTAGCTCACCTCAACGAAGTTGGGGGGGAGCTTATGTGATACCCTTGGCGTCGTTGTTGGTATCCCGGGTCAAAGTTTTTGGTGCAGTTTTTTTTTTTAAGTAATTCTGTGCCCCACATTAATCAGAGATGCATGGAAGATGTTTCTATGGTGTTTCATTGTATCAGTCGAGATTTCAGATGCTGCAATTTCAGCTAAGAAATGACCAGATTAATGTTTTTAGATCAGGTTAAGGTTTTTAGAGCAGGTGAAAGTTTTTGGAGCAGATTACTCATTTCCAGTTAACTATAAGCCCTATGTTGACCAAACTTGCATGGATGATACATCTAAGGATGCACACTACTGGACTTGCTTCAGATGCTGGATTTGATCTACATTTTCCATATGAGTGACCAGGTTAAGCTTTGGAGCAGGTTAATTTCTAAAGTAACTGTGAACTTTATGTTGACCAAACTTGCATTGATCACACTAAGGATGCACACTAACAGGCTTGCTAGATCTGACCTACTTTTTCCGGATGAGTGACCAGGTTAAAGTTTTTGGTGCAGGTCTCATTTCCAATTAACTATAAGCCCTGTATTGATCAACTTGTATGTATGATACGTCTAAGAATGCACACTACTAAACTTGCTTCAGATGCTGGATCTAACCTACATTTTCTGGATGAGTGACCAAGTTAAAGTTTTTAGTGCAGGTTTTTGCTACAGTAACTATTTGTTACACCTTGAACAAACATGCATAGATGATTCATTTAAGGATACACATACTTGACTTGCTCTGGAGGCTGGATTTGACCTACATTTTCCAGATGAGTGACCAGGTGAAAGTTTTGGGCACAGGTCCATTACCAAGTTAACTATAAGGCCTATCTAAACCAAATACCCTTGGCATCAGCATTCCAGGTTAAAGTTTTTGGAGCAGTTTTCTTTTCAAGTACTATGCCCTACATTAATCAGAAATGCATGGATGATGCTTCTAGTGTGTTTCATTGTACCAGTCAAGGTTTCAGATGCTGCAATTTCAGCTAAAGAATAACCAGGACTTGCTTCAGATGCTGGATCTGACCTATATTTTCCAGATGAGTGACCAGGTGAAAGTTTTGGGCACAGGTCCATTACCAAGTTAACTATAAGGCTTATCTAAACCAAACTTGCATGGATGATGCATCAAGGGATGAACACTTAAATTTTCTTCAGATGCTGGATTTGAATGACATTTTCTGGATGAGTGACTCATTTAAAGTTGTTAGATAAGTCCATTCCCAAGTAACTGCAAACCTTTTCAGATCAAATTGTGTAAATGTTGCATCTTGGGATGTACATTACTAGATTATTAGTTTGATGTGGGTTTTGCCTTAATTGAAGACAACATTTGTTGAGCTGAGCTCTGTAATCTCTGATTACCTATGTTTGTTGTCATGTACTCTGGGTTACTGTATTTATGTCTGGCTGGTCTTTTTATGACATATTTTCATTAACTTTCCACTGTTTACAACATTGAATATTCTAGTAGAATATCTGATTATGCAAACAAATAATTATAATTATATCTATAGTGAGTATTTGATGAAAACCAAACCACCTTTTTAATTCAAGTTTCAAATAAAATCTATTTCATTTGCTGATATTTTTTTTTGATTTTTTTTTTTCTTTTTTTGTACAGGATTTTTTTTTTTATTTTAACTCGTACTAAATTTGTTTTATATATTGTGTAAAGTCACATGTTTATATGACTTTTTAACCATCAGAATTTGATATATGTTTTTTTTTTTTTATTTTGAATAATTTTAGATTTGTATATTAATTGTACTTATTGAATTTAAAAAAAAAAAAACACTGTTTCCAGTCATTATTTTGAAAGAAATTGATAATCATTTTTTCATAGTAATAAAATTCATAAATAAAAGCCAAGAGGTCAACATCAGAATTTTAAGATTTAAAACAAGTATTATACATATTTTTTGTGCCATACTTTCATAACAAAGAATGTTGAATAAATATATTTCTTATTGGAGCTATGGCTTTCATACTTCACATATGTAATCCTTGTGACAAGACCTTCATTCGGATACCAACCACTTTGACCTTGACATAGGGGTTTGACCTACTTTTGAAAAACTTTAACCTTGGCCATAACTTTTGAATGGTTGGTGCTATGGCTTTCATACTTCACATATGTAATCCTTGTGACAAGACCTTCCTTTGGATACGAACCACTTTGACCTTGACTTAGGAGTGTGACCTACGTAGAAAAACTTTAACCTTGGCCGTAACTTTTGAATGGTTGATACTAGGGCTTTTATACTTCACACATATAATCCTTGTAACAAGATCTTCCTTTGGATACCAACAACTTTGACCTTGACAATTTACTTACTTTAAAAAAACTTTAACCTTGGCCATAACTTTCGAACAGTTGCAGCTAAGGCTTTCAAATTTCACAGGTATATTCCTCGAGACAAGACCTTTCTTTGGGTACAAACATTTTCAGCTCACCTCAACAAAGTTGGGGAAGCTTATGTAATACCCTTGGCATCAGCATTCCAGGTTAAAGTTTTTGGAGCAGTTTTCTTTTCAAGTACTATGCCCTATATTAATCAGAAATGCATGGATGATGCTTCTAGTGTGTTTCATTGTACCAGTCAAGGTTTCAGATGCTGCAATTTCAGCTAAAGAATAACCAGGACTTGCTTCAGATGCTGGATCTGACCTATATTTTCCGGATGAGTGATCAGGTTAAAGTTTTTGGACAGATCTCATTTCCAAGTAACTATAAGCCCTATATTGACCAAACTTGCATGGATGATATATCTAAGGCTGCACACTGCTGGACTTGCTTCAGATATATTGGATCCGACCTACATTTTCCGGATGAGTGAGCAGGTTAAAGTTTTTGGAGCAGATCTCATTTCCAAGTAACTATGAGCCCTTATATTGACCAAACTTGCATGGATGATACACCTAAGGATGAACACTACTGGACTTGCTTCAGATGCTGGATCTGACCTATATTTTCTGGATGAGTGATCAGGTTAAAGTTTTTGGAACAGATCTCATTTCCAAGTAACTATAAGCCCTATATTGACCAAACTTGCATGGATGATGCACCTAAGGCTGCACACTACTGAACTTGTTTCGAATGCTGGATCTGACCTATATTTTCTGGATTAGTGACCAGGTTAAAATTTTTGGAGCAGATCTTGTTTCCAAGTAACTGTAAGCCTTATGTTGACCAAACTTGCATGGATGTTACATCTAAGGATGCACACTACTGGGCTTGCTTGGGATGCTGGATCTGACCTACATTTTCCAGATGAGTGACCAGGTAAAAGTTTTTGGAGCAGATCTCATTTCTAAGAAACTATAAGGCCTACCTGAACCAAACTTACATGGATGATGCATCAATGGATGAACACTTTTAAACTTGCTTCAGATGCTGGATTTGACTTACATTTTCTGGACGAGTGACTAGTATAAAGTTTTTAGATAAGTCCATTCCCATGTAACTGCAAGCCCTATGGGACCAAAATTGCATAAATGTTGCATCTAGGGATGCACACTACTAGATTATTAGTTTAGTGTGGGACTTTGCCTTACTTAAAGACAACAATTGTTGAGGTGAGCTCTGTAATCTCTGATTTCCTATGTTTTATCTTTTGGCCTGGATTTTGACTTGCATTTGAGAAACTTGAACCTTCACCATAAGCTGCCATACGGGGGGCATCAGTGTTTCACAAACTCATCTTGTTTATTATTGTTTGTTTTTGTGGCTCTCTTCTCATCCATCTGCTCACTGTAAGTTTTCTTTCTAGTTCAGATTGATGAAGTAGTGTGACTTTCTTACTTTATTGATGCTTTTCCAATTGTAACCAGAATTTCAGAATCAGCAAGTGTAATATTATTGTGATTGCCTTTCAGAACTTTGATATGTTTCAGATGAGACCACAGATCCAGTTTTGAATGGGGCTTAAGTGGACATAGGCTGAAAAACTCATGGTATTCATGTGACTGTCAAAGCCCATGGGCATCTTGTAATAAACAACTTGATGAGTAAGATGAAAAGTTGTTCACTGTTTTCAATACTCTCTCTATCATTACAGTAATTGTTAGAAAGGAATCTATATTGAAAGAACTAGATATTGTATTGACCAATATTTGCCCCCAAAATTTAACTTTGATGGAGAAATTTATAAAATATGTTCTAAATCAGGGAAATATCAAAATCTGTTATATGTGCCATATGTTAAATATGACATCCAGAAAATGAGGTAAATTCAAAATTTCAATGATTTTTGAAGAAAAAAGTGTACTAGAAAAGTTTGTTCAAGCCTTGGTCCTTGGGGCTAGGATGAAGTCACAATAGGAACTTTTACACAGGACTAACATAAAGAAGGAATTTTAAGTGATCATGTAATTTTGGCAATATTACTTCAACGGTCTTTGCAATGCTAAAAATAAAAAAAACAAAGAAATAAAGAATTTTCTCTTGATGCGCATAAATAGAGTTATCCCTCTTATCACACTTTTAAAGTTTGCCAGTGCAAATCCTGTCTTCGGTTTTTTTAGGTCACCTGAAATGACCTGAAGTGAAAATGACATAAATTCTTTAAGAATCTTTTTCTCTCCAACTGTATATCAAGCAGATAAACTAGGTGCATGGTTATAATGATCAAGGGTGCCTCTTAAATAAATTTGAAATTTGTTGCCTTAGGATGAGGGGTTTTGCAGCAAAGGGGGGGGGGGGGGCTCTATTGATTATATAGTGAAAATGCATTATTTCTTTAAAAATCTTCTTCTCTACTCCTGGATATTAAACAAATAAACCAAGTATTTAGTTATGATGATCAAGGGTGCCTCTACAAAATTGTGAAATTCATGGCCCCTGGGTCAGGGGTTCTGATGTTAGGATAGGGGCAAGGGCTCTATTGATTATATAGTGGAAATGCAGTAATTCTTGTAAAATCATCTTCTCAGCTCCTGGGTATTTAGCAGATAAATTAAGTGTATGGTTATGATGATCATGAGCTCTTATTTCAAAATTATGAATTTTGTGGCTCCACGGTCTGGGGTTCTGCAAAGGGGGGGGGGGTATTGATTATATAGTGAAAGTGTCTCCTGTCTATTAAACAAACAAACCAAGTATATAGTTATGATGAGCAAGGGTGCCTTTTCCAAAGGAATTTCATGGCCCCTGGGTCAAGGGTTCTGGTGTTAGAGCAGGGCTCTATTGATTAAATAGTGAAAATGCATTAATTCTATTAAATAAATCTTTTCTACTCCTGGGTATTGAGCAAAGAAACAAAGTGCATAGTCATGATGTGTAAAGGTGCTTCTTACAACATTTTTCTAAAACTTGTGGTCCCAGGGTGAGGGGTTCTGGTGTTTCGTGGGGTGGGGGGTATTGATAATATAGTGAAAATGTGCTTATTTTGAGCAAGAATACCTCTTCCAAATTTGTGAATTTTATGTCCCTGGGTCATGGGTTCTGGTGTTAGGGTGGGGCTGTGTTGAATCTATAGTGAAAATGCATTATTTCTTTGAAAATCATCTCTGCTCATGGGCATCTCGGAGGCTGAGTAAAAGTTTTAATAAGCAAAGGTATTTTTACCAGATTTTTTTTTTTTTTTTTTTGGGGGGGGGGGGATATTCTGGACCATTTGGTCAAGCGTTCTGGTGCTGGCCAGGGCTCTATTAATTTGTATTCTGAGATAAGTTACCGTACTCCCCTTTGCCATTCACCTTTGATAATTAATCAGTGTAAATAATATATATTTACAAGGCTAGTAGAATAAATAAAAAAAAATATGCAAGAACTTTTATTGATTTTTAATACAAAAACTACTTTCATAGTTTTAATGATCAGGTAGACTTGTAAATAATAGATATATTAAAAATGAGACAAAAATAACTCATTTTTATTAAATGATCTTCAAAGACCAAGATAGGCCAATATGAGAGATAAAAATATGGGGTTAAATATAGTATCAGTATATGCACTATTGTTTTCTTAGTTTTCTTGGTGGCACAGAAACTTTTTCCCAGACTCCAAACTAACACGACTGGAAAAGAAATTATATATTAATTACGTTGTCATAAAATAATACATAAGAGTGTTAAAAAGTCACGAAAAAGGAAAGCATATGGTGTAACATTTGTCACACAAACCAAAACACATGTACACAAGTCCAATAAATAGGAAGTTCAATGGGTTGTTTTTGTAACGGAACGGGCGTGTCTTCCGTGGTATTGAGTTTATTCACTGAAAATCACCAATGCAGTCCCGCAACCCTCACCCACGTAAAATCTTGTCCCCACAAAAACAACTAACGTACGTGCCAGATTCGATCATTGAAAATAAATCTGCGGAGCTTATTTCCTCTTAGTTGCGAGATATATATATATATATATATATATATATATATATATATATATATATATATATATATATATATATATATATGGTTTATTATTGTATTTTTCTGTTGCTCGTTCTTACTTATTGCTTCTTGAACTTTGCATTTTTGAAGTTCGTCCAGGCAGAGACTATTTTGCTTTCAAAGCGCTTTTTGTTTTTATTTTCTTATGCTTAGAGTTCCAGGCAATACAGAAATTAGGATTTATCTTTTTGTATATATTATGAGACTTTCTGGTGTAAATTTTTCAAACTACATTGTATGTACAAAAATGTCAAAGTCCATTACCAGAGTAATATTATGTGCATTACAAGTGAAAAATCTAAGTATACATGTACTAATATCTATATCAGCATTTTTGTAAAAGCATCCCTTCTTTATTTGGGAGATTCCACTTGAACACTATCCGTGTCAAACACAGCTGAGTGAAAAACTAAAACGTCCGGTTGAATCGGAACTGGGTCAAGGAGGATGTTTTTCAGAGCTCACTATAAAATTTTAAACAATGTGTATGTGTTTTCAAATCTAGATCTCCTAAAACTTCTTGAAATATCGGGTAAATTTTTATTCTAATGTAAATAAAACTTCACTTTACTAATTCAAAGAAACTCTCTAATGATGGATAGATAATGTATGGCACGCAAAATTAACAAAAATGAGCTAAATAGAGTTTCACAGTTGATATTAAAACTAGGTTTATCGATCGTAAACTATAGTTTACTGACCGTAAACTATAATTAACGACATTAATCTATATTTCTCATCTCTAAACCATAGTTAGCGCCTTATTTACGTTTCACAATTGTAAATTATACTTAACACCGAAAACAATTATTTCGATCGCAAAACATAGTTTATCTGATAAATCGGTTTCACGATTTGTTAGTTATGGTTTACGACTCTAAACTGTAGTTAATGTATGTTAACAATAGTTTTCTCCGTAAATAATAGATAGGTTAATCCAAGTTGCAGCATGAAAAGATTTTGCTATGCAATGATTATTTTTATTGGTTGTTATATATCACACACACCCACACACCCACACACACACACACACACAATTTTAATCAAAATTTATTTTTTTTTATTTAAAAGAGAAAGATAGAGAAAATGCATGTTGAAGGTTTGTTTTCAAATTTTTCTTCATCAGCAATGAAATAAATCGCTGACATTTATGCCTGTCGTCTGTCAACCCTGTTGCGTTGATCAAACAAAAATGACTGAGCATTGCTGGTATCAAAAGAGTTGCTGAAATTTAAGATTATCAAGAAGAGAAATTACTTCAGTAATTCTGTTCATATAAAGCAGGTTTTGATTTATTTATTTATTTATTATTATTATTATTATTTTTTTTTTTTTTTTTGGTATAGAACTTATGGCAATGACAAAAATTTAGCATTGCCTCTCGCGATTGGTACTGTCAAACATTTAGTATTGCCTCTCTCGATTGGTTCCACGAGATTTTGAATTAAAAACTATCGGTAACAGTTCACAGGTGTTTCGATTCATGAACGATATTTAACATTCACGAATGTGAATAATAGTTAATGATGATAAACTATGATTGGCAAATGTAAATCATGGTTTATCTCTCAAAACTATAGTTTACGATCGATAAGTAAAGTTTACGTATGTTAAATATAGTTTATGAGTATTGATGACAGTTAACTATAGCATACGACCAAAATATACAATTATCGAATGTAAAACATAATTTATCTGATAGATTTAGTTTCACAATTTGTGAAACTATGATTAACAACTCTTAAGGTTTTGCCGAAGGTCAGCATGTCCAAAAATTTATTTTTACAATAGCTCCAAAACTATGTGGTTTATAAAGTTAAAACTTTTACAATTTATAAATATATCATTGATTAACAGATTGATAACAAATACTTAAAACAAGATGTGTTTGTGAAACACTGATGCCCCCGTATGGTAACTTATAGGAAAGGTTAAACTTTCTCAAATGCAAATCAAATATGTTGGTACCCAAAGTGAGGTCTTGTCTGGAGGAATAAACCTGTGAAATATGAAAGCCCTAGCAGCAACTATTAAATAGATATGGAAAAGGTTAAAGTTTTTTTTCAAAAGTATGTCAAACATCAAGGTCAAGGTCAAATGGTCAAAATTAATGGTGCCCAAGGGAGGGTCTTATCACAAGAAATACACAGGTGAAATGTGAAAGCCGAAGCACCAAGCGTTCAAAAGTTATGACCAAGGTTAAAGTTTGCCAAAAGTAGGTCAAACTCCAAGGTCAAAAGGTCAAATATGGTGGTACCTAGAGAAAGGTCTTTTCACAAGGAATACACATGTGAAATATGAAAGCCATAGCTCCAACCAATCAAAAGTTATGGGCAAGGTTAAACTTTTTGCGGACAAACAGACAGACAGATAGCAGGGACCCAAAGTAAGGTCTTGTCTCGAGGAAAATACCTGTGAAATATGACAGCCCTGGCAGCAACCATTAAATAGATATGGAAAAGGTTAAAGTTATTCAAAAGTAAGTCAAACATCAAGGTCAAGGTCAAATGGTAAAAAATAATGGTGCCTAAGGAAATGCCTTCTCACAAGAAATATACTGGTGAAATATGAAAGCTGAAGCACCAACCGTTAAAAGTTATGATCAAGGTTTAAGTTTCCAAAAGTAGGTCGAACTCCAAGGTCAAGGTCAATGGATTACAATTCTTGGTATCCAAAGGAAGATCTTGTCACAAGGATTACATATGTGAAGTATGAAATCCCTAGCACCAACGGTTCACAGGTTTTGGCACAAGGTTTAAGTTTTCCAAAAGTAGGTCAAACTCCAAGGTCAAAGTGTCAAAGTTGTTGGTATCCAAAGGAAGGTCTTGTCACAAGGATTACATATGTGAAATATGAAAGCCTCAGCTCGAACGGTTCACAAGTTATGGCCAAGGTTAAAGTTTTTCAAAAGAAGGTCAAACTCCAAAGTCAAAGGGTCAAAGTTGTTGGTATCCAAAGGAAGGTCTTGTCACAAGGATTACATATGTGAAGTATGAAAGCCCTAGCACAAATTGTTCAAAAGTTATGGCCAAGGTTAAAGTTTTTCAAAAGTAGGTCAAGCTCCAAGGTAAAGGTCAAAGGGTCAAAGTTGTTAGTATCCAAGGGAAGGTTTTGTCACAGGGATTACACATGTGAAGTATGAAAGCCCTAGCTCCATCTGTTCAAAAGTTATGGCCAAGGTTAAAGTTGGGTAAAATTTTGTTAAACTAGGTCAAACTCCAAGGTCAAAAGGTCAAATATGGTGGTACCCAAAGAAAGGTCTTGTCACAAGGAATACACATGTGAAGTATGAAAGCCCTAGCTCCATCTGTTCAAAAGTTATGGCCAAGGTTAAAGTTGGGTAAAATTTTGTTAAACTAGGTCAAACTCCAAGGTCAAGGTCAAATATGGTGGTACCCAAAGAAATGTCTTGACACAAGGAATACACATGTGAAATATGAAAGCCATAGCTCCAACCAATCAAAAGTTATGGGCAATGTTAAAGTTTTTGCGGACAAACAGACAGACAGACGGATGGACAGGGCAAAAACTATATGCCCCCGAATCTTCGATACGGGGCATAAAAAATATTAATCGAGAAAAATTCCTTAAAAAATGCATAAATTTTTAAAAAATACACCTAATTAATTGCGTACATTTAGTGAAAGCCATCATTGCAGAAACAATATATGTATGTCAATGAAGGGCAAGCTGGACTTCGATAGCCTCTGGAAAGTTGTTTTCCCTGTTTATTTTGTCCAAATGTTAAGATTTGAAACCGAAAGTACATTGCAAATGGCGGATTTTATAGGGGTCTTGTCTTTATACGTGTCATGCTTTCAATAACAGCCTTTCAGAGACCATTCACGTCCAACTTGCCCTTCATTGATAAACATATATTATTTCTCCAATGATGGTTTTCACTAAAAGTACAGAATTAAGCAGGTGCATTTATTAAAAAAAATATGCAATTTTTTGAATTTTTTTCTCTCAAAAAATATATTTTTTGAAATATTTGTTTTCAAGTGATACTTTCTATCTGTTAATCAATGATATATTTATACACTGTAAAAGTTTTAACTTTATACCTCACATAGTTTTGGAGCTATTGTAAAAATTTTTGGACATCTTGACCTTTGGCAAAACCTTAAGCATGGTTAACGAATGTAAAATATAGTTTACAAATGAGAATCAGTATTTATCAGGAAAATCAATTGTTAACGTTAATTTACAGACAGATTAACTTATATCATAGCATTCGTAAACTACATTTTACAACCGTTAAATGTAGTTTTACAGATGAAAGCTATCAGTTAACGAATCGTTGAAGATAGTTTACAGTTCGTAAACTATAGTTTACAATCGATAAACTTTGTTTAGCAACTGTTAACTATGTTTATCTAATTCTTGTGAATTTGGCGTGCCGTAGGTATGAATTCTTTGATGTGTTTACTCTCAGATAAAATTCTGCTACAAACTGTCCAAAAAATGTATTTTAGGAGCACATATACCAGATGAATATTTTCTGTTAATATCTTTTAGGAGAGAGTGAGTTTTAGTTGTGATTGTGCCTTGTTATTTTCATAAGTATTTAATACTTAATTTTTGTGAACAGATGGTAGAATTTGAATTTTGTACATTAGTCTTTTCAAAAACCCAGACGATTTTTAGTACATGTCCCACCAAATACCCAGACGTAAATAGCGATAAATGTAATTGAAATAAACAAGTTATACTTGCTGACCTTCAAAGTCAAAAATTGTTTTTAAGGTTCTTCAATAATCATCTCACTACTTTAAAAAATATGAAATTTAAAGATGAAGTAGCAATCTTCATTGAAACCAAATCTGATATTCTGTCTTTGTGTATTTAGTCAGTTATAAGTGATATACATTCAAAATTGTTGTATAAGTGTATATTTTCTCCAGATAGAATCATTTTATTTGCATCCTATTATCTTCGTTTATAGCCTAAGACCAAGAGACGTTTTGCTTTGTATCTCTCTGCCCTAAAACAGAAAGAGACCCAAGGGCCTAAACGGTAATTTGAGCATAATACAACACTATTATGGATCCACAAAAGTGAAAAATAAAACAAAATAAACTGACAGATGAAGCTTTGTTGTCTAATAGCAAGAGAAATAGGATGACTAGGGATCAACAAAATAATAAGTTCTAGAACTCAGTGACAAATCTTAAAGTAATTATATTTACTGGCCTGACTTGCCCATATTTGTAACATCTTCATGCAGACTAAACAAAACAATAGTGCTTGAGCTAGCAGCAAGCCCATCTCATTCTCTTTTACAATGGCCTCTCTCGGTCTTTGAAGAACATTCGATGTTTAAAAATAAGATATTTTGTATAATTTTTATTTATTATTTACAAGATTATCCTATCATTAAAACTGTGAAAATTCTTATTGTATTATATATTATTCTTCTTATTTATTTCTTCTATCCAGTTGAACTTTCAGTTGCATTATTTACAGTGATTAATTAGGTGAATAGAAAATGGGAATAACTTCTCTCTGTAGAATACAAGACAAAGCCATGTCCAGCAGCAGAACACTTGATCAAGTGGTCAAGAATCTGATAAAATACCCTTGCTTATTACAACTTTTTTCTCTGGTTGCCCCCTAGATGCCCAGGAGCAGAGAAGTCTAAGATGTTCAAAAAAATAATGCAATTTCACTACAGATTCAACACAGTTCCATCCTTACAACAGAATCCTTGACCCATGGGTCATGAAATTCATAATTTTGGAAAAAGGCACACTTGCTTATCATAACTATGAATTTGTTTATCTGCTGATACCCAGGAGCAGAGGATAAGATTTAAAAAAAAAAATGATGCATTTTCACTATATCATCAATAGAACCCTGCCCTGACACCAGAACCCCTAATCCAGGGACCATGAATATTCACAATTTTAGAAGAGGCACCCTTGTTCATCATAACTATGCATTTAGTTTATCTGCTTAATACCCAGGAACAGAGAAAAAGATTTTCAGAAATATCATGCATTTTCACTATATAATCAATAGAGCCCTCCACTCAAAAACCCCAGACCCTGGAGCCACAATTTTTTCTTTCAATTTTGGGAGAAATACCCTTGCTTATTACAATTATGCACTCCGATTATAATACACAGGAGCAGAGAAGATGTTTTTCAAAGATTTGATGCATTTTCACTATATGTCATTAGAGCCCCGTCCTAGCTCTAGAACCACTCTAGAACCCTCGGTAGAGAGCTCAATGCTTACTATAATTATGCTAACAGTTTGACTGCTTGATGTTCAGGAATAAAGAAGACCATTTTTGAAACTAGCACTAATTTTGATGGTTTTAGCCCCACCCCACAGGTTCAAAGGGCAGGGCCCATGAAATTCACAATTTCTGTTTCCCTTTATTCATATATGCTTTATGCCAAAATTGGTTGAAATTGGTTTAGTGGTTTAAGAGAAGAATCTGAATTTGTTCAATAGGTCATCTGAGTGACTCAGGTGACCTAAAACAGGTCTAAATATTTTTTTTTTCTGCTGGTGACGATCTCGATAGTATTTATTATGTAACGTAAAAGATTCATAATGGGGTGTCAACTCAAAAGTAGGTCATTCCTTGTCAAATCATTTTACCTAATATATCTTGCAAAGTAAGAGCTATAGAATCATTTAACATTGTCAGTTGATGGATCTTGGGGTCTCAAGGTGTGACAACCTTTAAAGAGCGTCAATATGACCCTGTTTGGAATTTCATTACCAGATACACGTACTAGTATATGCACATGTATAGTCCATTTGTGTTAGATGCACACTATCTTGTGCTTTCTTTCACTAATTAAGTGATGTCAGTTGATGTACTCTTGAATAAAGATCTGTGCAACCCAAAGGAAGGTTCACCTTGTAATTTTTTTGATCAGTCCAATATAATAATATATGCTGCTCATCTTACACACTTTACGGTTTAGAATCAATAGACATCCGTTACTAGACCTTGTAGCCTATCCGTACTTTGATTTCTTGCCTGGTATGGCATTTTCCTGATTCCTGTGCCTCTTGTAAAAAATAAAACATCATTTTCTGAAATAAAGTAGTATGATTTTGATTGTACTGGCCTAATTTTTATGTCAACTGATCAATATGTATAACAAATAATACAATAAATAAAAATGTTTAAATTATAAGAAATACATGTAATGTATCATTTTTGTCAGCTTCCTGAGTTAGGATAATTTTGACAACATATCAGGTTTGAGATTGTTGTAGATTTCTCCACATTTCTGACAATTTGGATGATAACGCCGAATGCACTCGATTACGTCAACTCGTCGTGACGACTCAAGGTTGAAATAAGAAGTCACATCATAAATAGTGCATCCGTGGGAACTCAGCAAGGGCAAGACGCCCTCCTTGAAATGGTCTTTTGTTTTGTGTCTGAAACATGAGCATGACAGAATGCATAACACTGAAAAATTCCTTTCTGTAAAATTGCAATATATACACCTACTTTGGACTTACCTTATTTCAAGGATTTTATTATAAGGAAGATCGAACAATTTCTGAGCTAGTCCTTGCCAGGTGCAAATATTTTTGTACTGTTTATCTGGATCGAGTAAGGTTGAAAGATCATCTACAAATTGTACACTGTTTTCCAAAGCACCGTCCAGCATTGCAGCAACTGTTGGGCAGGGATCTAAATCGAAATTTATAAACGTATATAAAACACTCTTGAATTATATACTTGCATATAAGGAATCTTCGATTTAATAAAAATTAAAAAAAAATAAAGATCTTTACCAATACCATTCCACTGTAAATTTTCTAACAGAAGACGAGATACATTGTCAGAAAAATAATGAGAGAAGCATATATTATTAACTTCAGTGTGAAATATTCATACATATACCCGGTTTGATAACACTGGCTTTTTGTGAAGGGCACTTTAAGTATGCAACATTCTCTTTCGTGATTCCAAGATATTCACATTTGAGTGAATCTATCTCTAGAGGTATGGAGATGTCATTAGAAGTTGAGAATGATGAAGGGGGTGGCAAGTCTTCAGAATCCTCCCGCCATTCGTTCTGTGGATATGAGGTATTAGTCCCGCCGTTGTAATTACAGAAGTCACTGAATCGACTGCTGGTTTCAGAGTTCATTGTTTGCAAAAGGTCATTGTTGGAAGAATCACTCATTCTATGTGACTCTTGTGAGGTATTTGAATCCAGATCCTTTCGACCTGAGGCATCTTTTTGCTGTTGGACATCATGAGTTCTGTTTGCTATTTGATTTTTTACCGGACACTTTTGACTTCTAGGTTTTTTCTCGCATCCCAGAACAGAGGGTGATTCCGTATCATTAAAATTATTGTCTGTATCTGAAGAGTTGCATAATTTTTTCTTCAGATTAGCGCATTTTATGTTCAAACGTCTTTTTGTAATGAAGAGAACGAGAAAGAAAATTAAAAGGAGGCACGCCATTATTGGCATTATTATTGCCAGGGGCAAATTCGTCGAGGGTGGATCAAAGTTCTTATCACTCAACGCTACAATAAATATGAAAAATATGCATTGTCAAAACGGTATTCTTATGTAATAAGTAAATATTAGAATTGTATGGTAAGAAAGGCATACCATCTGAAGAACAGACACCAGATAAATTGTTGTCCCACTTTAGTTTTTCAGTGCATCTGACTTTGATGTTAGTAGTACCATTCAAACATTGAAACAGACAAGACACGTACACTGGCACTGAAGATAGCGATACCCCTTTAGGACACACCCACTCGCCGGTACCAGATGTCACATTTGGTAAGGGACCACAACCTTTTGTTGACAACAAAACTTTTATACATACACAATATTTTTTTATTTGCTAGTTTATTTGGAAGATGATATTTCCTAAAATTCTTATAAGATTGATCTTTGTAGTACCTTTTTTACCATCCTTTTCTAGAAAGCTTTTTCGAATCAAATTTGTTTGTCATGTGTTTGGTGTCTATTGTCATTAAAATGTTACATTTTTGACTTTTCTTAAGAACCACTCAGTCAACTTTTACTTTTTAAGAACATGATAACAGTGAGTCATTTAGTTACCTAAACATCACAGTCTATGTATGTTCAAGTAAAAAAAAAAAAATCTTCTCAAGAAGCAAAAAGAGGCAATTTATAAATTTAGTAAACAAATATCCCCAATCCCTGAATGAAGATTAACATTTGCTCACTCATGCATATCCCCCGGGGCAAGGGTGTGCAAATGTAGGAGAATGATTTTTTTCTTGGCAATACATGTATGTACATGGGAACATTTTTTAGAGAGCTTCTTAAACTTTAAAAACAAACTGGACACATTAACATATAAACATTATCATGTAATGTAGAAAAAGTCTGTAAAAAATCTTCTAAAGAAGAGCATGCCAAGACCACAATTGTTATGTTGATATCTCAACACCCAGATGATGTGTAGAATTTAAAAAATAAAAAAGGTCCCTGGGCCTAGGATAGAGTCGCAATAAGTCAAAGTTGGACGCATGCAAAATAGGGAAATACGTGTAACTTTAAAAATTAGTATACTATATGTAACATCCCATGTTGTGAAGATTCAAGTTCTATTTTTAACATCTCACAGACCATGAAGGTAGCGTACGGATATAATATGAAATCAAAGTTTTACATTTCGGAAAAGAATCAATAAAATGTAATGGAGAAACATAGAGCTTTTGTGAGTCTTTTTGATAAGCCACAATCCATATATACTGTTGAAACACAAATTTTTGTGGATAAAATTTCGTTGATTGTCATCTTAAAAGGTTTCATGGGCATAAAATTTCGTTGTTTCGAAAGAAACCCTATTCAATATAGAGTCGTGTAAAAATTTCGTGTGGGATTTATCTTCGTTGAAAATATAGAGATTTATAATCCCCCATGAATATTTCTGCTTTTACGGTAGTGATAATTCAACATAACCCCGAAATTAGTATAGTGTCACATTTTGGGTCGAAGTTTTACAAATGGAAACATAAGATTTTTTTTTAAAAATCTGACGAAGAAAAGAAAAGCGACATTAATCATGCTGATATACAATAAATCTATCAACCAAATAGGAAAAATCTTTAATATCTTATCAAGAACAACAAGATAAAGATGTTCAAGTGAGCGTCATGTTTAAATGTTCAATTTAAATAACTAGAGCGAATCAAAGGTCTTTTTTTTTTACAGAAAAAAAAATCAAATCTATAGTGAACTAATTTAATTTAATCAAAAGGAAAATAATCTGTGTACGAGAAAGATAGAATGTGGAAGAGTTTGTTAATTATACCTGGTAATCTTGAATATGCGGAACGATAGTAAAGAAAGATAGAATGTGTTAGTTAAACCTGGTGATCTTAAGTAACTGGAACGATAGTAAAGAAAGATAGAATGTGTTAGTTATACCTGGTGATCATAAGTAGGTGGAACGATAGTAAAGAAAGATAGAATGTGTTAGTTATACCGAGTGATCTTAAGTAACTGGAACGATAGTAAAGAAAGATAGAATGTGTTAGTTTTACCTGGTGATCATAAGTAGGTGGAACGATAGTAAAGAAAGATAGAATGTTTTAGTTATACCGAGTGATCTTAAGTAGGTGGAACGATAGTAAAGAAAGATAGAATGTGTTAGTTATACCGAGTGATCTTAAGTAGCTGGAACGATAGTAAAGAAAGATAGAATGTGTTAGTTATACCTGGTGATCTTAAGTACGTGGAACGATAGTAAAGAAAGATAGAATGTGTTAGTTATACCGAGTGATTTTAAGTAAGTGGAACAAAGAAAAATAGAATGTGGAGGAGTTTGTTAATTATACCTGGTGATCTTAAGTAGGTGGAACGGTATTATAGAAAGATAGAATCTGTTAGTTATACCGGGTGATCTTAAGTAGCTGGAACGATAGTAAAGAAAGAATGTGGAGGAGTTTGTTAATTATACCTGGTGATCTGGTTAAGTTGGCGGAACGGTAGTAAGGAAATTGTCCAGTGTTATTTTCAATATCTGTTAATACATGCTTGTTTTGGTTGTAACATTCTTCAGAAAAAGCAGGAGAATCTATTAAGTTTGGATTGGCGTCGCCATAGTGGCACGAATACTTGTTCCCCGACTCCAGTGTGACATAACTGTAAAAGAAATAATTAATATTGAGTGCTGTGTTTTATAACAATAGAGTATCCGCCATAAAAGGGAATCTCACGGGTGTTACATTTGTCACGCAAACAACAATTAAGACACCAAGCCCGGAAAGTATAAATATGGCAAAGAAAAACTGGAGCAAAGGTCAAGACATTTATACCAGGATCTCGTTTTTATGTTAGAAACAAATACTTACTATCGCCCAGTCTCTCCACCATCTCTATCCACGTAAATATCTTGTTGAGGAAGTGTTCCCTTAAAACAATTGTAATCGTGACAGATTCATAACGTTTATTTATTGAATAAAAAACTGCCCAACAATTTTACTGATTATTTCCTATAAATTATGAAATGTCAAATACAGTCAATTATTTAAAATCAACCAGTCCCTTTATCTCAGTTAATACTGATTATCATCGTTATTTGATAGACAACGGTGAATACTGATTTAACCTTAATCGATCTTTGATGGAACGTAAAAGCCAGTGAAAGCCACCCCAACCCCCAATCCCCGAAAAAAGTACACAAACAAGCAAACAAATATGTAGAAGTTACCCCATATAATACTGTTGGTTATGTGCAGGTACCCGATGGGCGTGGTAATAATGACACGAGGGAGCGTAGCTCCCGAGTTGTCATTATGACCACGTCCATCGGGTATCTACACATAATCAACAGTGTTATATGGGGTAAGTCACTTGTACCATAGTTTACCAAAATTGATCTCTTTTTTTATTGTAGTCATTTATGTAGTGTGAATTTATTTTAATTGACTTACAGGTGTTATTGAGAATTGTGCTTGACTTTAATGAAACAGGTTGTTATGGTTTTAATTTCCCAATTCGTGTATTTTAAAATGACAAAATGAATTAATTCAAACCCTTTTGAACTTAATTTTATTTTTTTATGATCATTTCAAACACTATTTAAGATTTTTTTTTTACATTTACAATAGATATAATTAAAACTCGTTTATTTAAACACGTTTTTGGTTTCCAAGTTTTCTTGGCTTATAATAGATCAATAATGGAATCATTTAAGAGATAATGTCATTAATAAAAAATGTTCTGAGTATTAATTAGGTTATGTCTTCATCGATGAGAATACAAATGCAGTTTAAAAGAATGAAAAAACTTTTTTTTCTGCACTTGTCAACAAGTCAGCGTCTTTATGAAACGTTAAGGTTTTAAATAATAAATAATGATCTTTCAGTGTTTTGTAATTTTCTATTGAACTTGGTACATCTAAAACAGATGACTATTTAATTTAAAAATGTGGCTAGGTTCTGTGTATAGTGTTTTTTTTTTTTTTTTTTTTTTGTCCTGACTTGATGGGCAGAGTTTACAGAAAAGTGTAGGTTATGTACAGATAATCCACACTTTTAACAAAAGAAATCACACCTAAGTATGGCACAAGACAATTACACATTCTAAGAAGGCACCATCTGAACGTACACAGGGAAAAGTGGCTTATATAATATTTATGTGATTATCTTTTTATTTGAAAATTATGCGAAAATCATGTAAAAATTATATAAATATTTTTTCATGCAAATATCTTGTGAATAAGTTTGTATGATATTCACATAATTTTTTTAGAACTTTCATGTGAAGTTTTCTTTGCACGATATTTATATGCGATATGCTCTTCATGTAAAATTCATATGAAAGTTATGTCAATATAGCATGAAGTTTTCATATAAATTTCACATGTCTTGTTTTTCGTCTCTTTCTCATGCAATGAATTCTCATGAAATTCATGTGAATTTCATATAAAATTTATGTAAGCCACTTTTGCCTGTGTATATTTCGTCACCTTATATCTAATTATTAGTAATTAAATTTCACTGTTGAAGCTCGAACCTTAAAAATAAATAAAAGGTAAAATAACACTTTTTGACAATGTGTGCTTTAAAACAATTGATAATGGATAAAATAACGCCAATTAAAAGTGTGTTATTGTAAGCAATCGGTAAAAGGGAAAATAACGAAATATTACAATTTGTGATTGTAAGCAATTGGTAAAATACCACCTTTTAACAAATAGTGATTGTAAACAATTGGTAAAAAGTAAATCAACGCCATTTAACAGTTTGTAAACATAAGTTCCTTACCATCATGTCATGCTGTCACCGGGATGATCATTTATAGACACCGGACGTTCTTCTTCTTATTCCATGTTAACGTGTCATTTTTAAACTATGAAACACCAGCAAAAGTGGAATAGTTTACACGTTGCGTTTCCTTTTCAAATTTTTGTAGTAAATAGATTTGGAAAACTCGCTGATCACAAATTACAACATAGTTTAGAAAGCTCTTCGTCGATATGCTCAGTTCAAGTCATGTCAAACGTTTATGTGCCTAAACAAAAAAAAACTTCGTGTTTTTCCTCTTACCGGAAATTGCAGCTGTTCAGGAAAGATATCTAAACGTGTAATCTAAGAAACAATAAAGGGGGATTTATTGATACCAGAGAAAAACAAGGATATGTTAAACACTTCTACAAGTACTAGTTACCAATGAACGATAGGGAATTTGTTCAGTTTTAATCAAACTATTCCTAGAAAATTTAGAATCTTTCCTCATTCAAAACGAATATCACCCACCTCCACTTTACTGTTACGTATATTTTTATAGGTCAGACAAGTTCGTGTGGAATTCCAGTACATGTAGGTTTGTAGGTTTTCAAAAATGTTGTAGGTCATTTAGTGTTTTATTCTTTCTCCAGGTTCATAAAAATTAAATGAAATATATTTTTTAGGTGAAATCTGTTTCTTTATCAACATATACTTAGCTTTGTTTTAGGAAAGTATAGGCAATACAATGTTCTCCAAGGAATTCACGGGGTGAATGTAAGATTTAATATTAGATATGAATTTTAGTATTAGAAAATTTGTTTTAAAGAGAGTGCATCAAATTCATAACATAGGCTGGGAGCGAGTGATACTTTATTCCAGACATTTGTTGTATTCTAAAAGAGAAACTTTTCTAGACGAATTAAGAAACATCAATTCAAAAACTATATGAAGTGACATTCAACGAACGTCCGTCGTACGGAATACTGTGCTGTATAATCATGATAAATGTATTTTGTGAGTGATATATATGGAGATAACGAACAGTAACCAAGCTCAAAAGTCTATTGAAACAATACAAATATTACAAATCGAGAGCAGAGCAAACACGGACCTCTACAACATTAGAGGTGGGATCAGATGCCATGAAGGAGTGAACATCCCCTGTCGACCGGTCACACCCGCCACGTGCTATTTGTCATGATCGGGAAAACGAAAAAAAAACGTAGAAAATTCAGTAAATAATGGCCTAGTAATTAGTATGAAAAACGTCACTCAGCAATCGATTTAATGATAGATTGTATTTGTTGACAAGGGCATGTATCGACCATAGAACTTGCGAAATGATTACTTTAAATGAGACTTGATATTCTTCTTTCAGCAACTTGTTTGTCAATAGCTTGCCTCGTTTCAGAAATTGTTCGTACGTAGAGCATATGCTAGCGTATCGAATCAAACCCAATATGTAGGTGTTGTTAGGTTACCATTAACGTCCTTTTCTAGTAAAATATCCAAATATGAAATTGAAGTGTCAGAATCCGTGTATCTATTATTTCAAGTTCACTGGGATATATCGAGTCGAGATATGAATGGAAGTACGTGTAACTAGTGTTAATAAGTCTTTGATATATCTAAATGTCAAGTTAAAAACCAAAGCAAGTGTTTTTTTTTCTTTGTTTTTCTTTGCATGTAACGGTTTTGAAAAAATTCTGCTTCATATGAATACAAAAATAGGTCTGCTAATAACGGGGCGCAATCGGTACCCATGGGAATTTCAACAGATTGTTGGAAGACCTGATCTCCAAAAACTACATAAATATTGTCAATCAGAAACTCAAGCATCTTTTTAATATCAACTTCAGAGTATTTGTGTGTACAATCAGAATGCTTTTTAACAAATAATTTTGCAAATGACCAGTGACAAGGTAAGTATATTTACGAGTTCCATTTTTATTGAAAAAGCAGCTGTCTATGATGTCAAAAAGCCTTGACTTCAATTTATCGTGAGGAATGGGTATATAAAGTGTTGAAAAGTCTTACGTTTCGATGTTATTGATTTTAGTAAAATTTTGTGATTTCAAATTTTCTAAAAGTTCCTTGGAGTTTTTAAATATCCACATCTGATTTACACCACTTCTTGAATATACTGTTGTACAGTACTCCTGAAGTTTCTCCTTCATTACAGTAAATATTTTAGTGAGGAGTAAAGAAAAAGGCTTGGTTGAACATTTACTGGAATCTGCTATGTATCTTTGTAAGGATTTTTATGAAGTTTAGGAATCCAGTAAAGGTATGGTAATTCAAATTCATATTGATTATTGGGAATATTAAAAATATCTAAAACGGACATATGATTTTGAAGAATTTCCTCCTTAAAAGGGGAGCTATGGGTGTAAGTTGGATTTCCACCTGCAGAATTAAATCTTAGTTCCTCTAAAATACAATTCAAATAATGAGCCTTACAAAAAAAGACAATGTTGTTACTTGCTTTGTCAGCTGGGACCAGTACATACTGATTGTGTAATCTATATAATCTCTTTTTCACTTCTGAATTATTAAAGATAGAAGGATAGTTTTCATACGGCCTCTCAATCGCTTAATGCGAGATTTTAACATTCATCTGATACTTTTAATTCATTCTGAAAAAGTGTCAAGGTCTTCTTTTCAAATTTGGCCCATCGCATGGCGTATTCTTCCACAGAATTCATAATATTTATGAAATTATGACGCCAGTTGAAAGATCGGAGTTTCCTAAATTTTGGCCCTTTTAAAATAAGTGATTAAAGGTCCTCATTATTAACTATATTTTCGTCACCAGTAATGACGTGTCTAGCAAGATTATAGTTTTAGGGTGAATAAGAACATGAACACTTTGAAGGAATATGTTATTTTCAGATGTTCGATATCTTAGCACTGTAGAGTTTTATTTATTTATTTATTTATTTTTTTGTAATTAAAAAGTTTGGAAGCAGTAGTCGATGTATATTTGTAGAGAATACAAGGTGTGGACTTTAAATTCATGTAATTTAAAGGAAAGTTTCGAGTAGTTTTCAATATCAACTGTAAGGTGTATGTCTATGTTGATATATTTCCTTCTGCATGTTTCATATTGTTGAAACATTTTAGCTCACCTGAGCCGAAGGCTCAAATGTGCTTTTACGATCGTTGTCTGTCGTCGTCTTTGTCGTAAACTTTTCACATTTTCATCTTCTTCTCAAGAACCACTGGGTCAATTTCAACCAAACTTGCAAAAAAGGGGATTTAAGTTCGTTCAAATGAAGGACTATGCCTTCTTCCAAGGGGAGATAATTATGATTTTGAGAAAAATTAATGGCATCATTTAAAAATCCTCTCAAAAACCACTGTGCTTGAAAGTATGAAACTTATGTGAAATCATTGTGAGGTAGTGTAGATTCAAGTTTGTTCAAATCATGACCCCCGGGGGAAGGGTGGGGCCACAATGGGGGATCAAAGATTTGCATAGGAAAAATCTTTAAAAATCTTCACAAGAACAACAAAGGCATTATTGGTCATAATAAAATTAAAGCATCCTCAGGAAATGTAGACTTAAATTTGTACAAATCATGACCCCCAGGAGAATAGAGGGGCCATAACAGGGGATCATAGTTATACAAGGGAATATAAAGGATATATCAATAAAAAATTTAATCTTAAGAACAACAAAACCATTATGTGTCATATTAATTCAAAAGCATCCTTAGGAAGTTTAGATTCAAGCTTGTTCAAATCATGCCCCCCTCCTCAACCATTTTTATATTTAATCTTTTCAATACTGAACTGATTTCTGCTTTTTCCTAGGCAAAGTGCTCAGATGAGCGATGTGGCCCCTGGGCCTCTTGTTTTCGTACTTATTTGATTTTCATTTTTGCTATCAGGAGCTTTCTGACTATCTTTTTTTTATTCGAAAAGTTTTGCAGAAGCAAACCACGATTAATTTTTTGCCCTCTTCATAACAGATGTTATACTGCTGGCATACCAGCTGGTATACATTATCTATAAAAAAAAGTTAAGGTAAAGATTTCAATTGCCCGTTTACATTTTGTTTATTATATATCAAAATGAAGCATTTGTTGCAAGTTTGAAATAGAACAACGCACGAGTGCCTTTGTACAGTCAACGAGTGCCAATATTCACAAAATAACTCCTTTATAATATTTTCCCATTGATTTATATTAAATTTAAATTAACTTAAAATGAATGAGGATTTTTTAGTATAGGTCTATGGAACGCCAAATTAACATATATTCAAATATTTGTACCTATCTTCAAATCTATTATAAATATCTCCAAGTGAATTGAAGATAGGTTTAATTCAATTATTTAAATCATATTTGGATAGGTACAATTGATTTAAAGATAGATACAATTGATACATCTTCAAAAAGGAACATAGTCTTACTTCCCTCTCTTCCACTTTGTTAACACTAACATAATCATTATTGGCCTCTTAAATGGAAAAAAAAATGGGATCAAAGTTTTACTTTGGAATATAAAGAAATATCTTCCTCCGAACACCAAAGCCATAAGTATTCATATTTATACGGAAACTTTCTCAGGTAGTAGAAATTGAGGTTTGCTCAAATCATGACCCCTTGGGGTAGGGTGGACCCTCAACAGGGGATCAAAGTTACTACATTATATATATATGTATTATATAGGAAAAATCTTTTAAAAAATCTACTTCTCAAGAACAGCAAAGTCATGATTAGTAATATTAATGAAGAAGCATCCTCAGGTAGTGTAGATTCAAAGTTGTTCAAATCATGATCCCAAAGGGTGGGGTGGGGCCACAACAGGGGGAACAAAGTTTAAAATAAGATTATATATAGGAAAAATTCTTGGACACGCCCACTCATCTCTGACACCAGTCACATTTGGTAAGGAACCACATCTTATCAAGCAACGGTTCGGTATATTAAATGGAATACAGATTTCTGATATTTCTGCACTTCTTTATTTGCTCATTTTTTACAAAAATCAAATTTAATGACTTTCAGCTCACCTGACTGAAGAGAGCTTTTCTGATCTGTCGTTGTCTTTGTAATTGTCGTTGTAAACTTTTCACATTTTCATCTTCTTCCCATGCCAGTTACAAACAAACTTGCCACAAAGTAATTCAAATGATGGGCCACGTTTTCTTTCAAGGGGAGACAATTAAGAATTAGTAACATTTTTTGGCATCTTTCAAGTGGGTTCTTCAAAAAAAAAAAATACCCACTTAGACTTGAAATAATGCAAATGATGCAGAAAGCTACAATAAATGAAACGTAGCATCTAAGTATTCATAGCACGCTTTAAACTCAGTATCCACGTGGCTAGCTGAACGTTGACCTCAGAGTTCGTAGTTCATGTCCTCATGAATTCTCAAAAATTTAATTAATCTCTTAAATAATTAAAACCTTTATGATCCATTAGACTGATATAAAGTATTAAAGTTTTTCCGAGGAAAAATTTCTGTACAATATAATGTATAGTATTATATAGTATTATATAAGAAATCAATACTGTACAGGACAATAATGTAATTATGCTTCAGTCAAAGCTTATAAAAAGTTCATCTATCGCAAATATAAACAATAAAAGTTCATAAACGTTCTTTTTTCTGTCCTTGAAATAGTTAATTACAATACTGCAGCAAAAATTTCTGACATCAAAGTTGCTGGTCATATTGCTTTAAATTGGGCAATGAATTCTGGACCTGAAAGAAGTCTGAACCTTAATTTCTAGTGAGATAAATATTGTGGTGCTAATGAATATTCTTCTTTCTTCTTTCTTATGGGAAAATTTATAGACAATTTTTTAGAGTTAGCTGCGGCTACTTCTTTTGCTCAAGTATACATACAACAACAAAATCTTTCTCTCACTCATATTAGCTATATACAAGATGTGGGGCTAAATGACTGGTAACCTCTCATTGTATGAACTATTTTGCCTGGTTAATTCTATAATTTGCTTTGAAGATACTATGATTTTAAAAACTGGATCAAAATTTCAATTAGTTGAAGGAAAAAAGGAAATTTAAAAAATCGTGAAGGGTAAATAGCTTATATAATAAATAATATTTATTAAATATAATAATATTTTTTTATCATAGGGTCTTGATAAAAAAAACCTTATCTTTCAATATTAAGGAGGTTTTTCTTCTTTATGCAAGAGGAACAAATTTTAGAATAATCGAATACATACGTACATAGTACTATACACTTTCTACTTTTAAGTGCACGCTGCCTACGAGAGAGAAAAATAGTTGATATTTCAATCGTTTTATTAGAAAAAAATTTTAAACTCTTAACTACCCTTTCAATAATCTAATATGTTATTCAGTCCTAAATAAGATAATAATATTTATTGATGATTGATTGTACGTTGTTTTACGTCCCGTTTGAGAATTTTTCACTCTTATAGAGACGTCACCATATACAAGTGAAGGGCTTCAAATATAGACCTTTACTCGGCACTCAGGGCCATTGAGCAGTGGAGGTTCTTTACAATGCCAACGTCTACCGTGATACGGGGCCTCGGTTTTTAAGGTCTCATCTGAAGGACCCGCAACTTTCACTTCAAAGTGCCAAGCGCTTTGCGAAGGAACAGTTGCTATCTATTTTTTTTATCAACTTAGGTCAGTCGCGGCCGTGATTCGAACCTACGACCTTCCGATCAAGGAGCGAGCGCTCTACCGAGTGCGCTACCGTGACGGTATTTATTGATGATAAATACATAAATAAATAATTATTTTCGGCTATATATTTTTTAAATTTTTAATTTACTTCACAGAAAGGACAATAATCAAATACATACATGTACTTTCTGAAGGTACAGTACTTACAATGACGAAAAATTCGACGATGTGTCTATTGTTTTATCAATCCGAGCTTCAACAAAGAAAAACCCTTCTTTCAAAAACCCAGTCATAATATTCTCAAATTTAAGGACAAATGATACAAACAAAAAATGGAAGTCTAGATTGGTATATTTGTGGTCCTATTTTTGTTGTATATAATGCAAATAATACATTTCTAAAATATTAAGAAATTGCAAACCTTCTATGATGTTCAAAATTCTATCTTTCTGCAACCATCCTTATTAATCTATACAATTTTTTGTCACTTCAAATCCTATTATTATGAAATTTGAACGGAAAATTAAAAACTATGCGGTTAAACTTGTTCATTTTACTTATATAAACAAGACTTAAGTTATTTTCATTTTTTTTTTTTTTTTTTTTTTTTTTTTTTTTTTTTTTTTTGATAAAAGAATCTGGGGGGATAAGACGAGCCATGTGCCCATGCCCATTTTTCGGCTACGCAAGAACATTTATTGGAAAAAAATCTCTCAATTGTTCGAATTTACTTAAGCATTTTAATGTTTCCGTAGTTTTCAAAATGATATTTATATTCTAAACAAGCTAAACAGTTGACTTTCATTTTTCTGTCACAAATGTCTAACATGGGTAAGGACTTCTTTTAATTAATCTGCATATTGAGTGTTTACACTTATTGTGGAGATATTATAAAAATGTTAACATCGTATATAATGATAATGGTGATCTAGAAGCGCTTTTATTTAAAATCAATAAAACGGGAATAAAAGTATTCAAATATCTATTATAATTTTTATCCGGCATTTTAAATAATTTACTGTAAATAAGTTCATTACTACATGTATATATTTTATTTCCAGTGAAAAATATGTTACTCTTATAGACATTTTTTATAAAGTAAAACAAAATTAAAACCAAAAAAATCAACAACAAAAAAAAAAAAAAAAAAAAAAAATCAGAGCATGACTCGAACACTTTCCTCAATAAACGTCCCTTTAAAGAGCTCATCGCTAACCACTAGGCCACGGAGTCACACTAACATTTCCATTTAAATAGCATACAGTTCTCTATATTTAGCATATTTTAGCAAGCGTTTTTAAGACCACGGTGATAATTTAAGTAAGTTAACTTAATTTTTTATGTAGAGTGGGTCTTCATACCAAATTTTTGCAAGTGTAAAAAGCAACATCTTTCCATTGCCTTTCATTAATCCTTCTCAAAAAAAATGGTACGATGACCCACTCTATTTAAAAATTGTAGTTATATCATCCAATTTATGTCAGTTTCTGTGAAAATTGAGCGTAATGCCATTTTGTTGTGTTAATCAGAATCATTTTCGCTGTTACAGTATTCAGGTTTTGTCAAATTTATATGCAAATGGTAATAAGCATTACATTAATTCAACAAAAAGTGAAATTTTTGTAAAATGAATTTATTGATTTTTTATCGATCGTTATGTAGGCATATGGCTCGGCTTATCCCCCCAGTTTCTTTGCAGCATCTGTCCTCAAAAGACCTAATAAATTTTTTCTGCTATTTTCATAGGGACAGCGAAAATACTTCAAAAAGCCACAGTTTCTTCTTTTTAACAATTGAACTTTAATGAACAAAAATATGTGAACTCTCAATTTATTGGTAACTAGAAATATAAATCAATTGAAAATCGATAATTACATATTGGTATTTTTGGGGACATTTATGAGAAGTCTAGCTGTCGAATTTAAATTTCTTGGTACATCTGACTTTAATGCTGGCACCATTGAAACATTGCAGATGACAGGACTCATACACTGGAACTGATAACGGAGACACGCCCACTCATCTCTAGCACCAGTCGCATTTGATAGGGAACCACATCCTATCAACCAACAGGTCAGTATATTAAATGTAATAAAAAATCTCATACTTCCATACTTCTTTATTTGATCGTTTTTAGAAAAATCAAATATTAATGGCTTTAAGCTCAAATGAGCTTTTCTGATCTGTCGTTGTCGTGGTCGGTGTTGATTGATTGTTGTTTTACGTCACGTTCGAGAATTTTTCACTCATAAAGAGACGTCACCCTACACAGATAGATAGCTTCAAATTTAGACCTTTACTCGGCACTCAGCGCCATTGAGCAGTGAGGGATCTTTATCGTGCCAACTCCTGCAGTGACATGGGGCCTCGGTATTAAGGTCTCATCCGAAGACACGCAACTATCACTTCAAAGTGCCGAACGCCTGGCGAAGGAACAATTACAGCCAAACTTGCTATAAAGATCCTTGGCTGAAGGGGATTCAAGTTTATTCAAATGACGGGTAACTTTTTCTTTGACGGGAGGATAATTAAGAATTAGTGAAAAAGTAATGAGATCTTTCAAAAATTTTCAAATAAATAAATAAAGAAAGAAAGAAAGAAAAAAAAAAAACCTGGTCTAGAAAAGATGAAACTTAAGTGAAAGCTTTAATATATAGTGTAGATTCAAATTTGTTCCAATCATGACACCCTCTGGAGAAATGGGGGCACAATGAGCGATCAAAGTTTCGCAAATGTACATAAGAAAAATCTTTAACAATCGTCTTCTCAAGAACAGCAAAGCCATGGTTAGTCATACTTTGTATAGAAGCATCTTCAGGTAATGTCAATTCAAGTTTGTTTAAATCATGACCCCTCGGGGTATAGGGGGCCACAATTGGCGATCAAAATTTTACAGAGGAGAATATATATATATATATATATATATATATATATATATATATATATATATATATATATATATATTTATATATATATATATATATATATATATATATATATATATATATATATATATATATATATATATATATATATATATATATATTATATATATATATATATATATAGCTCATGACTTTCGGGATAGGGGAAGCCACAATGTATGATTATTTTTTTTTACATAGGACTATGCGGAACATCTTCCGATGAAAAAACAGCAGTAATGACTCAGGTGACCGTTGTGGCTCATGGGCCTCTTGTAATAGTTTAAGAATTTGCACTTTTTTTTAGCAAGTGTCAATAATTTAGAGCCAATTAATATGCTCAAGTGGTGCAACAATGCTCACTTTTCTTGTCTATTCATTGTAAAATTTTGATCGTTTAATGTGCTGTCACATCCCTGACAAAGAACATTAGTTTAACCAAATTTGCAATGGAATTCTGGTTTTAGAGTTTGAATATTTCTAATCCTAAAGCTATTTTTCATAATTTTTCCCCATATATATTCCAAAATATGTAAAAATTTGGTCCCCCCAATTTTGACCTATCCTAGCTACAGAGGAAATGATCTGAGTAAAATCCACGCAAAATATGGAAGCTGGTATATGGACTGTGGTTTTTCCTTTTTTGAAAACAACATTTTCCTATATTTTCTCTATAAAAAATGTCAAGCTTTGACCACCATTCTCTATAGAGACCTCAGGGGCATGAATTCGGAGTGGGGTGGGGGTGGGGGGTTGAATCTCGCTACGTCGGAATTTCTATATACTAGTTATAATGACTTTCTGTAGCTTTTGGATATTGAGAAGAGGGTTTTCAAAAGCTTTTTATCTATGCATTTGCATGTCAAACTTAGGACCCCTTATAGAGCCCCGAGGGTAATGATTTGGGGAAAACAAGAAAAAATGAATTCTCACTATATTGGAATACTTGTTTATAGTTTTATGACCACTTTTACCCTTTTGTTCTTGAGAACAGAATTTTAAAAGTTATTTCAATATATGAATAATCGTATATCAAACTTTGACCACTACTGTACATGTAGCTATACTTGTACATGTATATTAAACTTTAACATATACTGTGGCTAAATTCGTATATCAAACTTTAACCCCATGCCTGGGAGAAAGCCATAATTAAAAAAAACTTAAATTTTTGTATGATTAGTAGTGAGTGTTTTTCCTCTTACAGGAAATGACAGCAAAAATGTCTAAATGTGTAATCCAAGAGAGGATACCGGGGGATTTATTACAACCATAGTATAAATATTTCTACACGTACTAGTTACTAATGAACCACAAGGAATTCGAGATATGTTTAGTTTTAATCAAACTATACCCCCAAAATTAGAATCTTTCCTCATTCAAAACGAATGACATCCTCGTTCACTTTAGTATTACGTATTTCTAATGTTCAAACAAGTTCATGTGAGATTCCAGTACAAGCAAAATGTAGGTTTAAAAAATATTGTAGGTCATTTAGTGCTTTAATTCTTTCTCCAAGTTAAAAAATTAAATGAAATATACAGTTTTAGATTTAATCTTTTTTTTTTCTTTTTCACCACTAACTCAACCATGTAGCAGCAAAGTATAGCTGATACAACTTTCTTCAAAGAATTCACAGAGTACAGGGGTGGGGGGTGGGGGCTTTCATTTTTCATAAAATGTCAGATTCATTTTTAGATCTGATTTTAAGAAAATTCGTTTTAAAGAATGTATCAGAATCATAACATATGCTGGGAGGAGTGAGTGTTTATTTATGTGGACGTTACTTGTATTCTAAAAGAAAACCCATTTTTAAATGGATTTAAAAAATCACCATATTTCAGAAACTTTAAAAACACACCGAACGTCCATCGAACGGAACAGTGTGATATCATAAAATTTTGTGGATATTTATAATTTCCATTAAAGGAGATGGATAAAAAGCAGATTTGCTTATAGCTTCAGATATATAATCAAAGTACTGAAAGTACTGAATCGAGGTGACGTCTTCCAGTAAAATGTGAATTAACTGGCATGTTCACAACCTTACACTAAGAGAACCACCGATGAAAACCATAGGACAGGAAAAAATGAGCAATACGACAAATGTATTTTGTAACTTTTTTTATCTATAAAAAACTGAACTAGTTACTTTTAAAAATATGCAAAAATACTAACAAAAGAATCTTTGCCAAATGAATGTGTACAAAAAAGGGGGACCATGTGTCATATGTCTTTGTAATTTCAGTCCCCGGGGCCATAAAAGTTAGATGAGCTCACTCTTGATCTCATGCAAAAGCAGACCCATTTAGACATTCTTTTTTCAACTAAATTGGTATAATTTATTTTATTTAATCATATGGAGCATTGTATACTCAAAATACCTTCAGATCTGTAGCACACCAGTCGAAAATGATATTCAGATAATAAAAGTTCCATGCATTCTTTCTGAGCACAAAAATGTACAAAATTCTACAGCTAATATTCTCCGTATTTCAAGTCAGTTTTATCAAAATGTAACTATAGCCCTTTCCCCAAAAATATTGCTTAACTACAATCATGTATATGCTTTCAAAACCAAATCAATCCCATGATAATTGTAAATAACCCTTTTGTGCATTTGCTTGAAACTATTACCAATGCCATGTTCTCCAAATACATTAATTGTGTAGGGAAAATAACAGAAGAACTGCAACGCCCTCTTTGTGATTAATTACTTTTAATTACGTTACACAGTACCATTACCCCATCCCTGTTTGGTCTCCACGATTTTAATCGTTTTTGTGTGGTCTGTCCATCCTGTGGGATCTACTGATACTCTCTTAGTGCGTTTATGCTACTAGTATTTCATAGTCAAATAATTTCAATCTTTGTGAGATATTTGCAAATTGTGGAAATTTTACATGAAGTATACTTTAATGTTACATGTAGATGAAATATCAAAGAAAATTTATTATATAATTTTTCACCCTTCACCATGTTTGTCGCACTATAGGCATTTCGCTCGCCTTGTTCGCCCATCTTCTTTTTGAGTAATTTTCAAAAGTACATCTATATGTTATTATGGTAATTTTCTATTGTCTGTTTCATATTGCGTAACTTTTTCCTTACCTGTTTAATTGCATTTTTGTCATCAAACGCTTGTTTCTGTGCTTATTTTTCATTCGACGAGTTTTACGTAATGCAGAACCAAACAAGGATTTTTGTACTAGTCTTGACAGATGGTGTACAGTTTATCTATATTCAACAAATGGCACGAAAAGATTTCACTCGCCTGATGAAACTTTGTTCATTACACAGCAAAACAAGATAATCAAATGATGCAAAGCATCAAACGGCCACAAACGTCCCACGTGCTGGTCTTATATCCTGGATCTATGTCACGTACGTAATGATGCCGATAATTTCTGCAGGCGCGATGATGAACCTCAATAAATGTAAAGCATCGAAAAATTATTGTTTTGTTATTCGCACCTGTAGCAAATTCAGAACAAAATTCAATACTTTTTTTTCCAAGCACTGTTATTTTCCGGAAGTTTTCTTTTACACTTTATACGCTCCCGTGCTTGGGAGCACTTCTTGTAAAATCATAAATTAATTAATATCTGATTAAAATTGACAAGATATTGAAATGAATTAACAACAAAAATTAAGACTATATATATATATATATATATATATATATATATATATATATATATATATATATATATATATATATGTGTGTGTGTGTGTGTGTGTGTGTGTGTGTGTGTGTGTGTGTGTGTGTGAGGGTGTGTGTGTGTGTGTGTGTGTGTGAGGGTGTGTGTGTGTGTGTAATGCGTAAAATACATTTAAATCGTTCTTGCAGCGAGGAATGCCGCGAACGATGTAGACCCCTGGAAAAAACCAGGGTGACATCTACAAAAAACCAATTAAAAGCGCGCATTCCGAGGTATGCAGAATGATGCAGAGTTAACTGCGGATGACAGCTAAAATTTACTTGCATCGAGTCATGTTTTATTTCGGTTAATTAAGTACGCGTAAACTCCAGATGCTTGAGTTGAATAATGAAATATGGAGATTAAGAACAGTATTCAAGCTCAACGTCCATTAAAACAATACCAATCGGGAGTAGAACAAACATGGACCTCCAAAAACATCAGAAGTGGGATCAGCCGCCATGGAGGAGTGAGCATATCCCCTGCCGACCGGACACACCCGCCGTGTGCTCCTTGCCACGATCGGGAAACAACGGAAAAATCCGTCGACAATTCAGTGTGTTAATAATGGCCTAACAATAAGTATGAAAAACGTCAGTCAGCATATGACTTAATGATAGATTTATTTGCTCACAAGGTCATTGTATCGGCCAAAGAACCTACGAAATGATGATTTAAACGAGACTGCTGATATTTTTGTTTCGTCAACTTGTCAATAACTTTCCTCGTTTTAGGAATTGTTCGTACGTATCTAACATGCTCTTGCGTATCGAATCAACTGAGAGATATACACCCCATATGTAGGTGATAAGGGTATATCGCTGCATAAGTAAGGGAAGTTGACGATTGAAAAGTTAAAGTCATCATGTTTATCATAAAGCTTTGTTGTTAGATTGCCATTAAAGTCTTTTTCTAGTAAAATATCCAAATGTGAAACTGATGTGTCAGACTCTATGGTACCTTTTATTTCAAGCTCACTGGGATATATCGTGTCGAAATCAACAATATACAATAAACAATTATAAAGAATATGACACAAACACAATAAAATACTTACATCTAATCTTCTTGTCATAAATTATTTTGTTTTGTCCATAAAATCAATTACTATCGAAACAAAAAAAAATATTGTCTCATTTCCCCATGTGCACTTTCTAACACAACCACAAATAGATGGACCGCTTATATATATATTCAAATTTTAAAAATAGAACAACGCACTAAAACAGCAACGACAAATAACAAACAAAAAACTAAAACAAAAAAAATTGATTTAAGACATCTAGCTTTATTTTCATATTGCAATTTACATGTATGTTTTGTTTTAAAGTTTCTGAATTCCATTCCACAAATACGTGTACACGTGTATGATGTGATTACTGTTTTGAAAAATCTAGAGTTGACAACAAATACCCTATTAAACGGTTAACCGTCGAACGATTCGACTAGGTTACTCGGATATGTCATTTTACATTCTACTCAGATGTATGTTTATAATTGAAAATAAAGTTCAAATGCGGTATGTTCAATATTACATTAAATCTATATCGTGAGTAAAATGTTTTCAAATGTTCAGGTGAAATGTAAAAAACATCCAAAAATTAAGCAAGTAACCGATTACTAAAAATCGTTCGATTTGACAACGCTAAAAAATCCTACTTGAAATAAAATCATTTTTTACGACTTGCAAATAAATGATCCATTTCTCCAGGGATATAGCATCAGATTCAATATTGAAAGCCCGCGAAGATAGTAACGTACGTATACACAATTGGTATATCGCTAGAGAAAAAGGATATACATACATGTAATATAAACAAAGAGTTACATGCAACACGTATTAATCCATGAATTGTTTATTAATTCATTTTTAAACTAGCTATTATAAATTAATATGAACATGACTTACTGACTTAACAAATCCTTAAATTATGATACGTTCAACAAATCTGATTTAAGACTATTATAGATTTCTCCACACTTCTGACAATTTGGATGATATCGCTGAATACACTCGATGACGTCAACTCGTCGTGACGGCAATAAGGAAAAATAATTTGTCACGTCATAAACTGTGTATCCATGGGAACTCAGTAAGGGCAAGATGCCCTCCTTAAAATGGTCTTTTGTTTTGTGTCTGAAATAAAAAGGAAATGATTATGCTCCGGAACAAAAAAAAAGTATCAGAAAATATACACATATACTACAGAATAAAAACTCACCGGATTTCCATGATCTTATTGTAAGACAGGCCGAGAAATGCCTGAGCTAGTCCTTGCCAGTTACGAGGATTTTTATATTGTACATCTGGGTCTAGCAATGTAGACAAGTCATCTACAAAATGCACACTGTTGTCCATAGCGCCTTCCAGCATTGCAGATATTGTTGTACATGAGACTTAAAGGGTGAAGTGCATATAATTTAACAGAATGTTTAAAAAGGGAGAGAAAAAAACAGTTTGTAACACACTGTACATTTACTCACCTGGACTACTCTTTCCTGAATATTCTATCGGAAGAAAGGCTGTATAGAGAGAGAATGGAAAATAATTTTAGTTACTGAAGAAATAAGCCATTTTAGATGTTTGACAGAACCACGATGTCTGTGGCGAGGTAGCCTACCTGGTTCTGCATAATCCGCCTTTTGTGGATGCCACTCTATGAAAGCCACATCCTCCCTAACATCATCCGGGTCTTCACCTCTCAGTGAAGATACATCCAAAGGATAAAAGTGTTTATTTGATATTGCAAATGGAGAGATTGGGGACAAAGTCTTACTTTCCTCTCTTCCATCTTGATGATAATTGAAAGAGTCTGATGCACAAGTTTCTTTGTTGGCAGTAAGATATTCTTCACTTTCCTCTTCAACAGAATCGTGTTGATTACTTGAAGAATTCGTTCTTTGGTAAAAGACAATGCAAGAACGATCATTTGCAGTATCTGAGTTATCTAAATCTAGATCCTCTGGCGTTAACTTGTCGATTTCAACCTGACCGACCTCATCACTTCCATACAACACAGGTCTTGTATTCTTATTAATAAGACAGTCAGCTCCCTGATTAGTGCTGCCGTCAGCAGAATTCGTATCAGCAAAATTTGAAACATGGTCGATGTCAATTGCTGCGGTCTGAAATAGCCTTTTTCGAAAAAGTTTATAATTTGTGGACAAGCATCTTCGAAGAAAAAAGAACATTAGGAAAATGATAACAAAAAACCCGATTCCTGAAGACACTATAATTGCGATGAGTGAGTTGGGTAATGTTTCACCAGGCAAATCTAAAACAAAGGAAAATATCACTATATTGGTTATTTATTTTTCTTTTCTTTTTTACAGTCAAAACATTAATAACTCTATACCTGTATATATGATGTGTCAAACAAATGCTATGCTTGGACTCGAGTCAATGCACTGAGGACCTTTCTGTACCAACGCCTAGTGACACGAGATCTTTGCTTTTATGATCTCATTCAGGGAAAAGTAGGTTTTTAAACTGTAATGAACGCGTTGGCGGAGAAATAGTTATTACCTATTCATTTCAGTTTTTGGTCGAATTTAGCTAAGTCGATCTCGAGAGTTTTGTTTTAGCATACAATGCAAAAGTTCTATCGATTAAGTCATCACAGTCATTAACTACAACAAATGTAAAGAAGATATACATGTATAAATATAGCTAAAACCCACATGTACATTGTTAACTTCATATCTAGGGGTCTCAAAGAATTAAATTTCCAGCTTTGAAAAGTGCATCAAAAGATGCTCCAGTTTTTATACTACTTAAAGCTGGAAATAATGCAAATGATGCACACAACCACAATCACTGAAGCATGAAATGTAAGTCAAACGTAGCAGCCAAGTATTCATAGCATGCTTTAGAATCGGTATCCACGCGGCAAACTGAGAATAAACTTAGAGGCAGTTTAAACTGTTTTATTCTATCTCCTACCTGAAGTGGGGTGGTATTACAGACAGGGGTAAACATATTATTCACAATTTATAATTTTACAATTATAAAGAACAGTAATCAAATACATACTTTCTGCTGCTGAAGGTATAGTGCTTGCACTGAAGAAAGAATTCTTCGATGTTTCAATCTTTTTATAAGTTCGAGGTAGAACAAAGAAAAACTGTCTTAAATACTCGTATGTTATTCAGTCTTAATAAATTAATAATATTTTCTACTGTTCAATATTTTTTTCAAAACATACATATAAACTTGAGAAAAAAAAACATGAAAATAAAAACTAATGTTTATATAAGAAAAATGAATAAGTTTAACGGCCTAGATTTTAATTTTTCATTTAAAGTTTCACAATACTGTCCAATACTGTCACAATACTAAAGTGATATAAAGTGGCATAGATCAAAGGATGATTGCAGAGAGGTAGAATTTAGAACACGATAGAAAGTTTTTCAAAAGTTTGAAATTTGCATCTTTTATAACCAAAATGGGTCCAAAAATATATATCAATCCAGGCATCCATGTTTTTGGTTTGTGTTATCTGTCTTTAATTAACAAAAAGAACAAAAACCAAATGCATACTTCCTGCTGCTGAAGGTAAAGTGCTTGCAATAGAGAAAGAATTCCTCGATGTTTCTATCTTTTTATTAGTTCGGGATAAAACAAAGAAAGCTGTCTTAGCTCTCCTTTCAAAACCAGATAATTATGTAATGCAGTCTTAAGTAATAATAGATATTTTCTCCGGTCAAATATTTTTTTTTCAAAAACATGCTTTATTAACAAAAGGTGTGTGTGAAACACTAATGCCCCCGTATGGCAGCTTGTGGCGAAGGTTAAAGTTTCTCAAATGCAAGTCAAACTCCAACGTCAAGAGATCAAAAATGTTGTTATCCAAGGAAAGGACTTGTGTCATTGGATATAACAGGTAAATATGAAAGCCCAAGCACCAGCAATTCAAAATTTATGGCCAATGTTAATGTTTTTTAAAAGTGGACCAAACTCCAAGGTCAAAGGATCAAAATTAATTGTACGCAGGGGAAGATCTTGTCACCAACTGTTCAAAAGTTATGGCGAAAGTTAAAGTTCTTCAAATGTAGGTCAAACTCTAAGGTCAAGGTCGAAAGGTCAAAACTGTTGGTATCCAAACGAAGTTCTTGTCACAAGGAATATACCTGTGAAAGTTGAAAGCCCTAGTACTAACTGTTATAGCCAAGGTTAAAGTTTTTTTTAAAGTAGGTCATACTATAAGTTCAAGGTCAAAAGGTAAAAAATGTTTAATCCCATGGAAAGTTCTTGTCACGATGAATGTACATGTGAAATATGAAAGCCCTAGCACCAACTGTTCAAAAGTTATGGCGAAGGTTAAAGTTGGGTAAATTTTGGCAAAAGTGGGTAAAACTCCAAGGTCAAGAGGTCAAATATGTTTGTACCCAAAAGAAGGTCTTGTCACAAGGAATACACATGTGAAATATAAAAGTCATAGGTCTAGCCAATCAAAAGTTATGGGCAAGGTTAAAGTTTTTTCGGACAAACAGACAGACAAACAGGGTAGGGCAAAAACTGTATACCCCCGAATCTTCGGGGATTAAAAGGAAAAAAAATCAAATACATACTTTCTGCTGATGAAGGTACAGTACTAGCAGTGGAGAAAAAAATTGACGATGTTTTTATCGTTTTGTCCGTTCGAGCTAAAACAAGAAACAACTGTCTTAAATCGCCTTTAAAAACCCAGCCATGTTATTTAGACTTAAACTAAACTTATAAATATTTAATGTTGTTTAATAAAATATTTAAGTTATAAGAAAGAAAGATGTACTTCAGATGTACAAAGAGCTTTCAATTTCCATTCTAAATTAAGTAAACTTTCAATTTCCATACTAAATTAACTACAAGAGTATTCTCGGGAAAATTGGAAGAGGGGGCTATGCCCCAGTGATACTTCATGCCTGGAATTTCTTTTTTAACAATTCAGTTTTGAAGAACATAAATTTGTGAAATCTCAATTAGTTGGTAATAGAAATGTCATTCAACTAGTATAAACTGGTACTTTCTATACGGCACATATGAGAAGTCAAGCCGTCGAACTTCAGTTTCTCGGTACATCTGACTTTAATGCTGGCACCATCGAAACACTGCAGATGACAGGACTCATACACTGGAACTGATAACGGAGACACGCCCCTTGGACACGCCCACTCGTCTTTCGCACCAGTGACATTTGGTAGGGAACCACATCCTATCAATCAACAGATCGGTATATTAAATGGAATAAAAAAAATTCATACCTCCGAATTTCTTTGTTCGTTTATCTTTAAAACAAGAGGCAGCTTATGGCGAAGTTAAAGTTTCTCAAGTGCAAGTCAAACTCCAATGTCAAGGTCAAGAAATTAAAGATGTTGTTACCCAGAGAAAGGACCTGTGTCAATGGATATACCTGGTAAATATGAAAGCCCAAGCAATAATCATTTAAATGTTATGGTCTAGGTTAATGTTTTGATTATTGTTTTCTAAACATGGGTCAAACTCCAAGGTCAAGGGGTCGAAATTAATGGTATGCAGGTAATGACATTGTCATAAGATATGCACATGCAAAATATAAATGACCTGGCACCAAATGTTCAAAAGTTATGGCAAAGATTAAAGTTTTTCAAAAGTAGGTCAAATTTCAAGGTCAAATGGTCAAAATTGTTGGTATCCCAAAGAAGGTCTTGTCACAATGAATATACCTGTGAAATTCAAAAGTCCTAGTACTAACTGTTCAAAAGTTATGGCCAAAGTCAACGTTTTTTAAAAGTTGGTCAAACTCTAAGGTCAAGGTCAAAAGGTCAACAATATTTACAACCATGGAAAGGTCTTGTCATATTGAAAACACGTATGAAATATGAGAGAAATATGAGTCCTAGCACCAAGTGTTCAAAAGTTATGGTGCAAAAGTGAGTCAAACTCCAAGATCAAAAGGTCAAATAAGTTGGTACCCAAAGGAAGGTTTTGTCCCAAGGAATAAACATGTAAAATATGAAAGCCATAGCTGCAACTGATCCCACTGGTATTTTTCTTCATTCTTCAAAGCTTTTTTATGCCCCTGGATCGAAAGATCCCGGGGTATATTGTTTTTGTCCTGTCTGTCTGTTTGTCTGTTGTCAACTTTAACCTTGCCCATAACTTTTGATTGGTTGGAGCTGTGACTTTCATTTTTCAAATGTGTATTCCTTGTGACAAGACCTTTCTTTGGGTACCATCATATTTGACCTTTTGACCTTGACCTTGGAGTTTGACCCTCTTTTGGAAAATTTTATGAGACTTTAACCTTGGCCATAACTTTTGAACAGTTGGTGCTTGGGGTTTCAAACTTCACATGTGTATTCCCTGTGACAAGACCTTCCTTTGAATATCAACCTCTTTGACCCTTTGACCTTGACCTAGGAGTTTGACCTACTTTTGAAAAACTTTAACCTTGACCATAACTTTTGAATGGTTGGAGCTAGGGCTTTCATACTTCACATATGTAATCCTTGTGACAATACCTTTTTTGGATACCAACCACTTTGACCTTTTGACCTTGACCTAGGAGTTTGACCTACTTTTGAAAAACTTTAACTTTGGTCATAACTTTTGAATGGTTGGTGCTAGGGCTTTCATACTTCACATATGTAATTCTTGTGACATCACCTTCCTTTGGATACCAACCACTTTGACCTTGACCTTGACGTTTTACTTACTTTTAAAAAACTTTAACCTTCGCCATAACTTTTGAACAGTTGCAACTAGGGCTTTCAAATTTTACAGGTATATTCCTCGAGACAAGACCTTTCTTTGGGTACCAAAATTTTTTATCTTTTGGCCTGGATTTTGACTTGCATTTGAGAAACTTTAACCTTCGCCATAAGCTGCCATTAGGGGGCATCAGTGTTTCACAAACACATCTTGTTTTCCTATGTGTTTCTCTATAGTAAAACCTAGGCCCCCTACTGTGGCCCCCCCCTAGCCACAAGGGGCAATGATTTGAATAAATCTGAATCCCCATAACATATGTATGCTGCCATATGATCCTGCTGGTATATGATCTATGATCCTTGTGTTCTTAAAAACGGGATTTTTCAAGATTTCCTCCATATATTTCAATGTCAAACTCTGATACACCATAACCCTATAGAGGCCTGGGATCCGATTTTGAGGGGATGGGACTTGAATTTCACTACATCGGATTTTCTATGTAATATTATGGTTACCTTTTGAGGACTTTAAAAAGATCTTTCTCTGTACATTTGTATGTCCTACTTTGATCTCTTATAGAGGCCCCGAAGGTCATGATTTAGGGAAAAACTAAAAAGAAATGAATTCTCATTTCATTGAAATTTCTAGAATATTTTATGACTACCTTTAGTCCATATGTTAAGAAGAGAATTTTTAAAGATCATGCACGGATCTAGAGGGTACCCCCCCCCCCCTTCTGTTTGCAGAGTTATTAAAAGTATATACTGAAGCAAATAAAAAATGACTTTAGACCCCCCCTCCCGAAAACTTGGAAACCCCACCACCACCACCACGAGGTAGGTTTTTTTCACGTATAGGAAATGGATTTTACGTTTTTGTTTTTTGTTTTTGTTTTTTTGTTTTTGTTTTTGTTTTTTTTTTTTTTTTTTTTGCTTGTCAAGAAATTTCTTGGTTGGAAATGTTTTGACTGGGATGGACCCCCCCCCCCCCTTTGGAAAAAAAATCCTGAAAATATTTCCATACATGTATATATTCGTTTATCAAACTTTCACCCCTACTGTGGCTCCATATTCCCATTATATTCGCACATTAATCTTTAACCCCTACTGAAGTTCCACCCAAGGCCTGGAATTATGATTATGGAAACTTAAATTCTCTCATAAAGATGTTTATAAGTGTATACAATAATGTAACATTACAGCTCTTCTATTCTTACAAGTTTTTTGTATATTCCTTTGTAAATATTTGAGCCCCTGTTATGACCCCTACCTCCAAGGGGTCGTGATTTGAAGAAATTTGAATCTATAGTATATATTAGGAAGCTTTCTACAAGTTTTGTCTTTTCTATCCCAGTGGTTCCTTACCAAGCTGCTTTAGTAATTTCTAAATTATCTTCCCTTTGACGAAAAGGAGCATTAATATGAACAAACATAAATCAAATATAAATTCCCTTCATCAAATAATCTTTTGTGTCTAGGATTTGTTGAAATTTGCTCAGTAGTTCCGATAAAGAAAAGATGAAAAGTTAGCAGAAGGACGGACAGACAGATAGACAGACGGCTGAGCATCAAATTTGATCAGAAACCCCAGTTGAAATCAGAATCATATGATTTAAGGAAGTACTTTGATCTTTTTCTGTTGATTTTTTTATTATTGGGTGGAGTTTTTTGGGTTCTGTTTTTTTTTTCCTTTTCAGAATGGGAAAATTTTTTCCTTCTAATTAAACAGAAGAGAACTTGTAAAAATGATTTTTTTTTTTTTTTTTTTTTTTTTTTAAATCCTTTCATCAAAATAAAAAAAAAATTATTAAACTGAATATTTATCTAATGCAGTAAACTTGTACAAAATTTAATTAATATGGCCAAATTAAACTGAAGGAGGAGTCGGATTCTGAGAAAATGCTTGCAAGCATACAGATGGTCAAAGAAGGACACTGACCAATGTATACCTGATTTTTTTAAAGAAGTAATCACACACACACACAGAGAGAGAGAGAGAGAGAGAGAGCAATCATGTATAGTTTGAAAGAATTTCTGAAAAATACCTGGTGGCTCTCCAACTTTGGAGAAAAAGTAAGGATAAGTTTTGGTCGTATTCTCGGTATCAGTCAATATCTCTTTATTTTGCTCGTAACATGGTTCAGAGAATGCATTCTTTATGTGTAGAGAACTTGCTTTGTCATAGTAGCAGAGATATTTGTTCCCGGTAGATGGTAATGTGACGTAACTGGAAATAAAATATAATTAATTACCATATAGTAATACCCCATTCTTGGAACAATGACTTATTGGGATCATGTTAAAAGTTTCAAAGGATGTTAGGAAATTTTCTCTGTACTGCAATATATTAAAATATCCTTCCGAGAACTGATGCGATGGTACTTACTATCGCCCCGTCTCGCCATTCTCTCTGTCTACATAAAAATGTGGCGTCGGAAGTGTTCCCTGGAAGTAAAACAAAATGTAACAAAAATAAAAAATAAATTCCAAGTGCATGGCCTTATGTGTCATTTTCCGGAAAAAAGCATCTCTTATAAATAGTTCCGTGACCCCGCCTAAAATGTTGATATAAATAGATGGCACTCAGAAAACATACTTCTCTACAACCACTGACATTACAATCGAGATAAATTAGAGAGAGAGAGAGAGAGATTCAATCAGACATCCTTGGATGACACAAATTCTTCTTTACGAAAACATCTCTGATTACAGATGAAATGTAAAGATAACAGTTCTCATTTTCAAAAGTTCATATAAAACAATATACAATTCACGAGCAAACAGAGCCAACACGGACCTCTGAAAACAAAGGTGGAATCAAATGTCAAAAGTAAAATTAAAGTATTTTTGTGAAGTGTTTGAATCAGTTTTAAAGGGACTTGTTTTGCATTTTACAATTCCTAGACTGTGCCCAAGTTTTTTTTTTTACAGACAGATGGAAATTTTGAGCAAGAAAGTAGATCTCTATGAAGATAGTAAATATTCCGTATTTTAAAAAGGCACTTCCTTCCAAGATGTAAAATTTCAGGCAAAACTGTTGTCATTTATAGTAACTGAGTTTCAAGTAGTCATTTGACTGTAAAGAATATATGAGAAAGATTCTTCTCAATAGAGAGAAAGTATCAGGCAGAATAACACTAGGAGCTGGGGTTCTTTTGGTTGAAAACATGCATCAATGTTATAGATTTCTTACCATTCCCTGAGCTGTTATCACCATTACTACCATCACCAAACACTGAATGGTTTGATCCATTCCTTATATTCCTATGACCGATAGAACTTTGATTATAATACACATCGGAATTGGTAATTCAAAAATTCCTCAAATTTTTGTTAAAAACTTTTTTAAAAAATGGTAATCACAATTTTTGAACGAATTACACGTTACTTTCATTCTGGCGTTATCTATCTTCAAATTCTTTAGGTTAAATCCGTGCGTTCTTATTGCTCTGCTGCATTTTGTATCGCCTCCGCATCCATGACGCATCAGTTCATCAAATTGACGTAAAAAAAATAAAGGAAATTTCGCAAGAAAAAGATGGGATTCTGTAAAAACAGATCAATCAAACGTAGGAATTGTATGTAATAGCAGTAATCAATAAGTTTTTTTCAGTTTTTCTTTCTTTAATCAGTCGAATACATCGTTCGTCTTCAAAATATTTTCCAGGATCTTTTGGGTTTTTTTTTCAATCCAAAGATAAGAGCAGATTCTTGTTTACTTCAGGCTTGGAGAATTTTGTTTACGTTGTCTGTCTAAATCACTACAAAAAGGATTTCGCAAATACATGATTCACTAAGTTCAGAATCTTGCATCCAATCCTTTTGTATGTATTACACAATAGATGTTCAAAACAATCCCTGAGGGTTGAGTTTAGTTGGGTTTTGAATAACTTTAAGCTGTAAACAAAAAAATGTCTCTCTATAGAACTTGCGTCCTAAACTTTAAAACATTTTCAATAAAGCATCACATATTTAGGTATGTTAAACACATATTTCTCCAAAACATTGCGGTTAAGTTTATAAAGCTTCCTGACAAAAATAGTTGTTCGTAGTATGATTTATTCTGTTTAAAAATATCGCAAAAACCTATATAAACTAGTACATCCTGTACGAAATGAGATAGGTATTGGTGAAATCTATGACTATTTCAGGGAAGAAAAACAAGATGTGTTTGTGAAACACTGATGCCCCCTCCCGTATGGCAGCTCAAGGCCAAGGTTAAAGTTTTTCAAATGTAGCTAGGTCAAATTCAAGGTTAAAAGTTAAAATTGTTGATACCTAAAGAAAGGTCTTGTCAAGGAATACACATGTGAAATATTATAGCCCTAGTACCAACCATTAAGAAAATGTTGCTAAGGTTGATTTTTTTTTTTTTTTAAAAAGTAGGTCATATCCAAAGGTCAATGTCATGAGGTAAAAAATAATGGTACCAAAGGAAAGTCATGTTACAATAAATGCAAAAGTGAAATATAAAAGCCCTAGAAGCAACCTTTCAAATGTTATAGGCAACTGAAGGTTAAATTTTTGTTTTAAATGTAGGTCCAAGGTCAAGGTAATGGGGTAAAAAAAATGTTGGTATCCAAAGAAAGGTTTTGTCACAAGGAATACACAAGTAATATATGAAAGTCCTAGCACCCACCGTTCAAAAGTTATGGCCAAGGTTAAAGTTTTTCAAAAAGAGACCAAACTCAAAGGCCAAGGTCGAAAGGTTAAAAATGTTGGTACCCAAAAAAGTCTGGACACATAGAACACACATCATGCACATGTGAAATATAAAAGCTCTAGCTTTAACCGTTCAAAAGTTATGACCAAGGTTAGAGTTTGATTTTACAAAAGTAGATCAAACTCCAAGGTCAAGGTCAAGACGTCAAATATGTTGGTACCCAAAGAAAGGTTTTGTAACATGGAATACACACGTGAAAAATGAAAGCCCTGGCCCAACCATTAGAAAGTTATAGGCAAGGTTAAAGTTTTTGCGGACAAACAGATTAACAGACAGACGGACAGACCAAAAAGTATATGCGAGGGAATAAAACACATGATCGACGAACTTAAACACCATTTCAGAACGATGAAAAATAAGATATATTTTTATGTTGTTCTTTTGGAATATGGCAGTATTTGTGTGTGTGTATGTTGTTTTGTTAGTTCCATTCTTTTCGGCCTAAGATTTGGTTTAGTTTCTTCAGGTGTGGGTCTAGAATTCTGCTCAATGGACCGCTATTAAAAGGCAAAGATTCTGGGAACCGCTCATATCCCCTGCGGTTCCAGTGGGAACTGTAAGGGCGAATTCTCCCGTAATCTTCTGAGAATCATCGAGTAGAAAACCTTACTTTGACTAAAAAATAACAATAGTTATACAATTATTACATCGACATGAGAACTAAATGAGAACTTGAGAGTTGGCCTCGTCTGAATCCGTGCCAGATCTTTTTTTTTTTCCTTTTTATTGATTTATTGTATTAATTGTAAAAATTTTGCCTTGATTCAATAATATTATGAAAACTTAAATACGGAAAATATAAAATTTAAAATTTCATCTGATTCATAAATATACACATCAAAACTCACTATAGCTAGATATTAGCAATGGAAGAAATCATTTCCTTACATTACTCTAAAACTTTAAATACCGCGAGTATTTTTTTTTTTTTTTTACAAAACATTAATATACGTTACCATTATATCACCATTATTTTTTACTTGTTTAATTATCATATTGAGCATATTAAATGTGTTAAAGAAAAATAAGTTATAAAGCAAAACAAATGAAAAATCCCTGGAGCTGAGATGTGGACACTAAGAGTAGGGGGTCTTCCGGGGCAGTTTTGATCCAATACCACACTTTCCGGGTAGAAAGTTAACTTGCGGATCCCTAAGCTCTGTGTATGTACCAAAATGAAACAGTAGAACTCACTGTCACACTGTACTCATCGAGCATGCATGGGTACTGGACATTCCCAGCAAAAGATCTAACATGCGACTCCCTTTATAACCCAAAAGGAAAAGCAGCCCCAATAGAGAAAAGCTATAGAGTTTATAAATTACAAAATCACTTATAGTCACTGCAATGGCTAAAAATGAAAAAAAAATCAAATCACGAACAATAATTCTTAAGATTTCAAAGATGCGTCCAGAACAAATTATTCCAAAGAAAATACATGTTCTCTATTGGTCTCCTAGATAAAATAAAAGCTAATCAGTCATTCTACGATAAATGAACCAATTCTAGGTATAAAACATGAAAAAAATAAGTGTTTCAAATAGCAAAATGAATATCATAATTCACTAAAGGACATATCAGTGAAAAATATTGTTACGGAAGTTATTTCCCAGCAATAAAAGTTAAAATTCTCGGCAATAGTTAAAATTAAAGTTTGTTTTAGGATATAAAACAAAAGTATGAAGCATTTCGCTCCCAAAATAATGAAAATTTTTTTACCTTTAATGCAAAAACTTTCATGATTTACCGTTACGGAAGTTAATTTTTTAAGAGAGACAACTGTTTTTTGTCTAATTCATTTTGTCGAAAATGTAATTGTCTAAAGTAGCTGAGTCGCAACTAAAATCGACGATATTAGGTTCCATGGTCACTTTCAGACAAGTTCTTGTTCTTTTTGAAATCTGCATTCTGTGCATGAAATTTAAAACAAAATCGTTACGGAAGTTAATCGATTTTTAGCGACATGTTATGATTTTGCATAAAAGAAGATCCATGCATTTCTGTGCGAGAAGTGGTTTGATTTCTTTTTATAAAGGATAAAAAACTTTTTAAAACATTCATTGCAATCTATTCGGAACGATTTTAAGGCTGAAAGTTTCATCTTGATTTTTGTAAATAAATGAAGCGACATTAAGATTTGCAGTGGAATACATTTTTCAACAGTACATTATGTTCATATCAAAACTTTAACTGCATACATATCGGTCAATATTTATAAAACCACGTGTGTATGTTAAGTCTTAGAGTTGAAATCGATCTTTAAATTAATAGTTAAAATATTACAACGGTAAATTTGTAAGCGACATAAAAAATTCTTAATTGAATGACTGTAATGTGCAATGTATATATGCACGCTATTTGCAAAAAAAATATCTGCATATCAAATTATTTTTCAACACATCGTAATTATCGATCCCTTATCCAAATCATCCATATTTTTCATATAAATATAAAGATGTGTGGTTACCATTGTAGGACACCAGATTGTTGGGATTCTTTAATTGTATAATCATATTTTTGGAAAGCGAATCTCGTTAGTATGAATAAGAAACAGTATTTATCGCAAGGAGACCGCTCCAAGAAAATGCAAAGACTTTGTAAATCTTTATTTCAAACTCTGATTTACCTCACAGTTATGCAAAATATCTTAAAGTTGATACTAAAGTAGTAAGGCCTTTTATAAAATGTTGATATATAATTTTCTGTCACAGATTAAAATTAATATTTAACTTGAAAAAGCATCTAAAATACATTCAAGTATCATGTAAATTTTGAATTTACTAGGTGGAGGTAAATGCTAAATCACAAAATGATAACTAGTTATTGTGTTGTAAATTTTGCATTTACCTCCACCTACAGCTAGTAAATTCAAAATTTACAATATGATACAAGACTGTTGATTATGAATGATTATATAATAGCAGCTAAAATGAGTGCATCGTAAAAAGGTTTTGGGGTCGGTCAACTTAAGACCCCCTCCTCCTATTTACATCATACTGTATGTTTATATTGTCTCTTTATACATGTATACAGCAATATATTCCTAGCTCCGACAGTGTACTGTAAGCATGGAAAGAGAAAATTTAAGAATTTTTTTTAAAACCGAAATAGAGTTCTCCAGATTTTCTACTAATACGGAACTAATATTCATGCTAAAATAATCCTCTGAACCCAAATCAAACGGCATTTGGTTCAAGGTCATTATAAATTTATCTGTTATTTAAGCCTTTGTTTCAATGGTGAAATTTGATATTCTCATATTTACGAGGAAGCAGTACATGGATTGCACGCTTCAGAACTCCTTTTAAAGTTCAGAATCACGACTTACTGTACGGAAGCAACATTGACGTTATTCCGAGATTCCTCCAACTTTCATATTCCTGGAACCATTCTTGGAACTAAAGCTTAAGAGGGCTGGGTGGTTGTGGCCATTTTCAGGCTATATTGATCTCCTTTAGAAGAAGAGCTCCATATAAAGATATACAAAAATGATCAAATTTTAAAATGTATGAAATTTTTGTTTGCCAAATGATAGTTGACAGCTTAAGATATCATATCTAAAAAATTAAGTTATATCTGATGGTTAATTTGTTGACCCCCCAGCCTCCTTAAGTTGGAATGTATACTTATTGCGCCTGTGTTTAATATTCATTCGAGAGTCGATGTATGTGCATGAAATGCCGCATTGTATTGTTCCCTAGCATAGTGTGTCTCAAATCTGCTTTTGTGTATATATCCTTTTGTCAATAAATAAAAGAAACAGATTTAATCTAAGTATATTAATTCAGAAATTTAATTAATGTTCCATGTGTGTAGTCATCAATAAGAAGCGATCGAGAACGATATGCTGGGCACTAAGAGGCATGTTTTTCGTTTCACTTGATTGATACTTCATTCAATACAAACCTTGCAAAAGTGCAATTATTGTAAGTCTGACTGGTGTTGTAAATAATTTACTAGTTATTGACAACACGGACAATGACAACACAAAGTCAAAACAAAGAGCCCCCTCCCACACACACTTTCGTCTTAGAATGACGTGTCAGAATACAATCTGTTAAAATTACCATGGATACTAATTAAATTTTAAATGTCCATTTATTAGCCAACTTAATTTTTGAATTCTAACTATTCTAATACCAACTATTCAAAAGTTATGGTCAAAGTTAAAGTTCTTGTGGATAGACAGGCAAACAGATTAACAGACAAACAGCTCAGATTAACGAACAGATAGACAGACGAACAGACCAAAATACTATATGCTCCCGAATCTTCGATAACAGAGACATGAAAATATACCTGTAAACATATCTGCACCAAGTCAGGGGCAGGTGTAAATCTGTTTAATCATATAGGTATGCAAAATCAAATATTGTATGCTAAATGGTTCATCTATGGTGTTTCTTGATGGAAAAAACTTTCCAGTAAGTCTTCTACAGATGAAAAGATCACTCTCTTTCTTAACTCTAAAATTCTTTAACTATTGTTCATAAATTAATTTGAAAAGAAAGTCATCTTGAACTAGATGCTTAACTGCATCCTGGGTTCTGCTCTTAAATTTTCAGCGAGGAATGGTTGTATAAAGCGCTGAAAAGTAATATATTTTGATGCTTTTGATTTTTGAAAAGTTTTGAAATGTAAATTTTCCAAAAGTTTATAAGATTTTTTGAGAATCAACATTTGATTTCAACCACTTCTGAATATGTTGTAGCACAGCACCTTTTAAGTTTCTCCTTCACAACAGTTAATGATTTGAATAATTGGTTGGGAGGATAAAGGCTTGGTTAAACAAATACTGTACTCTGTAATACATGTATATGTTTGTAAGGATTTTTCTTGTAAATTTTCACTGGAGGATTTAGAGGGGGTAGGGGGCTACCCCCCCCCCACTTTTGTGTCAAAAAATATACATCAGATTTAATAAATTAATTTTTGGTATGCCCCCTGGGCCCCCACCCGATCCGCAACTGGTCGCGGGACCCCCTTTTCAAGAATCCTGGATCCACCACTGGTTTTATAATCCAGCATAGGTATGGTAAATCAAAATCACTTCCATTGGCTTGAATATGGAAAGTATTTTAAACTGAAACGTGATTTTGGGGAATTTCATGTTTTGGAAGGAAACTTTATGATTGATTATCAGATATAGATTAACAAGATGTGTATATGAAACACTGATGCCCTCGTATGGCAACTTATAGCAAAGGTTAAACTTTCTCAATTAATTCAAATCAAATATGTTGGTACCCAAAGTATGGTCTTGTCTCAATGAATATACCTGTGAAATTTTGAAATATATAGCCCTAGCAGCAACGATTGAATAGATATGGAAAAGGTTAAAGTTTTTCAAAAGTAAGTCAAACATCAAGGTCAAGGTCAAATGTTTAGAATTAATGATGCCCAAGGAAAGGCCTTCTCACAAAAATACACATGTGAAATATGAAAGCCCTAGCACCAACCTTTCTAAAATTATGGCCAAGGTTAAAGTTTTTCAAACGTAGGTCAAAATCCTAGGTCAAGGTCAAAGGATCAAAGTTATTGGTATCCAGAGGAAGGTCTTGTCGTATAGATTACTTATGTGACGTTTGAAAGCCCTAGCACCAACCGTTCAAAAGTTATGGCCAAGGTAAAAGTTTTTCAAAAGTAGGTCAAACTCCTAGGTCAAGGTCAAAGGATCAAAGTTGTTAGTATTCAAAGGAAGATCATGTCACAAAGATTATATATTTGAAGTATGAAAGCCAAAGCACCAACCGTTCAAAAGTTATGGCCAAGGTTAAAGTTTTTCAAAAGTAGGTCAAACTCCTAGGTCAAGGTCAAAGGGTCAAAGCTTTTGGTATCCAAAGGTAGGTCTTGTCGCAATGATTACACATGTGAAGTATGAAAGCCCTAGCATCAATTGTTCAAAAGTTATGGGCAGTGTTAAAGTTCGGTAGAATTTTGCAAAACTGGGTCAAACTCCAAGGTCAAGGTCAAAATTTTAAATATGATGGTACCCAAAGAAAGGACATATTACAAGGAATACACGTGTGAAATATGAAAGCCATAGCTCCAACTAATCAAAAGTTATGGGCAATGTTAAAGTTTTTGCGGACAAACAGACAGACGGACGGACAGGACAAAAACTAATCTTTGATACGGGGGCATAAAAAACACCACGTTCTTTTAAAATACAGTTGTATAATGAGCCTTACAAACAAAACTATTTTACAAGCTTTGTCAAGTGGAATCATGACATACTCCATGTAGTCTTTACCTCCGGTATACTGGAAACGGAAGGATAGATAGTTCGCATTTTGCCCTTTACTTTTCCATTGCGATTCTTTAATACATTTTTATAACTTCATAGTGTCGAGGTATTCCCCTTCATATGAAGTCCATTGTCTAGCATACTCCTCGACGGAATTCATAATAGAAATGAAATTTTGCTGCCATTATCTTGGTGTCAAGCAAAACAAAAAAAAAAATCAGTTTCATACACAAAAAAGGGGGACATAGCAAATATGTTGTAAGGGGGAATGTGCTTCTCAGAAAAAACAAACAAACAAAACAAGGAATTTATTTCGTGTGCGTGCTTTTGTTCTAGTTTTTTTAAAAAAAAAAAAAAAAAAAAAAGAAAGAAAAAATATGACTGTAGATTTTTGCAATAAAACAAATAATACTTAATAACCACCCGAATCTCCATTCCCAGCTGAAACCATCCCTCTTTTTTTTTTTTTTTTTTAAATCTTTTTTTCTTTTAATTTTAATTTTTTCTCCGATTCCCATCAAAGCCTCTCCAAGATTTGGTGACAAGTGTATGGCAATCTCAAGTGAGCCTCGTAATTGTTGGCGTCCGTCAGGCCAATTTCAACTAAACTTGCCACAAAGCAACCTTGGGTGAAGGGGGTCACGTTTCTTCAACTGAAGAATTACGCCTTTTTCAAGGGGAGATAAAAAAAGATTTAGTGAAAATCTATTGGTATGCTTTTGTAATGGCTTGGGCCGTGGATCATATCGGCCTGGGTAGCTCGATCAGTCGGTAGAGCACCTGACTAGTGATGCAGGAGTCCCAGGTTCGATTCCCGGTCCAGTTATACATTTTCTACTTGAAATCCTGTTACAGATTTGGTGCCGTTGACCACCCCTGAACTTGCAGGTTAAAGTCCTGCCAGGGGCAAAAAAGAACTTGGGTTGTGTCTTCGAGGGCGAAGACAATATAAGGAGGGAAGAATGTAATGGTTTGGGTCGTGGATTTCGGCCTGGGTAGCTTAGTCGGTATAGAGCACCTGACTAGTGATACAGGGGTCCTGGGTTCGATTCCCGGTCCAGTCATACATTTTCTCCTTTCCTGTTACACTTTTGAAAATCTTTTTCTCAAGAAGCACTGCACCAGGGCCCGAAAAGATGAAACTTTTATGAAAGCTTCTGACACTTGACATAGTGTAGAATCAAGTTTCCTCAAATCGTGACTCCCAGGGTAGGTGGGGCCACAATAGACGATCAAACTTTTACATAGGAATACATGTATATAGGAATTATTTTTCTCAAGAACAGTGAAACCATGATTATTCATATCAATGTGGAATCATCCTCAGTTGGTGTAGATACAAGTTTGTTCAAATCATGACCCCCGGGGGTAGAGTTGGGCCACAGTAGGGGATCAGAGTTTTTCATAGGAATGTATAGGAATTTTTTTTTTTTTTTTGGGAAAAACTTCTCAAGAAAACTTAAGCCTCATGAAGAAGTTTGTTTAAATCTTGACCCCCCCCCCCCTCTTGGGTCGAGTGGTGCCACAGTAGGCAATCAGAATTTTATATAAGAATATACTGAAAAAAAATATTTTAAAAAGCTTTTCAAGACCATTATCTATACAGCCGTGATTAGTCAAATTTTGAATATATGGAAGCATCTGATTTTTAAAAATATGCCCAGATCGAAAACTGTATGTAACGAAAATTTTGGGATACCGCCTGTAAGAATTGTTTACATTCGGGAAGATGGCGGGTATTTACACTTGTGATAAAAGCTCATCAGATTCTGATTCAAACTTGTACACATCGTGTCATGGTTATCAAACAAAAAGAAAGAACAAACAATGTATCATGGATATGGTTTCTCACTGGACTAAGAATACCGCGGAACACTTAGGTCTGTTTTATAACGAGGAACCAACACCACTGGACGAATTTAAAATTATGTTGTCCAGCAGTGGTCTCAAATTTGTAAGTGGAACACCTGCTAAGTTAACACTTCCATTTAAAGATGAATCAAAACATCTTCTGGACACGCTAATCGACTTAACGAAAAATTGTGTTAATGTGTCATTCAGTATTGATGAAAATAAACCAGATTTTTTTAAAGGAACAGTAAAAAAGGAGATGTCAGCTGCCAGAAGAACATTGTGGGAAAGGAGAGTGACAATTGACGCTGAACATCAAGATGACGATGGCTATACAGGAGAATTAGTTCCCAAAGAAAGTGGTTTATCAAGGTAGCTTACATTGTAAATGTAATAGTTTGAGCTGTGGATATCGGCCTGGGTAGCTCAGTCAGTAGAGCACCTGAGGGGTCCCGGGTTCGATTCCCAGTCCAGCCATACATTTTCTCCTTTACTGTTATAGATTTGGTGCCGTTGACCACCCCTGGACTTGCAGGTTAAAGTCCTGCCAGGGGCAAATAAGACCTTGGGTTGTGTCTTCCAAGGCGAAGATAATTTAAGGAGGGAGGAATGTAGTGGTTTGGGCCATGGATATCGGCCTGGGTAGCTCAGTCGGTAGAGCACTTGACTAGTGATGCAGGGGTCCCGGGTTTGATTCCCGGTCCAGCCATACATTTTCTCCTTTCCTGTGGCATAAACATGGTAAATTGAACCAGTGATGGTGTAAAATTCACTATATTCTGAGTATGGCAATGATGGAAGACTTTTATCCATGGAAATTATATTAAATTTACATTCTACACATATTTTGCCTATGAAATGAGTGGAAAGCTTCGGCATTCACCATAACATGGACAGGGAGGTCAAAGGTTAACGTTAAGTGATAAATTTTATTTTGATGTCACAAACGCTGAATGTCTTGCAAGAGCAACATTTCACAAGTGAAAATTAAAATTCATGCTCACATTGACGAGCGTAAGGGTATAAGTAGCACTGTTCAAATGCCTCTCTCATATAATTGTAACTTAACTGAAGGATAATGCAGGGATTTGGAATTATAATAAATCACATTTGCGGATATAGCAGTGAGTTATTAAATGTAAATATAAAGCATTGAATTATTATTCTAATTAATATTAAAAGATGTATAAGTCTCATGACTGCAACGGTGAATGCAAACAAGTTTTCCTAACATGCTAATGCACATTACTCTGTTTGCACATGCCTTTACTGTTATGAGACTACCTCTTTGAAAAAAATAATAATTAAATGTGTGTTATTTTTTATCATTAGTTGATGAGTGTATGCTTGTTTGAATCAGAATATATCACTAACAGCATATAGCTAGGTGTGTAATAGGACAGCTAAAGAACATGTTGCAGTGTCATCATGTGATGCTGATCTGCACAGACAACCTGGCCTATAGAAAGGAATCTCTGAGGTGGAGGGAGGTGGGGCACCACAGCCGTCAGGAATTTTGACAAGCATAAAAATAAAAACTCTATTATGTGTAGTGACCATTTTATGATGATGATTTTGTTGAATTGCTGATCTACATTGAGATCTGTGGAGGAATGTTTAGTGTCTATAGACTGTTTGTGCAACTGTACTGTGAGATGTGCATATCCTAAAGCACCATTCCTAGATATTTTCTTTAGAGTCACAATGAAAAAAAATTTAATGCACTGAGACCAGTAGACTTTTTGTCTTAGAGTTGGTTAAACCAGTGATTTAATTGAACGGAATGATGAAATTTTAAAAAGATAATCTTTTTTTGATTTCAGATTTCAATTGCAGACATGTTATTACCATACATATGACTTCCTGAAGACTTATCTGCACTTCCTTGAAAATGGATCTGACAATAAGGGGTGGAATAAATCAGATTTTACAACTCTGCTGTCACAGTTCATCACTATTTTTATGCTTTCACCACAGTAAGCTCATGTTTTATATCACTTGTTATACCCACACAAAAGAAGTTTGGGGGGTATATTGGAATCAGCATGTCTGTCTGTCTGTCTGTCCTTCTGTTCGTACAACTATTATTCATCATATAAAGATATGCACCTAATTTTTTCATCATGATAATTGGATATTTTTCTTTATTTGACAGGTATTATTTTCATTTTTATTGACTTAATAGTCATTTTGGGTTCATGTAGATTTGAGACTTAGAACTAAGAAACTGCCAGTTGGTGCATGTAGAAAAATGTGAATTGCAGCTTAAACCAGGTCATTAAAACTAAAATCAAAGTACTCAGAAGTACAGAGAGCCAGGCTCATTTATAGAGCAGTGACCAGTACCATTTTACATGAAACATACCTGAAATAACTGTTATAAAAATTGTATCCTATATAAATCTATACTTCAAAAAGGCTGATATTTCCAATGTATCATTAAGTGGTCCATTGAAAATCGATGTTTGACCTCTGATTGAGATATTGGACCTGTCGATGAGATATTCTACCACTACGTCACACTGTGGGCGGGACCGAGTTTAACCGCAGTGCAGGTAAAGGAAATTTACATTATGGTGACAAGTACATGATACATGTATGCAAATAAAATAAAAGGTATAACAAAACATTTATTGACTGCATCTTGTTGACCCCCGAACCAAACTAATGGCCTCAGGCAAACAGTTTGGTTCTTGGGTCCGACAAAACGCATGGTGCCCTCGAACCTAGTCAATAAGTGTATATTGAAACAAAAGCAGGTTTTTGTTCACCTCTGTATAACACTGTGTTACCTCATAGTTTCAGGATATTGCATTACATTTCGCACATTTATTTTCATTGGAACAACATTCTCCAGATTATTTTGTTCGATATTTTTAACTTACAATTTGTAATACTATCACTTCATTTATTGTAATCTTCGATTATTTTTCCTTTTATTTTTTTTTTTAATTTTAATTTAACATGTTAAACATCGCAACATTTACCTAACAAGGTCGGCTGCTTGACATACTTACAAATGTGTATTACTACGCACACTAGTGAGGCAGTGAAGTTTTCCATCTTTCTATAAATAGAGGTTGTCACTATCTTGATTGTGTGTTGCATGTGGCCTGTGTGTACAGGTTACGTGCACTCTCATAAAGGTATTAGCTTTCCTTAAAAGCTTGTCTGACGTGAGAAAAACTAAATTTCTGATATTTGAAAAGTTTAACCCAGCATCATCAACATGAATTTTCTGAGAACGGGAACTGATTTGATTTGAAAAGCATAATGTTTATATTGGCGGTTGTTGTTGGGTTACCATACAGTGATAAATCTGCACAGATCGGCGATCCCGTAAGCGGGGCCATAACTTGCGCTATGGAGCATGGTTAAAAGTTACCAAATATTAAAAAAAAGTTTTATGGTACATGTAGATAGTAACTCCCTACACATCTAAGAGTTTTTATGCAGTAACTTATTAAAAAATGTCGGATCAAGATTATAGTTTTTTCCCCACTTGTATAAAGTTTTGTAACAAATCTTTGTTTTAACAGCAAAGACATAAGAAAAGTATGCATGTATATTGTACTACAAAAATACATACTTAACAGTACATCACACACATCATAGTGTTAATTCGTATTGACAGACCTGGGAAATCTAACAAGAGAAATCAAGTTCTGGGAGGAGTTCCCACAACAAGTATCCCAGAGCTTCGTATTGTTTCTTATGAACAATTTCCCTTAACTCTTGGAGTCATCACAGTCATAGAGGTATGTTATTACATGAAGCAAAATTCACAATCATATCTGGCAATGATATCACTGTCTTTTCTAGTATTTGGAAAGTTTTTGATTTTTCAGAAATAATTTTTTTAATTGATATACTTCTTACATATCTATGCATTTGATGTTAAATAAAAACAATTCAAAAGTGAACCTGAAAAATAATCAAATGAAACAAATACATGTAGTGAAATATCCAAAAAGAAATTGTGATTAAACAATACTTGAGAAGATTTAGCATTGTTACATTTTAAACTTTTTATCTATTTGCATATAACGTATGTACAAGTGGCCTGTATCTGGATCCATGATTTTGTGTGTCTATTTTGTGTAACCTTGCCATTAATATAGACATGTTTTTAACTTTTGACTTCTCAGTCTCATTAAAAATGGAAAAGCTTGCATGTGACATAAAGGTTACATGTTTGGATTATGTTTAACAAATGAAGTGGTGCTCTGTTGACTGCCAACACTCATTGGCCTTTTATTTGACAATTGCACATTACAGATATTGAAATTTGACTGTATGAAGCATTATATTAACTACTTTTATCTCCAGGAGAAGCTGAATATGCCATGCGATATGGATTTGTACAGTACAGAGGACATTCCAGCTAATGCTGTTGGGCAGCATGCTGGTGAGATGTTGCTTGAATATGAATACTCAGTGTTTGAGGAAGCAGTCTTTGGGATTCTTTGCTTTAGGACAAAGGTCTGCATACCGTATATACTCGCCTATAAGTCGGTTTTTTTGGGAGTTAAAATTTGGTCCAAACACTATGTCCGACTTATAGGCGAGTCATAAAAAGATTAGTATTTTTCTAGACGACGAAATGTAGCATTTTATAAACATTTCCAATGATTTTCGCTGAAGTAAGTCTGGATATATTACATCATTTAATATGTATTCTAAGATTATATATAAATACGAGTATTTACATATTTTAATAATTGTATTTTTTTCTTTAAGTGTGCATTATATATTTTTCTTATGATTCAAAATTAAATATCGGCGTCATTTCTAAAAATATTAATCAAAACCAGGTTAAAACATTACAGCATTGATTTGAAATTGTCAACTGATTCTTGCAAAAAGTTGTACCGACTTATAAGCGGATCAATGGCAAATCCCTCCAAATAACCTCAAAAAATACAACCGACTTATAGGCGGACCGACTTATAGGCGAGTATATACGGTACTTCTTTTTTTATTCCAAGGCATAAATACATTAACATGCAAGTTTTATTTTATGATACAGATCCTCACTTGTACATGTGGCTTTCAATGTCAATGCACCTTTTTGTGGTGATCTTATTTGAAATTTTTCAAGTGTTTCATATCATCAGTCAAGAAGGAAGCCAATCAAAACTGGGAACCCATTTTTCAAGATATTCTTCACAATGTGGATAAATATTAAAATCATGACCTTGCACCACCAAAATTGTGAAATTCATGGCCCTTGAGTTGAGGGCCAGGCTCCAGGGTGAGGTTTTCCTAAATTAGTCATATTTTGAAAATGTATTATGTCTTATAATTTAATCTTCATGGCTCATGAACATTTAGCAGCCAAACTGTTCCCCTGATTATAATACGTGTAAGTACTTATCCTTCTATCAGATTTTGAAATTTATGGCCCCTTGGCCCATGGGTCAGAGCACAGAGAAGGGAAGTGGTAGGACTGAAATGATCCCAAATACTGATACTGTTCAATACAAAAGCTCAAATCAATGTGAGATTCACTGTCTCGATTTTCAGTATGTTTTCTTGTAATCAAGTTTGGTTAAATACATCAGGCTTGACCTCAATATACATGTATTTTCATGCATAAGGAAGAAATGAAAATGGCTGCATTGTAAAACAGTAGTATCCTGACACCCAAACAATGATCTTGTTAAAACCCTTCACTCCTTTTTAGCTCACTTCAACGAAGTTGGGGGAGCTTATGTAATACCCTCGGCGTCGGTGTCCCACGTTAAGGTTTTTGGAGCAGTTTTCTTTTTCAAGTACTTCTATGGCCTATATTAGTCAGAGATGCATGGAGGATGCTTCTAGTGTGTTTTATTGTACCAGTCAAGGTTTCAGATGCTGCAATTTCAGCTAAAGAATGACCAGGTTAATGTTTTTGGAGCAGGTTAAAGTTTTTGGAGCAGGTCTCATTTCCAAGTAACTATAAGCCCTATATTGACCAAACTTGCATGGATGATACATCTAAAGATGCACACTACTGAACTTGCTTCGGATGCTGGATCTGACCTACATTTTCCAGATGAGTGACTAGGTTAAAGTTTATGGAGTAGATCTCATTTCCAAGTAACTATAAGCCCTATATTGACCAAACTTGCATTGATGATACATCTAAGGATGCACACTACTGGACTTGCTTTGGATGCTGGATCTGACCTATATTTTATGGATGAGTGACCAGGTTAAGGTTTTTGGAGCAGATCTCATTTCCAAGTAACTATAAGCCCTATACTGACCAAACTTGCATGGATGATACATCTAAGGATGCACACTACTGGACTTGCTTCGGATGCTGAATCTGACCTATATTTTATGGATGAGTGACCAGGTAAAAGTTTTTGGAGCAGATGTCATTTCCAAGTATCTATAAACCCTATATTGACCAAACTTGCATGGATGATACATCTAAGAATGCACACTACTGGACTTGCTTCGGATGCTGGATCTGAACTATATTTTCCGGACGAGTAACCAGGTTAAAATTTTTGGAGCAGATCTCATTTCCAAGTAACTATAAGCCCTATATTGACTAAACTTGCATGGATGATACATCTAAGGATGCACACTACTGGACTTGCTTCGGATGCTGAATCTGACCTAAATTTTTATGCCCCCGGATCGAAAGATCCTGGGGGTATATTGTTTTTGTCCTGTCTGTTTGTTTGTCTGTTTATCTGTTTGTCTGTCTGTCTGTTGTCAACTTTAACCTTGCCCATAACTTTTGATTGGTTGGAGCTATGACACATGTGTATTCCTTGTGACAAGACCTTTCTTTCGGTACCATCATATTTGACCTTTTGACCTTGACCTTGTAGTTTGACCCACTTTTGCAAAATTTTATGAGACTTTAACCTTGGCCACAACTTCTGAACAGTAGGTGCTTGGGGTTTCAAACTTCACATGTGTATTCTTTGTGACAAGGCCTTCCTTTGGATACCAACAACTTTGACCTTTTGACCTTTGAGTTTGACCCACTTTTGCAAAATTTTATGAGACTTTAACCTTGGCCATAACTTTTGAACAGTTGGTGCTTGGGGTTTCAAACTTCACATGTGTATTCCTTGTGACAAGACCTTCCTCTGGATATCAACCTCTTTGACCCTTTGACCTTGGCCTAGGAGTTTGACCTACTTTTGAAAAACTTTAACCTTGGCCATAACTTTTGAATGGTTGATGCTAGGGCTTTCATACTTCACATATTTAATCTTTGTGACATCACTTTCCTTTGGATACCAACCACTTTGACCCTTTGACCTTGACATAGGAGTTTGAACTTCTTTTGAAAAACTTTGACCTTGGCCATAATTTTTGAATGGTTGGTGCTAGGGCTTTCATACTTCACATATGTAATCCTTGTTACAAGACCTTTCTTTGGATACCACCAACTTTGACCCTTTGACCTTCACATAGGAGTTTGACATACTTTTAAAAACTTTAACCTTGGCCATAACTTTTGAATGGTTGGTGCTAGGGCTTTCATACTTTACATATGTAATCCTTGTGACAAGACCTTCCTTTGGATACCAACAACTTTGATCTTGATGTTTTACTTACTTTTAAAAAACTTTAACCTTCGCCATAACTTTTGAACAGATGCAGATAGGGCTTTCAAATTTAACATTTTATCTTTTGGCCTGGATTTTGACTTGCATTTGAGAAACTTTAACCTTCACCATAAGCTGCCATACGGGGGCATCAGTGTTTCACAAACACATCTTGTTGGGATGAGTGACCAGGTTAAAGTTTTTGGAGCAGATGTCATTTCCAAGTAACTATAAGCCCTATATTGACTAAACTTGCATGGATGATACATCTAACGATGCACACTACTGGACTTGCTTTGGATGCTGGATTTGACTTACATTTTCCAGATGAGTGACCAGGTTAAAGTTTTTGGAGCAGATGTCATTTCCAAGTAACTATAAACCCTATATTGACCAAACTTGCATGGATGATACATCTAAGGATTCACACTACTGGACTTGCTTCGGATGCTGGATCTGACCTATATTTTACGGATGAGTAACCAGGTTAAAGTTTTTGGAGCAGATGTCATTTCCAAGTAACTATAAGGCCTATCTGAACCAAACTTGCATGGATGATGCATCAAGGGATGAACAATCTCAAAACTTGCTTCGGATGCTGGATTTGACTTACATTTTCTGGATGAGTGACTAGTTTTAAGTTTTCAGATAAGTCTATTACCAAGTAACTGCAAGCCCTATCAGACCAAAATTGCATAAATGTTGCATCTAGGGATGCACACTCCTAGATTATTAGTTTAGTGTTGGACTTTGCCTTACTTAAAGACAACATTCGTTGAGGTGAGCTCTGTAATCTCTGATTACCTATGTTTGAATCATTTATTCAATTGCTTGCATATTACAACTTAAGATGTTTCAGTGGTATTAATAGCACATCATTTTAATAGTTTAGGTATGTAGTATGGCTGACTCATCCAAAGTCCACCTTACCATGCTTTCGCTCATGTCAACCAATGGCAGTTCATTAGATTTATTTATCTAATAATTGGATCACCTATGTTCTTTATGTCATATAGTAAATTTGTAAGTCTTTACTTTGTCCTGTTATATGTATGTTAAAAGAAATCATTAAAATAATAACTCTTAAAATCTAATTTGTTTTAATCATAAGAACCATTACTTGTATAATCTTTCAAGTGTTTTTGTGTTTTAGATAATAAAATCATTACATACATTGTGTAATTTTAGGAATTGCCATCTTGTGTCTTTTCTTGAACCTTGTGATTTGTTGCACCTATGAATGTTTTGTATTGAAAATATTTCAATTGTTTTACAATGCAGCCATTTTCATTATTGTGGCACAAGTATTGCAATTCATATCGCATCATAAAGGGGATGTATTATTTCAGCCCTACAGAGTGGGTCATATATTGAAACTACATTTCATCTTTGAAAGCCTTCTTTTTTAAAGGACATATAGTGGTCATATTGATTAAATGATTACAATGAGTACTTAACCTTTTACCAAAAATATAAAATTCATATACCAGTGTGGGGCTAAGTTGGTCTTATATTGAAATGCATTACACATTTAAATATTCTCTTTACTGATGTGCATCTAGCAGTTTAATTGTTATCATTATTATGATGTACACTTAGTCAGATTTGTAAAAATCCTCCCCAAGAGGGAGGGGGGTTGCATTCTTTCGTATGTATTTAACAGTCATTCTATGATAAAAGGACCAATTCAGGATATAAAACATGAAAAAAATATTATTGTTTCAAATAGTAAAATGAACATCATAATTCTCTAAAGGATGTATCAGTGATCTTGAAAAAAAAAGAACTGTCCACAAATCTGGTATCGCTAACTTTTTACAACAATTTCAATATACCTTTGATTTTAAGGTAATGTTACGGTAGTTAATGCTCGATTAGGTCTTATTTTTGAAATAAAGCTGAATTTGACCACTTTTTCGTTTTCTGATGTTCAGTATAGGACGCTAAAGTATGATTCATGAAGTTTCGCATGAATCCGATATTAAGTTAAAATTTCGGGGAAAATATCGTTACGGAAGTTAATCGTTACTGAAGTTATTTTCCAGCAATTTAAGTTAAAATTCTCGACAACAGTTAGAATTAACATTTGTTTTAGGATGATAAACAAAAGTTTGAAGCATTTCGCTCCCAAAATAATAAAAAATATATATACCTTTAATGCAAAAACTTTCCTTAATTACCATTACGGAAGTTAATTTTTTAAGAGAGACAACTGTTTTTGTCTAATTCATTTTGTTATGTCGAAAATATAATGGTCTAAAGTAGCTGAGCCGCAACTAGAATCGATTATATTAGGTTCCATGGTTACTTTCAGATAAGTTTATTATTATTATTATTATTTTTTTTTTTTTGAAATCTGCATTCTGTGCGTGAAATTTAAAACAAAATCGTTACGAAAGTTAATTGTTTTCAGCGACATGCTATGATTTCGTATGAAAGATTGTTGTATGTTGTTTAACGTCCGTCTCGAGAATTTTTCACTCATATGGAGACGCCACCACTTGCCGGTGGAGAGCTGCAAATTTTGTCCTTTACTCGGCACTTACGGCCATTGAGCAGTGAGGGATCTTTTTCGCACTTACTGCGACACGGGACCTCGGTTTATACGGTCTAATCCGAAGGACCGGGAAAAAAGATCCATACATTTTTTTCGAGAAATGGTTTGATTTCTTTTTATGTAGGAAAAATTCTTTTTTAAACATTTATTTCAATCTACTCGGAACGCTTATACGGCTGAAAATTTCATCTTGAAATTTGTAAATGAATGAAGCGACGTTAAGATTTGCAGTGGTATAGTGTTCCAACATTAAATTGTGTTCATATCAAAACTTTACCTGCATATATATCGGTAAAAATTTACAAAACCATGTGTGTATATTAAATCTTAGAGTTGAAATCGATCTTTAAATTTATTGGTAAGATATTACGGTAAATTTGTAAGCGACATAAAAAATTCTTAATTGGTCATGTTTCTGTAGAATGACTGTGTTGCTACGTTCTATCATGCCGGAGGACGTAGTTTCATTATTCTGAGGGTGGTAGTGATTTTTTTTTTAAAAAAGATTCACCTGATTACAACTTACAAGAAAGAAATGAACTACGTTTTTCAATGAACATGGTGTTGTGAACAACATTTGCCCTTTGGCTTCTTCGAATATTTCAACGGAGCAAATGTTGTTCATAACACCATGGTCATTAAAACAATAAAAATTTTAAGTTCATGTCGCATACCATTCCCAACCCTCCTTTAGATCAAAGCAGACGATCAAAGATCAAACCGGATATGCACTGTGTACCATAACGGCATATGCGTAATATTATGGGTTTTTATGTGTTATTCAATTCAATAAAAAAATCATGTATGGTTACTACACTTCGGGAGTTTTTCATATGCAACTATTTTTTTTTTTCAAGTGAATAATACCCGAAAGACTCTGTAACAGGCTAATGCAGAAAAAAGTTTCACATTGTACTGTTAGACTCATTCCATGTTTAAGTGACGATATGTATAAAAAAAAAAGGATAAAAGATAAAATAATATGCACCTAAGCAACTGCACACACAGTGAAGCGTTCATGAATGCATCTGCAGAGATAAGGTATACAGAGGGACGAGACTATGGATAGGCAAACATAAATTATCAAGCCTGCCAAAATTTTAATCTGCTTACCTTTAATCATAGAATCAACGTTTAGAAAATAACGCTGACTCTGTTCTTTGGCTCACGACCAGTGTTTTTTATGTGTTGATTTATTTTTCAATGTCATAAAATACAGTCTCCAAAAATCTTTTTTTTTTAATCCACACATCGTAAAAAAATCGGACAATACCAGAGAACGTTGCAGATAAAACACAGTTAAAATGTGCGGTGATTAATGGAGGATTAAGGACTTGTCTCAATCCTGACAAGACTAAACAAAAGAATAAGCTCAAGTGATACTTGCTAAACCTCATTAGAAGTGCACTCATCAATTCATCTTCATCAATACATATTAAGAGTGTGTTCATGATCAGAAGTAATAGTTGCTAACGTTTTCAAAGCTTTAGAGGTAGATATATTAATAAATTGGACTTATTTGTTTCTAATTTCAGTTGATTTTTACATTCCTTAAAATGAGTGATGGGCATTTCCATTCGATTTTGAACCATAAAGATCATAGTGATATATGTGCGAGCAGTACCATATACCATACTAAACCATACGACTATCTAATAAAGGAGCAGAGAGATGCAATTCTTCAAATGTTGTTTTGGCTGGGTTTACAAACATCTATCAAATGATTTAGATTATTTAAAATTAAAAAAAATGAACCAAAAAGTATTTTTGTTATCATTTCATGCTCATATTTTTACCAAAAGGTTTATTTTGAAACGAGTGCAAAATTGACAAATATTAATAAACGTATAAATTTATAAGACGTAATATAGCTGTTATATACTTACTGCGAAAGGAGCAGGGACCCTGGGCTGCATCGCCGTTATAGGGTCCTGTGTTGCCATGTAACTGCTTGATTTCCAAAAATTGCTTTAAACGATGTCAACAAATTTTAATACTAAAGGAATTTTTTCATGTTTGGAGAGTACCTGTAAAATGTGTGAGATAAATTTTGATCACAGACAACGGGAATACTCAGAGAGGACTAACAGAATGGTAGAAGGATTATGCTTTTTAGCTCACTTGAGCCGAAGCATCCTAGGGTGAAGAGGATTGAAGATTGTTCAAAGGAAGGACCACACTCTCTAAGTCTTTCTAAGGGATATAATTAAGAATTAGTGAAAATTTAGTAACATCTTTAAAAATTCTTCTGAAGAACCACAGGGCAGAAAAGTTAAAAACTTATGTGAAAGCTTCATTATGTACATAGTATAGATTCAAATTGTGGAGCCACAATAGGGAATCAAAGTTTTACATAATAGGTATATGTAAGGGAACAAATCTTTAAGAATCTTTTCAAGAACATCAAAGGCATATCATATTGATATGGAAGCATCCTTAGGTAGTTTAGATTCAGATTTGTTCAAATCATGGCTCATGAGGATATAGGTGGGCCACAATAGGAGATGAAAGTTTTACATCCGAATATATAGGAGGAAAATGCATCAAAGTCATAGTGACTCAGGTGAGCGTTGTGGTCTATTTACTCCTGTAATTTGTTTTCACTGAAACAAAATCTTTTTTCTTGTTTTCAGATGTGTGATATAACCAGAAGTCTCTGACGAGACTGTAGCTCTGCTAGTTTATGTTTATAACAAAAGTAGAGAAAAGTAGCTTTTCGACTTGAAACTTTGCAACAGCAATAAAAAGAATAATGATCCTTGGTTTAGTCTCTTTGTGTGACAAAATTTATTGCAATCAGATTAAAACTGTTTGAGAAATAGCCTTTCAAAAGAATTTTATAGAAATTCCAATTTAATAACCATGGCAACACTTCATCAAAATCAAAAGCCAATAAACAGAAATATATCTTAGTGCAGTCTTATTTGCCAAGTTACTTTGAAATCAGACCAAAACTGTTGGAGGAGTAGCATTTTGAAAGAATTTCACAGAAATGTCTATTTTAAGTAACCATAACAACACCGATCATCAAAATCGAAAACCAATATCAAGAAATATGTATCTTGTGTAGTCGACTTGTGTGCCAAGTTATATTGAAATCAGACCAAAACTTTAGGAGGAGTAGCGTTTTGAAAGAATTTCACAGAAATTTTTAGTAACCACGGCTACATCGTTCATTTAAATCAAAAGCCGATAAAGAGAGTTATGTATCTTAGTAGAGTCTACTTGTGTACCAAATTATATTGAAATTGGAGCAAAACTGTAGGAGGAGTAGCATTTTGAATGAATATCACAGAAATTTCTTAATTATGTAGCCGTGGCAACACCGTTCATTGAAATCAAAAACCAATATATAAAGTTATGTCTATTAGTGTAGTCTACTTGTGTACCAAGTTATATTAAATATTGATATTGGAGCAAGTGAGCTTGAAATAAAAGATACCATTGAGTCTGACATGTGTTTCATATTTGGATATTTTACTTGAAAAAGACTTTAATGGCAACCTAACAACAAAGCTTAATGATAAACGTGATGACTTCAATTTTTTTCAATCGTAAGCTTCCCTTACTTTTGTAGCAATATACCCTTATCACGCATATGGAGTTTTTGTCTCCCAGTTGATTCGACGCAAAAGCATGCTCTACGTATGAACAATTTTTAAAACGAGGCAAGTAATTGACAAGTTGATGAAACAAGGATATCAATAGTCTCGTTTAAAGTCATCATTTCGTAAGTTTTATGGTCGATACAATGGCCTTGTCAGCAAATAAAAACTATCATTAAGTCAAATGCTGACTGACGTTTTTCAAACTATTGTTTGGTCATTATTTGCACACTGAATTGTCTACGGATTTTCCCCACTCATGACAAGGAGCACACGGCGGGTGTGACCGGTCGACAGGGGATGCTCACTCCTCCAAGGCACCTCATCACACCTCTGATGTTTTTGGAGGCCTGTGTTTGATGTGATAACAACATATTTAATACTATTTTCGTTATGGGCACTTCTTGTGTGGATAGTATGGTGGATCTTTGTGGTTTTTACGTCACTGGACATGGTGATATAATTTGCAAATGCGTGCTTGAAAAGCCACTTTGCCGCCCATAGAACGTAGAATCCGTTTAGGAATTGAAATCATTAAATTACATATATATTTTTTATTATTATATGATAACTGAAGGTCGTAAGTAATGAGTTCCGATGTTGAATTTAAAATGTGTTATAGTTAAGGTTCTGTCGATCAGCATTCCAAACACATGATTTTACATGTATGTTATTATCTTTTCATACTTCTTTATTTATACAGTTTTAAGAGTATAATAAATTTATTTTCGGACGAACGTACTGAGGGAGAAAAAGATAATATAATATTTGCAGATACAAACAGTAGTTTGTCTTGAACCTTTTAAAGTCGAATCTTCTTTTGTATTTCAGCAATTTTTAGGTCAACCGAGTGACTCAGAAGACTTATTGCTATCTGTTTTCGGCTGTCGTCGTGCGTCGTCCATCGTTAACATTTGAACATTTTTAGCTTCTTCTCTAGAGCCGCTGAATCAATTCAATGAAATAGGTGAAGATAACGAACAGGATGAATCTAAAAAGAAAAAAAAACTACAAACAATACAGATCTGTGAACTAGGCATAAAACATGGACCCCTGGAAATTCCAGATGTGGGATCAGGTTCCTAGGAGGAGCAAGCATCCCCTTTCAACTGATCACACCCACCGTGAGCCCTATCTATTGATCAGGTAGACGGAATAATCTGTTGTCAAACTTAGTATAAAACAAATATCTAACAATTGGATAACAATATGTTAAAATACGACCCTGTGATAGGTTTTATTTGCTAACAATGTCATTTGCTGACGAAATGCCGACTTCAAACGAGGTTGTTGAAATCTGTTACATCAACTTATTTGTCAGTAGCTGCAGATCTGTAGCTCGCTGGTCTGAAAAAAAAATTGGGATGGACGACCATAGAGTTAATGGCCACCCATTGAAAAAAGTGTATATTTATTGCGCACAAAAAAGTGCGCTGTTTCTCGATTTATTTCTCCGTATATATCAAACTATTTCTAACCATGTGTTTTTTCTTTTACTACTTCCACAAACAAAACTGTATGTAAAAGTCATGTACGAAGTGCGTTGGACCGAATTGTCTTGCCACCCAAGACGGAAGTATAGGTAGACGAAATGTTCGATGGTCTCAATTTCAGGCCCAGGAGGGCTTTAACAACGACTTTTGGAAATTTTTTGTGGAAGTATTAAAAAAATATGTTAGGAATACACGGTTTGTAATATATAGAGATGGCAGTTTAAATATACAGAGAAATAAGTCGAGAAACAGTGCATTTTTTGTGCGTCGCAATAAATTTACACTTTTTCATCAAAATATGAATCAGATATGGCAGACTCTGTGATGTCTTTTATTTGGAGTTCACTGAGATATATAATTGACATATGATTGGAAGTAACTAACCAATATTGTGAATTGATGAAACGTCGTCGATATAAAAATTATCTGAATGTCGAACTAAGGCCACAGCAAGAGTCAGTGTTTTTCTAGACATTTTCGAATAAATTCTTCCATAGGAATATAAAACAGGTCGGCTAATAAAGGAGCACGATTAGTGCCATCGAAATTCAAACAGATTGTTAGCTCACCTGAGCTGAAAGCTCAAGTGAGCTTTTCTGATCGCATTTTGTCTGTAGTCCGTCTGTCTGTTAACTTTTCACATTTTCGACTTCTCGAGAACCACTGGACCAATTTCAACCAAACTTTCCACAAAGCATCCTTGGGTGAAGGGGGTTCGAGTTTGTTCAAATGAAGGGCCATGCCCTCTTCCAAGCGGAGATAATTAAGAATTAGTGAAAAATTAATAGCATCTTTTAAAAATCTTCTTCTCAAGAACCACTGCACAGGGCCAGGAAAGATGAAACTCGTGCAAAAACATCCTCAGGTAGTGTAGATTCAAGTTTGTTCAAATCATGACCCCCCCCCCCCTCCCCCGGTTGGGCGGGGCCACAATGGAGGATCAAAGTTTTACATAGAACTATATAGAAAAAATCTTTAAAAATCTTCTTTTCAAGAACAGCAAGGCCATGATGAGTCATATTTATATGGAAGCATCCTCAGGTAGTGTAGATTCAAGTTTGTTCAAATCATGACCCCCAGGGGTAGGGCGGTGCCACAATGGAGGATCAAAGTTTTACATAGAAATATAAAGGAAAAATCTTTTCAAGAACAGCAAAGCCATGATGAGTCATATTTATATGGAAGCATCCTCGGGCAGTGAAGATTCATGTTTGTTCAAATCATGACCCCAGGGGTAGGGTGGGGTCACAATGAAGGACCAAAGTTTTACATAGAAATATATAGGAAAAATCTTTAAAAACCTTCTTCTCAAGAACAGCAAAGCCATGATGAGTCATATTTATATGGAAGCATCCTCAGGTAGTGTAGATTCAAGTTTGTTCAAAATCTTCTTCTCAAGAACAGCAAAGCCCTGACTAATCATATTTATATGAAAGCATCCTAAGACAGTGAAGATACAAGTTTGTTCAAATCATGACCCCCAGGGGTAGGGCGGTGCCACAATGGAGGATCAAAGTTTTACATAGAAATATATAGGAAAAATCTTTAAAAATTGTCTACTCAGGAACAGCAAAGCCCTGATTGGTCATATTTATGTGGAAGCATTCTCAGGTAGTGAAGATTCAATTTTGTTCAAATCATGACTCTCTGGGGTAGGGTGGGGCGACATTAATGGAGGATCAAAGTCTTAAATAAAAATATATAGGAAAATATCTTCTTCAGAAGAACTGCAAAGCCATAATTAGTCATTCTGATGTGGAAGCATCCTCAGGTAGTGTAGATTCAAATTTGATAAAATGATGACCCCCGGGGATAGGGTCGGGCCACAATGGGGGATCGAAAATTTAACATAGGAACATAGAGGAAAATATTTTCTTCTCAAGAACAAAAAAATCATGTTTAATCATTTTGATATGGAAGCATCCTCAGGTAATGTAGATTCAATTTTGTTCAAATGTTGATCCCCCGGGGTAGGGTGGGGCCACAATGGTGGATCGAAAGTTTTACATAAGAACATATAGAAAAAAAATTTCTTCTCAAGAACAGAAAAAGCTAAGTGCAGTCATATTGATACGGAAGCATCTTCAGGTAGTGTAGATTAAAATTTGTTCAAGTGATGACCCCTGGGATAGGGAGAAGCCACAATGGGGGATCAGATTTTTACAAAGGAATATATAGGAAAATTTAAAAAAAAAAAAAAAAAAAACTTGTCAAGTACAACAAAGCCGTTTGTTATATTGACATGGAAGCATCATCAGGTAGTTTAAAATTCAAGCCCCCCCCCCCCCCCCGGTAATCTTTTCAATACTGAACTGATTTATGCTTTTGCCTAGCCAATGTGCTCAGGTGAGCGATGTGGCCCATGGGCCTCTTGTTGGAAGACCTGGTCATCAGAGACTACATAGATTGTCAATGAGGAACTCCAGCATCCTTTTAATATCTAGCTGCAGAACTATAGCAGTTAAAATTTTTGTAAGAAGTAAAGAAAATGTTTGTTAGAACAGTTGCTGGATCCGGCAATGTATCTTTGTAATGTTAGGAATCTCCAGTATAGGTACAGGTATAGGTATTTGTTGATTGGAATGTTAAAATTTTTAAAGACTGAAATGTGATTTTGAAGAATCCTTAGAAAGTGAACTCCAATTTTGACATATAGCATGTGTGGGTAAAAAGGAACAAAAACTGAATTTCGTCCCCCTGGGAATTAAGAGATTGGGCTAAAGCCACAAAAATTAATGCATTCTTTCAAAAAGACCCAAGGGCCTTACCAATCACCTGAGTATAGTACAATCTTGACAAGGATCCATGGAATTGTGGATATTAAAACAAGAGAAAGAGGATGATAAGGGATCAACAAATTAGTTAGTTTGGCAATCAGAAACTTACCTGTATTTGCCAATGCAATCTGCTCTCTATTGTGTAAATGCGGTGTTTCATTGTCATTAGCACTGGCACATAAAAATAGATCTTTTCTCCGAGTTGTTTCTGATTGCCAGACTTACTATTTTGTTGATCCCTGATCGTCTTATTTTTCTTGTTTTTGAGTAACATAGTTTCATCTTTCAGTTTATAAAATGTTTTATTAAACATGTACAATTATTAAATTGCCACTCTATGGATCCATTACAGTCTTGTATTATACTCAGGTTACCGTCACTATATTAAGGCCCTTGGATCTCTTGTTTTATAATTGTTTATGGTCAAACCGAAAATTCTGACTCAGCATTTCCAAATACTAGAATTACCAAATTTTAATGAACATTATTTTTTACACTCTGAAGGCTTATAAAAATTTTATTTTATTTTTAATGTATTAGACAAAAAGCAAATGATAAATATTACAAGTTTTGGCAAATACTATACATGCCGATTCTGTCATATTCAATTGTAATTTTTTTGTCCTTCTTCGTTCTTAGAGATACTCGTACAGTTTAATGTTGCCCTCTTCATCTCCAACCCAGAACTGACTGTGGTTATCGATGCATATGGAATGCGGACTCGTTGAAGTGTCCCCTTGTTTTAGAAGAAACCCACCAAAGTTCCCATTTGGGTCAAGGATATGGACACAGTTGTTGTTTGAATCTGCAACAAGGATTCGTCCGTAGCTATCACACGTAATACCAGCTGGCGAGAAGCTTCCTTTACATTGGTTGTTTGACGGACCTTCGAAAGCAAATTTGAACTTCCCATGACGATCAAGAACCACAACTCGTCCAGAACCCATGGATGTTTTGTCTGTAACACAGATGTCCCCATTGATGTTTTCGGCAACTCTATACGGTCTCGTAAAAAGTCTTTTATTGTTTTCAAATTCGTACACACTGTCTAATTTTAAGTCTTTTGTATATTTCGCCACAAATCTTCTGCTGTTGTCCGATGCACATGAACTATAGCTATCTGTCATACATATCAGAAGACCACCATCAGCACGGACTGCGAGACCACGTGGATAGTACGGTAAATGGACTGTCTCCATGGTGACTGTGGAAATTTTATAACGGACCAACATTCTTTTGTGGAAGCATGAGATAAACAATTCATCTTCTGTGGAGACAGTGATATCATCCACTTTGTGGCCAATTGGGACAGAAGTTTGGGGTGTACCCTGGTTGTCGAGGAGAGCAATGGTGGAGGAATTCCATCCAGCACATGTCCAGACCTGATTTTGGTGAGTTGAAGATGCAGTTAAAGCGTGTATTGGTAATTCTTCCTCATCTTGAACTTCTTCTAATGATGAAGTTGGGAAGTCGAATCCTGTTTGCATTTTGATGTTTACATCTTGTAAACCTCCGAAACCTACTGAAATTGACCTGGCCCATAAACGTCCTCTGTTCCTCATTGCCAAACTACCGAAACCTTGTTTGATTGATTTGGGTGTCAGGTCCCCAAGTTCAAATGTGATGTCAGTTTTCTCCAAGCGAGGGGTTTGTCCTCCTTCGCTGTAGCCATCCAGAATCTTGTTGATTGTTGGCAAGGCGTCACAAACCTCCAAAGGAGAACCATACTGCAAAATGTTGTAAATATACTGTAGAGCACTTCCAATACCCAACACCTCTTGCTCAATGAGTGTTTCTAACGAGGAACACTTTTCAAGTCCCTCTTTTTCCTTCTCTAAGACTTCAGAAATGAGAGCTTCGCTCGCCACATCGATTTCATGCTTTAGGTCTTCAGCTCTGGCAAGGATGCTATTTATTACATCTTTAATGTTATTGGAGAGGGCTTCCGCATGCTTTCTTGTATTATACAACTTCTTTCTTAAGACTTCAAAATAGCCATTTTCGATTGATGCCATTTTTTGAGATACAATTTTACGCTTTGTGTCCATGGCAACTGAAAGAGGCTTTGTCCTATGACCCCTGTGCACTGGTTCTTTCCTACAAAATTTACATATCGCTTTGGCACACATCCTACAATGATAGGTCAATTCTTCGTCATGATCAACACAGGTACTGGGGATTTTTTTGCAAGCTGGTCTATGTAAATCATCGGGCAATGGTATGTTGCCTGATTCAAAGGATTGGACAGTGTGTTCCTTTGAAGCATTACATTTTAGATGTATCAGACGACAAGAGGAACACAGGTTTTGGTCACAGTCGAGACAATGAACTTCTGCTTGACGACTATCCTCACACAAATCACAAGCTATGGTCAGCTGTATCTCTGCACCGGGCTCTGATCTTATGAATGGATTTTTTGGTAGACGATGGATACCTTCATGGGGAATCGATGTATTTCTTGTACACAAAGAACATCTTATAACAGTTGCGTCACACCAGACTCTTTCAAGACAAGTTTCACAAAAGGTATGAAAACAATCCAAAAGACGTCCATCAATCGGGGTTTCGTAACAGATTCCACATTTTCTAAATATTTCCGAATCTTCAAAATGAGCCCCTAGTTCCATCATGATTGGAGATGGGGGATAGGACTGTGTTTCACCAACAGAGGTATCGACAGAGTGACACCATAATGCAGCGTTGTCTTCGACTGTAAATCCGTCTTCGGTCACTGAATTGTTCCGCGACAAACCCATTGTGGCGTGATGACAAATTGTTCTGCTTGTTTGACTTAATTTATTTGCAGTGGTCTCTGTGAATAGAAAAAAGTGTAGGATGGTTAAAACAATCTGTCACTTGGATAAAACATCTATCAACATCGAATTCATGCATGTTTAGAGATGTTTAAAATTTTAACATTTTGAATGATCAGTCACAATAAAAATTGTGAAAAAATAAAGCAGACAAACCTTTGTATCTTTTGCAGCTATTCCAATATCAATTTTTTTATATGAGTGATCCTTTTTGACGATAAACACATTGTACAAAATTTTAGGATTGTGTTGACTTTTATAAATATACCATCATCTATGTACTTTTAAAGCAGATTTTATACGTCACTGAATACATTTGCATCTTAATGAATCCGCTTCTAGAAAGTGATAAATGATCATTACTATGATGACAAATAAACAAGACAACTGATTGTTATCGATGATACAGAAAACTACGGCGCGTAACGTCCCAGGTTATTTTCAGACAGTAAAAAGATCTTAAAAATTCCATTTACATTTCCCAGAATTACATTTATAATTTGACACTGATAGATTTGAATGATTCTGGAGTTTTTCGCCAAATCAAACCTGGAATTTCACAAACATCGATTGATCTTTGACAGTTGTAACGAGGAAGGAAGGTTTCTGGTTAGGGGCGATATGTTTAAGAGTAATTAATATTCAAATTCACGAACGACGTGTAAATAAGATTATTATTCTAGAAATACATTTCTTAATTTGATATTTATTAATAGTACAATTATGAAAAGAAAGATTTAGTAGGAATATTTAATTAACCACTTCCACTGCCTTTGAATGTAGACCATAGGTCTGACACACTTCAAAATTTCATTCACTTGACATACGTTGATATGTTGTAATAAGGCCTACTCCTATTAAATTGTCGAGTTTCAAATAGAAGTCATACACATATTTTACATTTCATCTTTTAGAAATCGATCTAACATTTTTTTCTCTCTCTTAAAATGCATTTACATGGTCATTCAGTGCAAAAACTAGTTACAATGATGTAACTGAACCCATTAAAATCTTAACCAATTTTATGTTACATTTACCAAGAACAACAAATTTCAAAACAGGTTTTTGACAATGTTTTATTAATGACAAAGTAAGAGTCATCATTTTAACCACAACACTATGACCTCAAGGTGACGGTGTTTTGACGGTCTGTGCTGACAGCATTGTGTTGAAGTAAGAGTTTGGATCCGACAACAAATCCTGTGGGGAACCCATCTCCATTACCTAATTAATGCAAAACTTTAATTAACTGGTCGTGCACTGATAATCATAATAAGAGAAATATAAGTATTCAACAGCCAATGTATGCACATAGTTATTAAATGTTTGTCAATTTTGACATTGCTGTCTAACAAAATTGAATTAAGGCTTTAGCAAGTAAATTTTTGAAGTGGACAGTTGTATATTGTTGCTGTTGAGTATTTATATACTATAGTTTGTCATCCTCATACTAGATAGTCATAATAGTATATTCATTGATAAAGAGTAGACAATTTGCAGATTTGACATTATAATGGTGATGAATTCAGCAAGTTCTTATGCTTGCTGAATGTTATTTTATGTACATTTTAAAACAAAATTTAAGCATAACTTCTGAAATAAAAATCAGAAATCTAATTGTTTATTTGTAAGATCTGAAATTATTATCTGTCAAGCAACAGCCTTGTTTGGATACAAACGTCATCGCTCGTTGTCTGGTTTGTGGCGTCAACGTATGGAGCACCAAGTTAACATAAACTCAAATAATTGAAGCTATCTTGAACAATTTGAAGATATTATAAGTTCATTGTATGCTCCACAACTCAGGCAAAGATTTCTTCAAATAATCGATAATATCTTCAATTCTGAATCTACTTACATATCTGCTTGCTAGGCACCCTAAGCTTAAATATTCCAAGTCAGAGATTCAATTGTCGATATCATCAATTCGTTTGATGATACTAGTAATTGAATTGTTGCTCTTTTCAATGAATTAAAGATATCAAAAGAATTGATGCGCGAATAAATCGCTCTAACAAAATCGTTGTAAAATAAAAAAAAATCTTCCATTGAATTAAACTAAAAGAGGTCAACAAATCATTTATCCCGAGGTCTTATTAATTTTTGCAAGCAATAATTCCATCACATTATTTCTCTCATCAATTGAAAAGAGCAATAATGGAATGAAATATATGGAGATAACGAACATTATTCAAGCTCAAAAGTCCATTAAACATTACAAAATAGGAGCAGAGCAAACACGGACCTCCAAAACATCAGAGGTGGGATCAGGTGCCATGGAGGAGTTAGCACCCGCCGTGTCTCCTTGTCATGATCGGGAAATAACGGAAAAATCCGTCGACAATTCAGTGTAAACAAGCATTCTGAGAGTATTGCATTAGCAATACTAGTCCCCTACCGGCAAGTGTAATCTGGTTCCCATTAAGAATTGAAAATGCCATAATTCCGTCAAAAATTAATGAAGTGGGACGAAATGCAAACTTGATCTATAACTAATCAAGGTAAAGCCACATACCAAAAATCAGTTCAATATCTACAAGCGTTTAGAAGAAAATTGCGGAAAACTATGGAAGGGAATTACCGCCAAAAGTCTATTTATCTTGCTTTTATTCTTATTCTGCCTACTTCTTTATTCTTTGTTATTATTGTAACTATATGTCACTTTATTGTTTTCATATTCGTCTTTATTACATTTCACTTTGAACTTTTTTATTCTTCATTTTGTCCTTACTTCTAATATTGCTTTATTTTTGTAAATACGTTCTTTTTTTTTAAATTTGATACAGTTTCTTTAATAAGTAATTATGATCATCTTTATTACAAATGAAAATTCAGTCACGCAAACCATGAAGCGCATTCAATGAAGACGAATACAAGTAGTGTGAATTTAATGCGGCATTATAACTAGTTGGCAGGGTGTTCGCTGCTAGTGTTGGTAAAATTAGGTACGCAAACCCGGGCCGAGGTTATTCGTGATTTTTCAATTTTCTGCCTTATATCAATCGAACCCAAATTTTCAAATGATGTATGTTATAGGTTCAGGCATGTACCCGGTGCCGTTCCCCCTTAAAGCTGGCTAGATGGTAAGACTTCCCCCGGAAGACTAGCTATATAGTGAGACTTCTCCAGGGGAAGTCTCACTATATAGCCAGTCTTCCGGGGGAAAGTCTCATTATATAGCCAGTCTTCCGGGAGAAAATCTCACTATACGAGGGGTTATCAAAAAGTTCGTGGACTGACGCGATATAATTAATGATATGTAGTCTTTGCTTACAAAATTTATGCGGAACATAAAACAACAAAAGTTTAAGAAATGTTGAAAATTTTAGCTTAATAAGTTGATAATTTGCCAAATTATTCTAAAATTAAAAAGACTTCATGTGATCACCCGGCGCTGTCGCCGTTTAGTGTCATGACGTCCGCATAACGTCATTGTTTCTTAATGTCCCCTCTCTCTACCTCATACACTTATCTTGATGAGATTACCTGGAGTTAAGTAAGGACTTAAACCCGTCTTATTTATATGAATTTACAATGTCATGAGCAGCTGTTTTCAATGCATATAATATTGTAAATGGATCTTTATATGGGGAAAGATCCTCACTTGATTATGCCAGAATACTTAAGCTTGTTGGAGTTCAATTTCTACCACACATGATCAACGTCACTTTTCGACGTGACTGAATTTTGACACCCTGACTACAAATCGACACTAACTGTGCATATTTCATCTCTCTGAATCTTTTGGGCATTAAAAAACAAGTACTCTGGATGCATTTTATTTTTCTGTAGCCAGTTTAAACATTTTTTAGGTCAATACCAGTTTTTCCAGGACCGAAACTCTATAGAGTGTTTGGAAAAGAAACCCCTCCCCCCTTTTGACGTTATTTTCAAGCCCATAATTGTTTGGACACTCCATATAAAATTTACGATAAAATTTCATAGAAATTACAGAATGGGGTAAAAATTGCAAATTTTACTGAACAAATGTGTCGTACCACATGCCTGAATTAACGAATTTTTTTGATGACAAATACTCATATTTAAAGAGTTTTTCTCAGTTACACTCAGGTAGAAAAAAAACGTCATATTAGAGGTTGCGCCGCCTGGACATACTTCTGCTTACAAAAACACTAACATTTTATTAAAAAGTAAAAATTATGATTTATGGTTTATTCCATAGATAGAAAAGATGATGCTAACTAAATGTGTAAAAATTCATTGATGTAACTAAAGCGGTTTTAATTTTATGACGCTAGTCCACGAACTTTTTGATAACCCCTCGTATAGTCAGTCTTCCCCCTTCATAGCGAAACTTCCCCCTTTAATTTAGTTTCCAAATTTTTTTTTATTGTAAAACAATGTTTTTATACTAACGTTTTCAGTGTTTGGATAAAAGTTCTCCGTCCTATATGAATGAATAAATAAATATATGAATAAATAATTAAAACATTTTAATAGTGATTTTTATAATTAAAACATCTTAACCATGCAGGTAAACATAGGTAAACTGCACGTTTCTACGGGTAATGACCTATTTACTGTTAAACTAATTATATGTCTTCTCTCTTTTTTTTTTATAAGAATCGTCTCGGAACAATACAATAATCTGCTGTGCACAGTAAATTTTTAATGCGCACTTTTATATTGATTGAAACTATACATCTTTATATATATATATATATATATATATATATATATATATATATATATATATATATATATATATATATATATATATATAAGATCATTACCTAAATATGCAATATTAATACATGTATACACATCGTCGATGTAAATAAAATCCAAACCAAACACGGAAGGGGAAGTCTCACTATGGCCGTTTAGGGCGGAAGGCTCACTATATAGTCATTGCCCCCCCCCCCCCCCGGAGGGGAAGTCTTGCTATATAGCCAGACTTCCGGGGGGAAGACTCCTTATGGGGGAAGTCTCACTATATGACACGGGGGGGGGGGGGGGTGAGGGGCTGGCCACCAAACATTTTTCTAGCCATAACTTTTTACTACTGAAAATGTTCACTGAAAGTCTGGTTGCCCTCTCCCACTTCTTGTCGCAGTTTAGTCAAATAAGGGCCATGTACATAGTGATGTATGAGTAAACTTTGGTACTGAAAGAAGTTTGACCCCCCCCCCCCCCCCAATAGAATTTTCGAGTTTGAAGAATTTTCCTCTTTTTTGGTTTTTGTTAGTTTGTTCGGTTTTGTTTTGTTTTATTTGTTTGTTTGTTTTTTTTGCTTGTCAAGATTTTTAGGTAAGTTATTTTTTTTCTCTGGTTGCCTCTTTCATAGATAGAACGTTCTATCGTTAAAATGATATTGTCCTACGGACCCGGTTTAACGATAGAATTCGTTCCGTTTGTTGGCAATGTTGCAAAATGAACACGGGCGATAACTCGAACTCTGTGCATTTTCTATGAACAATCCAGAGAGTTCCGAATGTCAACATGGCGTTAAATTTGAAGCGAGGAAAAACAAGTTTGGCTTTCCAGAAAGCCTGAAATGTCATCTCTTTGGCTTCATTAATGTCACAGAATAAAAAGTGGAATGTTATATTATTTTCTCAGCTTATATTACAGGCAGTAGTATCGCTTTTGAAAAAATGGGGGGGGGGGGTGGAGGACAGAAAAAAAATCGACGATTTATCTGAACAATCTTTGACAAGGAGAAAAAGGGGCTATCCAAACTCAACATTTTCATTTCTTGGAAGGAGGGATTACAACTTTTCCGACAAAAATATTTTATATCATAATACATTCTCATGGGGTGATCTGACGTACCATACTACAACAAATGGTGGAAGAGGGGACAAGGGTGCGCCTTTTCAATGTTTGGGGGGAAAATGGAAGGGGGCGGCCCTCCTGAAGCTCCGTGTCTGTATTATTTTACCTGTTGTAAATATGCTTTTTTCATTTTAAATATATTTTGTATAATGTCTGCAAAAAAATTCTAACCACTGAGAAATATTCGTAAGAATTATTTAAAGTCATATATGGCGTATTTGTTTTTTTATAAGTTCAGACTACCTAAGTAAAAAAAAAAAATCTATTTGTTTTATTACTTTATATAAAATTAGGACTTTCCTGTAAATTACACAATTTAAATCAATCACGTTTCAAAGATATTAGAAATTAAAAACAATAACCGATTTATTTACCGATTCCGCATTTAATTAACAGACACAGTTTAATTTTTTTTTTTTAATCAATCTAACTCTGGAAACATGAAGTTATTCAAGTTCAAAATCGGTGAAAAATTTAATTTCAACGTAAAAAACATATATCATGTTAAGCTACACTCAATCTCGTATTTTTATTTTATAGCTCAGATACACCATCGATAGCTTTAACAATTGTTCCGAAAGAAGATGGATAAAAACTTAACGTTCCTTTGACTTTAGTTCTTAGCCGCCTTCTACGGCAGCAAAGAAGTTTTAAAGCGCCAACTAAAATTAATCTGAACCTGAATTAATTCCCAAGAATTTCCTTATTTTCCTTAATCGTATCCTCTGAAGTGACTTGGCCATCGAGCCACTGGGATTTGATTGATTATCGAGCCACTGGGAATATGAAGGGAAAAAATTGAGACACTCCTGCATCATGCCCTTCTGCTGCCCATGCAGATTCATGTTTTAACGCTATATTATGTATAATATACATGTAAGTACATGTATATACGCTCCTGGGAAAAAATCATGCATAGAAAGGTAATAAAATTGAAACGTTACCATTTAAAATTAAGTATTTACACACCGAAAAGAACCCCAATCTACCAACATCGATTTTATAGGCTGTTCCATGAGACACACATTTTATAATTTTGGCTTTATTTCAAGAATACGAGGAGTGATTTTTTTTTTTACCTTTTCTCATTGACAAAAAACGCAAATTAGAATTGCATAAAGAAAATGATAACAGTTGCTTTGTTTATTAATTCTTAAAATCTGAGCCAGATAAAGGAAACTGTATCTTTTCCTAAAACTTTTCTACAGGGGTAAATTTAAATAAAAAAGAATATAGTGCACACATCCGAGAAAATACTCATAATGATTCTTTATGATCTTTATTCAAATGACTGCAGCACTGAGTTACTTAAATCAGAGACATTTACGTTTCTACCTAAATTGTGCTTTTATAGGTAAAATTTCTTTTCTTCGAAATTTATTTTTTCTTTGAATAAGTTCTGTTTTATTTTTCATATATACGGCAGTAATTATCGATTGACTAAAGTGCACATAAAAGTAAAGTTTTTGCCATTGTATATATGCATTTAATGTAATTGTTATTTACTAGTAAATTTTTTCACTGTTTTCTTTCGTCAGTAAATCTTGGTTCCACGCCTTGGCTTATACATTCAATATGCCATGTTTTGTGTATTTTGATCCCCGCGCGCTGACCGTTTTACGCAATAGTCTAGATACAAAGTTTATGTATATATATAAGCCGTTAATGAAGACCCACCACCACCCAAGTGATCCTACCTCTATGTCTCTTAATGAACCCTGGTGTAGTTTTACTTTAACTTTAAGATGCACCATTTTGTTTAATAATAATAGACAGACTTTGGTCAATTTTGTTTACATCTCTATATTTAGAAATAGTGTCATCGTCAGTTCCTTTGCCAGACCACCAGCTTATCAATGGCAGCTTACACTAGGACTTTACTTCCGGTGATTCAAACTTAATGTGTCATCTCCCGAGGGAGATGACAAAAAGTTGAGAAAATAAGTTGAATTTTCGTATTTATATGGATTATTTTTTAGGTTAAAAGACATAATTATTCCACCTCAAAAAGGTTTGTTATGATTAATTTGGTAGTTATTTTCAGTGCAACTCCTTTTGTATTCTTCAAAATCATTTCGGAGTGGATCCACTCCGATTTGCTACATTGCAAGTATATGGGACGTATTCTAACTGTGGTGAGGGCTTGTCCCGAGACACAGTTAGATTATTCTAACTACCCCTTTCAAAAACAATGCTACGTCTCTAAGTTTTATCTGTATTCGCTGTAAAAATTGCCAATATTTATATTCATGTATTTATATTTTGAAAATCTCAATATATATTTTAGATTATTTTTGGCGATTTTTGATTTCCTATTTGCTAAGATGGGTAGGCAATACCAAGCCGACATTTACGTATTTTTTGCCAAACAAGACATTGACAAAATGGTTTTTTGAGTTATTCTGATGTCAAACACTGTGTGCTTACTAGAGATATTTATTTCTTTTTTGAAAAATGCTATTCCTATACAAAAAATTAATACATATTTTCAAAAAAACCGGGGGAAGTTTCTAGTATGCCTCGGTCTAGCCTGGTTCTGGCCACGCTTACCCATGACGTTCCACACTACTTTGCAGATCATTATGGGTTGGCCGAAACCAGACTAGCCCCAATCCCCAGAATCACGCGACTGAGCATGAATAGTTATTATCCTGAAATAAAGAAATGGCAGATCTGTGGAAGAATATAAAGGGGTCCTGAAAAACAACTCAATTTATAAGGGTTACTAGTAATTATCAAAATATTTAATATTTTTATTTCAATAAAACTGAAATTCAATCATCCAACAAATAACTTGAATAGAGTTATATTTTTCAGGTGACAGAAAATACACAATTATTTTGGAGTTTTCTTCATTGGTTCATTGGTTTTAATGACCCAGATTTTCTTAAAACGTGTTACATGTATTTAAAGCAACAAAAGCACACTTGATAGAAGAAATGGTTATAAATAGTTAAAAGTTAATGTTTAACATCAGAATGGTTTATAAATTTATTAGCTTTTTGTCAAAAAAAAAAGCCAACTAAAAATGTCAGCTTGATGCTGCCTTCCCATTTTACCAAAGTGGAAATCAAATATCTTCGAGAAAATCTAAAATATTGAGCATTTTGGGGAAATTTTACCGCGTATACAAAAAAACCTATAACTAATATAACTTGAAAATTTGGGTTCGATTGATAAAGTATTAAGGCAGAAAATTGGAAAAATCTCGAATAACCTCGGCCCGGGTTTGCGTACCTAATTTTACCAACACTCGCAGCGAACACCCTGTTGCTTAACGTTATAATGCCGCATTAAATTCACTCATTGTATTCGTCTTCTTTGAATGCGCTTCATGGTTTGCGTGATTGAATTTACATTGATCATAATTACTTATTAAAGAAACTGTATCAATTTAAAAGAAAAAAGAACGTATTTACAAAAATAAAGCAATATTAGAAGTAAGGACAAAATGAAGAATAAAAAAGTTCAAAGTGAAATGTAATAAAGACGAATATGAAAACAATAAAGTGACATATAGTTACAATAATAATAAAGAATAAAGAAGTAGGCAGAATAAGAATAAAAACAAGATAAATAGACTTTTGGCGGTAATTCCCTTCCATAGAAAACCCTTAAAAATTGAAAAGGCCGTAATTCCGTCAAAAATCAACGAAGCGAAACGAAATGCAAACTTGATCTGTAACTCATCAAGATACACTCACATACCAAAAATCAGCTCAATATCTGCAAGTGCTTAAGAAAAAAGTGCGGAAAACCAAGTGGGACAGACTGACAGAGGGACAAACAGACAGACAGATGGAGAGACGGACAGACAGACAGACAGACGGACGGACAGACTCAGAGGAAACCTATAGTCCCCTCCGGTTTCACCGGTAGGGGACTAATAATGGCCTAATAAAATAAATAAATATTAATGATTTCAAATAATTAAATAAATCTTCAATTATTTGAGTTTGTGTTAATGTAGTGTTCCATTTCAACGGCACTTTATATAAATATATTTGACGTTATTAAGTTGAAGAAGATAGTTATCCAGTAAATCGAGAGATCCGTGTACTTATCTTTGGCATTTTAATGTAGAATTTGTTAAAGGATAAGTTTTTAAAGGAAATGATAATTTGTTGAACAAATTTGATCAAAGTAGCGGCATAGAACAACTAAGTAGTCTTCATGTATAGATGCGTGGTTATTTATATGAAACCAGGTGCTGATGTGATGACTCACCCTTCCGGCGTCCATGATAATGATGAGATCACAATGGAGGACCGTGTTGAGGCGGTGAGCGATGGTGAGGACCGTGCAGTCTGCGAAACTCTCTCTTATCGTCTGCTGGATTTTTGCGTCTGTTGCCGTATCTATGGACGCTGTGGCCTCATCCAAGAGCAGAATCTACAAGGCATATATGTATTTTTTTTTTATAAATGTCCTTCTGTTTAAACATCATTGAAGTCCGTTGTCTGTCCAAATTCTTACCTTGTTCCTCCGTAAGATAGCCCTTGCTAAACATATCAACTGACGTTCTCCTACTGAAAAATTCTCTCCGTTTTCTTCTATCATATAATCCAACTCGTTATCAAATTGTTTAACCTAAATCAAAGAAACATTTACAGAGTTAAACAGTTTTATTTTCCTAATATTTTTGTATATTTAAAGCCTTAACTGCGAAAACACAAACCTTGTCTTTCATATGGACATCCTCCAAAGCCGCCCACATAACTTCATCGGTGTATTGGCCGAAGGGATCTAAATTATATCTGAAAAAAAACCCACTGATTTTTGATGAATTCAACACGTGGGAGTAAACATAATGGAAAACCAGAAGTCTCTGATGAGACTGTAGCTCTACTGGTTTGTACTTATAACAAAGTAAGAGAAAAGTAGCACTTGGCCTTAAAACTATGCAACAACAATAAATGGAATAATGATCCTTGGTTTAGTCTCCAAATAAAAAAACGATACAAGGATTATGTATCCTGGTGTAGTCTACTTGTGTGCCAAGTTATATTGAAATCAGACCAAAAGTGTAGGAAGAGTAGCAATTTAAAGTATTTCACAGAAATTTCTATTTTAAGTAACCATGACAACACCATTCATCAAAATCAAAAACTGATAAATACTAAATAGAATTATGTATCTTAAAGTGTCTGTGTGCCAATTTATACTGAAATCAGACCAAAATTGTAGGAGGAGTAGCATTTTGAAAACAGACGGACAGACGACGGACACCTTACTATCGTATAAGCTCTTCTGGTATCTGACCAGTAGAGTTAAAAATGGATAAGCAATTTTTATTCTATATTTATATTTACATACCGCATGGTACCAGCGAATAGGACCGGGTCCTGTGGTATGGTAGAAAGCTTGGAGCGAAGAAGATGTAGAGAGACATTGGCAATGTCTACACCATCTATGTATATGTGACCACGGGACAATTCGTTTAAGCGAAATAATGCAGCTGCTAACGATGATTTGCCTAAAACAACATACCAAAGAGACTTTATGTATCATAAACATTTTCATTAAAGGTCACATTAATTACTTTGACCAGAAAGCAAACAATTGTACCTGCTCCTGTGCGACCAACAATTCCAACTTTCTGACGCGGATGAATATCGAACCTAATTTCATTAAGAACTGGGTCTCATAAACATTTTCATTAAAGGTCACATTAATTACTTTGACCAGAAAGCAAACAATTGTACCTGCTCCTGTGCGACCAACAATTCCAACTTTCTGACGCGGATGAATATCGAACCTAATTTCATTAAGAACTGGGTCCATGTCATCGCGATATTTCATCTGAACGTTAGAGAAAATAATCCGTCCCTCGTTAGGCCAAGTTTCGGCAGGTGTGTCTGTAAATGTCTGACTCTCCGATTCCAACTTCTATGGTGTAGAATAATAAAATGCAACTTTTTTCATAGAAATCTAAAACATTCTTTATTGGGATTAAAACGAAGTAAAAGAAGGAATTTACGTGAAAATATACATGTATGTACACCACCTCATATTGGTGAAGACGTTCAATTGATGTAAATCTGGCTTCTACCTCGTTTAGAACTCTAATCATGAACTGCATAACTGATACAACCTGTGAACAAATATGACACAGGATTCTTGAGATATGGTTAGAAGAAATTCTGCTGCGAGTATAGAAGAAAACCAAGTGTACAAACACCATAAAGAAAGACTCTCTTCGTATTATGGGCAAGCTACACACGAACTTTCACCTTTAGTCTGAAAATCATTAAATGTCCCATACATATCATGGGCATGCCGACCATAGATCAGCAGGTTCTAAATGCTACAGTACTCTGAAACAAGGTAAGGTGTCAACATTAATGGCAAGAGAATAATGATATTTGGTCATGAAAATAATCGTACCTTAATACATTGTGTTAGTGCGAGGGCGGCCTGTGCAGCGTCAGTGGATGCCTTGGTGAGAATCAGCGATAAAGCTGTGGTAAGAGTGATGCACGATGCTGCGAGATCTAGTCGCAACCCAATCCAGCGCATCGCAGAATCCATTAAAAATGTGGCCACGGTAGAGACATCAGTGAAAGTTCGGATACTGAAATTGGATTCATTAATAAATAAACTTTTATTTTTATGTCCAGAATATGGATACGATGTAGAAGAATACCGACATGTAGTAGTCTCTACATACCTTTGTATGCAATTTGTTTGTTGTTGGAAGGAGACGATGGTGCTCAAACCTTGTGCTGAAGTGTTCACGTGACTAAGTAATGGCGACCGGGTTATGTTTTCAAAACGTTTGAATTGACGGACTGAGACAGAAGAAACGATTTTGAAGATGTAAAAGAAAATAGCTACTGGTACAATCGCAATACCGATCCAAGGCATAATAACAACAGCGGAGACCAGAGAGACCACAATGGATGTAGAGACTTGGAATAATGTGTCCTGAAGCTGTGGCAAGAAAACGTCAGCTAAAACGAATAGTTTGTTAATGAGAAAAATAAGAAGATATTCATGGTCATTGATAGATTTATCTAGCACCTTATCGTATAACTTTACCTCGTAATAGCCTATATTTTAATGATTCCATTAAACCACAACGTTTGAGCACCGTGAGTCACTCAGATGACTTATTGCTATGTTTTCGTCCGTCGTCGTTCGTGGTCCTTTAACACTTGAACATTGTCAGCTTTTTCTCTAGAACTACTGAACCAATTTCAACAAATATTAGCAAATAGCGTCTATAAGTAACGAGGAAGAGAAATGTAAATTTCATGGTCCCTGTTCCCCTGGGACCTGAGGCGTGGGACTAAAACCATCAAAATTAAAGGAAATCCTTAACTCCTGGACATCAAGAAGTTGAATTGTTGTCATGAATGTAATTAGCTTTGAGTCCTCTACCAAAACTTTGAAATTCATGGCCTCAGGATCAAGGTTCCTGAGTTAGGGCAGGTCTCTAATAATTATACAAGGAAAATGCATAAATTCTTTATAAAAATCTTCTCCTCTTCCCTGTATATTTATCATATAAACTTAGTGCATTGGTTATGATGAGCAAAAGTGCCTCTTTTAAAACTGTGAATTTCATACCCCCTGGGTCAGGGATTTCTAGCTTTAGGGCGGGGCACTATTGATTAAATAGTGAAAATTGCATGATTTTTAAAATATCTTTTGTGGATACAAGGGTGAACTAGGGTGCCTTTTCCAAAATTGTAAAATTTGTGGACCCTGGGAGAGGGTTTCTTGGAGGGACAACATATCTTTATTTTTCAGTTTGTTTTACTTCATACTTCTATGGATTTTTTTTACAGTATTGTATTATACTCAAGTGACAGCTAAGGCCCTTGGGCCTCTTGCTTTTTTTATAGTTCCTTAATTGACATTGGACGACTGTGTGTAGAAAAATACCTTCGTCCAAGTCCTTTGAGAAGCGATTCAGAATTCTTCCCGGTGGATTTGCATCAAAGAATCGCATTGGAGCTTTCATCACATTTGTCAAAACTTTGTCATGCAGTCTACAAGCTGCTCGAACATAATACTGAAAAAAAGAATCCAGCAGGTTCGTTAACAGCATATATTGGGATTACTTTAATTCTAATTTGTTCCTTTTTAATTGTTATAAAAAGTGAAAACAGAATTCTTGGAGTGGGGTCTAGTATAAAAAAGAATTCTTGGGAGCAGCTTAGATTTGTTGGATATATGCCAAAAATTACCGTGGCTCCAATAAACCCCTTAGCAATCATCATCAGGATGATAAGCCCCATGGATGATACGTATACTGTCAGATAAAAATCCAGTCCCGAAGACGAGTCGGAAACGTCCGATATAGTAGTATTGAAAATTGGATTTTCACTGGTAATTTTCTGGTCCGTATAATTTAATTGCAAAGAGACATTCTGGACTGTGGTTGAGTTCGAAGAATCAATGCCACTGCTTGTCTGAAATATATTCAAACTTGCATGATTTAATATACCTATTTATATGATGACAACATCTCATTGAAAAATAGGCAAAGTGAGACGTACAAAGAATGTGTTGATCCATATACTTAGCCACCAATCACTGAACACTACGGAAGCGGAAGTGAGAGTACTCCAGGAGACAACAAACATGGCCACACAAATCCCTCCCATGGCGCTGATGTAGGAGTAGTATGTTCCCCATGTTATGTCTCCTACCTGCATTTCCTCTGTCTGTGTCAACTTTCCTTTAGAACAATAAGAAAATAATTAGAAATTCTGTATTAAAAAAACACTTTCATTTCAGGCCATCTTTGAAAATATGTTTGCTTGCCCTCTCCCGACTCAGTATAAAAAGTTTGGTAGGTAGGTAGGGGGAATTATTTTTACTCAAAAACATTTGTAAATTTGAAGTTAAAATAGTTAAAAATGGGATGAGTAAACTTCTGAATGAATTGAATAAAATAAATATTAATTTCCTGGACGTAATAAAAGGGCCATTTTTGTCAGTCGGTCGGGAGAGGGCAAACAAACAATTTTTTAAAAGTGGCCTTCATTGACAAACACATAGTTTCTTTAAGAATGACAATAGGCATAACAAATTTAATATCATGTGTGCAAATGAAACCTTTGTTTGACGTGTCTTTGTGGAGCTTTCCTACTTCCGGTTTCTTGTCACTAGTTCCATTTTGTACACCATTCTCTACTTTTTTCTGTGGTGTAGATCCTTGATCCTCATCATCTTTATCTTGTTGTTTGATGCTGTCAGCTTAAAAAAGGATTTTTCAAGTTTATTATGAAATATCTTGAATTCATTTCAACTCTTCAATATACTAGCATTTAAGACATGGCATATAAAGATATAATTTTGTTTTCTAAAACAAAATGTGCCTTAATAAAATTGATGGAAATTTGAATAAAACTGTGAAAATTCGGAAACCCGTATATTTTATGACCTCTATTTCCTATCACTTAAAATAAAAGGTATGACAACGGGTTTTTGATTATGACCTATCGTATCGTTCTAGAAAAAACACCCAACATTAGGAGCCAAAGAGGGGTCTTAGCCTATCTTGTCCTTGCAAAAGATTTCCTGATAGAGTTCAAGCCAACTTTATCATCCCTATTAATGCGCCTTGTTTCCTTATTATTATATGTCAGCAATGGAGAATTTACGTTGATTTTAATGTTCCCATTCGTTAACTAAGAAATGGAGATGGTGTATATGTATTTACACTTCTACGTCAATGTTTTCCTAGCAGTGATGTGCATTACAGTAACATATTAAATAGCAATGTATTAAATGTATATGAAAACCATTCTTACAGGCTGCTCGTGAGGGGTTATCTGTTACTTGGTGGAATTGCTTCATCATTGAATCATAATATCCAGCAGAAGATATGAGGGAGTCGTGTTTCCCTCGCTCCACAAACACACCATTCTGCATGACCAAGATTTCGTCGCAGTGTTTCAGATACTGGTAAGATAATATTGTAATGAAAACCACTGTACAGCTAAAGAGTAACTGCTTGGTTTGTGTAGCTGTTATTAATTTTTATTCATTATGTCAGACTCACTTGAAGCTGATGTGTTGTAAAGATGACAGTTTTTCCGCTTAAAAATTTCTTGATACAATTGTGAAAAAGGTGACGTCCCACATGTACATCAACAGCCGACAAGACATCATCAAGAAGGTAGATGTCGCTGTCACTGTAGACTGCGCGCGCAAGACTAACTCTCTGTTTTTGTCCTCCACTGAGGTTTGTGCCTCTATCTCCTATCTACGTAATTATAACAAAAGACAAATCCTTACAAATTAATGGAAGTCCATAGATCACAAGAACATCAGAATCATCTTGTAGAACAGTATTGGAGTTAGAAACCAAAAAGTGAGAACCTTTTTATTCATATTTAGAGGGTATTTCAAATCAATGTACTTGACTTCTATACTAGTTATTAATTCCAAACATTTCCGTCAACTAGCTATATAATGATAACCAGAAATTCAACAGTTACATTACTAAAAAATAAAAGCAATACCTCTGTTTCGTCGCCATTTGGCAGTAGCAGAAGGTCTGGTTGAAGTCCACAGACAAATAAAACATTTTGGTACCTAACAAACATACATATTTACATGAAAATCAGGAAATACAGATGATCAATTTTACTTTTTACAATTCAAAAGAGCCGAAGTTTTGTTCCTCACCTCTCTTGATCGTAGGGTTTTCCAAACAGTATGTTATCTCGCAGGGTACCATTGAATATCCAGGCTTGTTGAGCAGCGTATGCAACGGATCCATTGACAGCTAGATGTCCAGAGACCATAGATATCTAAAGTTAGGACAAGAATCTAAAGTTAGGACAAGAATCTAAAGTTAGGACAAGAGTAGATGTAGAAGATGGGAAGGCTGAAGCAATTATACAAGGAAACATTCATAGTATGGTAGCATTACTTTCTTTAACAAATGGATGAGTCATTGTCAAGAATACTCGACTGAGGCAAATACGGAGACAAAGAAATTCATCTGATACCGAACGCGATTTTTTAAAAATCGGATAAAATCAAACAAATGGTTTTTCATTGCTCCTTTGTCCAAAATATACTCACTCTTCCCATAATTGATGAAATAAAGGCAGATTTACCACACCCCACTGGTCCACAGATTCCAATTAACTGGCCCTGAAGCAAGCGGAAATCTATCTAATCTTTCCAGAAACATTCATGATAATTTCAAACTAAAACAACTACCGTATATCCGGTTTTTTTCGCGTGTTGCAAATTTTGCGAAAAAAGGGTAGATTTGTACAGTTTTTATTTTGCGTAAGTTATTTTTTGCCATTTAAAAAAACAAATTAAAAAAAGGTAACGTTTTTATGGCACACAATATTCGATATAATTTCTGCGTGTTTTATTTTTTGAGAATTAAAAATGATCGCAAAAAATGCGAAAATTAGATCATCGCGAAAAAAACGGATATACGGTAATATGTACATAAAGGAAATATTTGTTTACCTTTATGCTTTTAAAAGTCATATTCTGTATATGGATAGTTTCTCTGCGTGGGTTCGCTGTAGGTGTTTTTTCTGCATAACAAAATATTCCAATTAGGGGTACAATGTATATGCAAATTATTTTCGCTCTGATAGCTATTTCACCACTATTTCAATCATTGAGAGCAAATCCTGCGTTTACCTTTCTTTTGTTTCTTGGTTTTCTTTTTGCCATCGTCATTTGTGTCTGTTGAATCCCATATGAAGGTAGCGTCTGTAATTTCTACAGCTAAAGACGGATCTGTGCATTTGTCGGAGGGTGCCTGGTACTCTTCTGCATTTAAATGGCGCTAAAAAGGAGCAAATATCAGTTGATAAAATCCTCAACCATTAACATTTTACACTACTACATAAAATAAAAACTGTCTAATCCAACACCTGTATAATCTGTTTCATTGAATTCTTTGTTAAATCCCCAATTTACTGTTTTCTGTTTTTACACAATCTCCTATGCAGAGTTGTCGTTCGTTCCTCTCTCAGACACCTCTGCAATGGGCTAGCGTCAAGATTTTTGACATAAGGTTAAAAACATTATATTCCTAGGATCATTTCAAATTAAACTAATATTTCTAGATCTACTTAGTAAATATCTACCTTAAAAGACAAACATTATTGCAGGAATTTAATTATAATGAATTAAAACAAACGCACTATTTTTCGTGCTTATCACTGTGATATACGCGAGTCAACGACAGAGGTGAATGTATGAGCCGATGGTAGAGAGTGGATTTTTCACTGTGCAATCCGACATCCTTTCTATTGTGACAACAAAAACTTTGTGTCCTATTGCATATCGGATTAGACAGGATTCACAGTACTATTTCTTTTATTTTATTATTCTTTTTCCAACCTTCATCCTTGCAAAGCTGACTTTAGATTCTCCAAGTGTCCTTGTAGCAAAAGGTATAAAAGCCACAATCACGCGTAAAAAGCTCAGGGTTCCAACAACAGAAAAAGCCTGAAAATATTTTGTTTGATAATTTAGATGGAAATATACAAGTTTTTCCTTCTTTTAAAGAAATACTTAGCATGTATTTTTTACACAACGATAAAATTAGTGCAATGACATGTAAAACAGACATTTTTTTTTATATCTTTGAAAGATACCGTTGAAGCAGAAAGTTCATTTCCTGCGGCTCTGTAAGAAGCAATGGTGGCAACAGAAGCAAGCGTCGGAGTGACTGGGATCACTGCTGTGCTGATAGAATTCAAAATGGAGGACAGAAATAGGTACTTCTTTTCCCTTTTTCGTATTTCTAAATAATTTAAAATAAGAATGGCCATTTCGTTATGGACAGTGGCACATTTGAAGGAGATGGAAATAAAAATACCTTGAATGGCCGCTTTAAATGGCTTTTCCCATGCATACATTTTTATCAGTTTCATACTGTTGATCAACTCCGTCATTTTTCGAACCTAAATGAAATGAAAATAAGATATGATATTGCCATTCAAACTGATTTGAATAGAATTCCAATTTCTTATTTTCTACTTACCCTCTTGTCCGTAAACTTTAAAGTTTTCGCTCGCAATTTTGCAACAACTGTGGTCAGTCTAGCCTATGAAATGGATATAAAATAAAGAAAACACAGAAGAATCAAGTGTGTAAAATCATTTGAAATTGAGAAGATAACGTAAAACCCTAACCTGAACAACATAACAGAAGATAAATATTCCCATGGCAGTGAAACTCCAGGGTCCCAACAAGTAATATGTGTAGATGGCGCCTATGACTACATATATAGGTAGAGCCAACAAGTATGCAAAGGTCACGTTGTTAAGGAATACGCGGTAAGCATCAGCACCAAAAATAGTGATCAGCTGTAGACAAAAGTGGAAATATTTCAATACCTCAATCAGACATCCCTAGCTCCCCCACTTTCTTAAAAAGACTTGAGATGCTTTACCTCGGATAGTTGCTTGCCTCGTACAGATTTCAACCTCAACATTTTATCAAAAGCTAATCCCAGCAAACCAGCTCTGAAACGCACACCTATAAAAATAACATGAAACAGACGATCAGTATTCATATTCAATGTCTATTATATTTACATTGATTTTTAAAATTGCCGCGCAAAGAGAAACAATTCAATTTTAAATTCAGTTACCTGTTTGGACACCAAATATGATAATAACACAAAACGACGTCGCCCTGATGATTTGACAAGCAGCCATACTAGCTACCAATCCTACCCCATACCAGAGGTCCGTCTCCTCGGACTCTAAATATTGGACGATAAGATTCAGCAAATATCCCTGTAAGTAAGGAAGTGTAAGAGGTAGCATATGTTGACAGTTACTTACGATAACATAATTAAAATACGTGTTTCATAAAATATCGTACCGATTCCAGAAAGGTTGAGACAGCATTTAAGGCAATTATGACTAAAGTGACCATGATGCGAGTCCAGGCAAACTTCAGCCAAACTCTTAAAAATGAAGCTTTCTCCGGACCTCTTTTCTCTACCTCTTCCTTCCATATTCTAGTGAGTCTGGAGTTATAAGACAAGTATTTCTCAGTTTCTATTTTGAACTGATTTGTTTGCAAGACTTAGCCCCTAAATACTCAACTTTGATTTTGTTTCATTCAAGGATTAAAAAATTATGGATCAGATATATATGTAATTTCACTACTTCATTTCCCAGTGACTAATACTTCTGATGTATGACACTGTGTCAAGTTACTGAGCAACTTTCAGACATTAACAACAAATTACTCACTTTTGAAGTGAATCTAATTAAAGGTCACAGAGTTATGACCTGGACATGTCAATAGTTCATGTCCCATTGAGCTTGGACTTTAAGAATTGACTTTGATTTAAATTCTGGTCACACCTGTAGGTCATCAGCAACAATATACTTTAAATTTTGATTTCTTTTCCAATGAAGGGCTACAGAGTTATATCCTACATACCATGTCTGTCTCATTCTTCAGTGATCTTGACTTTGAATCAAAATTATGACCTACAGGTCATGGACTATTACGTATCAAGATTAAAACTATTGAAATCAATGGCTCATGAATCAACATCAGAATTAGATTTTGTGGCAGAAAGGCAGACATACAAATTGATCAAACATTTGGGTATACCTATACAGTTAAGCAAATACTAGATAAACAAGCATTCTGAGAGTATTGCATTAGCAATAATAGTCCCCTACCGGCAAGTTTAAACTGGTTCCCGTTAAGAATTTTAAATGCCATAATTCCGTCAAAAATTAATGAAGTGGGACGAAATGCAAACTTGATCTATAACTAATCAAGGTAAAGCCACATACCAAAAATCAGCTCAATATCTACAAGCGTTTAGAAGAAAATTGCGGAAAACCCTTAAAAATTGAAAAGGCCGTAATTCCGTCAAAAATCAATGAAGCGGAACGAAATGCAAACTTGATCTGTAACTCATCAAGATACACTGACATACCAAAAATCAGCTCAATATCTGCAAGCGTTTAAGGAAAAAGTGCGGAAAACCAAGTGGGACAGACTGACAGACAGACAGAGGGACAGACAGACAGACAGACGGACGGACAGACTCAAAGGAAACCTATAGTCCCCTCTGGTTTCACCGGTAGGGGACTAATTACCAGAGTTACCTTGCATTAAAATTAACGCCTAATCTAAATGTTCTAGTATTACACCTCCATTCTGTCAAGCACTGAACATATATTAGTACAGACCTCTCTGTATTAAGGTTAGCGTTCTCCAGAGTCGAGCATGCCCAGATGTCCTCTTCCTTCAGCGCCTCTTGCCGATGACGGAAGATCTTCCAGATCAGTGGCGAGATCCATGTCATAAATACATAGGAGAAAAATCCCGCTTTATTTACGGGTATTTTACCATCTCTGTATCAAAAGACGGTGATATCGTTAAGAAAGTGAAATTGTTGAATTTACATTGGGTATGTTGTGGACCCACAAAAAGCATTATTTAAAATACGGATTGATATACTAGTAAGTGCTTAAAATTGTAATGGCAGAAGGCTACACTTTGGTTTTCTTTAAATTCAGAGTAAATTGACAGAAATCTAAGCAATCTAAGAATTCATTATTTTTACTTATTTTTGCCTTAAATGTCATGCTGAACAAACAAACAGAATCTACTTATAATTTATAAAACATTCAGCTAATTTTGAAATTTTTTTCAGTAACTTACTTGGACCGGGGTCGGAATGGCTTCAGTACTTTGAGGGCTGTGGAATACTTTCTCTGGTATGGTTCGGGACTAATACTGAAGTCTGTGTAGGAGTATGTAGGACTGTTCAGGCTATCTTCTGACCTAGAAACAGAATGTTAAGTAAATGGTAGGATACATTGTGACTTGGTAGTAACTGCAATATCGGATAAACTACTCTTTGATTTAATGTAATATAAAATATATAACCGGGTATGTGATCACCCGTAAATTGTAGGGAATGGGTCTTTATTTTTAGCTCTACTGGTCAGAGACCAGAAGAGCTTATGCGATAGTAAGGTGTCCGTCCGTCTGTCTGTCCGTCTGTAAACAATTTTTCAAAACGCTACTCCTCCTAGAGTTTTGGTCTGATATCAATATAACTTGGCACATAAGTAGACTACACTAAGATACCTAATTCTGTGTATCGGTTTTTGGTTTCAATGAACGGTGTTGACATGGTTACTAAAAATAGAAATTTCTGTGAAATACTTTCAAAATGCTACTCCTCCTACAGTTTTAATCCGATTTCAGTTTAACTTGGCAAACAGGTAAACTACACTAAGATACATAATTCTTTGAATCGATTTTTGATTTCCATGAACGGTGTTGCCCATGGTTACTAAAAACAGAAATTTATTTGAAATACCTTCAAAATGCTACTCCTCCTACACCTTTGGTCTGATTTTAGTACATGTGTATAATTTAGCACACAAGTAGACTACACTAAGATACATAATTCTCTGTACCAGTTTTGGAATTAGATGAACAATGTTGCCATGGTTACCAAAAATAGGAATTTTCTTGAAATACTTTCAAAACGCTACTCCTCCTACACTTTTTGTCTGATTTCAGTATAACGTGGCATACAAGTAGACTACACTGAGTTACATAATTGATGTTATTGATTTTTTTATTTTTGTTGAATGATGTTGCCATGGTTACTTAAATCGAAATTCTGTAAAATTCTTTTGAAAGGCTACTCCTTCTACAGTTTAAGTCTGAGAGCAATAAATCTTGCCACAAAAAGAAAATAAACCAAGGATCATTATTCTATTTATTGCTGTTGCAAAGTTTCAAGTCCAAGTGCTACTTTTATCTTCCTTTATAAGTACAACCAGTAGAGCTACAGTCTCGTCAGAAACTTCTGGTTTTTTTCTTATGCTGAAAAATACTCCAAATTGGCCAGGATATAAAATGGTGTAATGAATGCTTATCAAAATTCCCAGGATATGAGATATTGGAAGTAATATCAGTTTGGATGATGGAAAAGCTGAGAAACTTGATCACATTTCTTATATAACCATTGTATGTGAAAAGAGAAGTAAATCATTTCCTTGAAAAAAAAAGCCACCCCCATCACCACCCCCAGCCCAACAAAAGTATCAGAAGGTAACTTAAAAACTTTTTTAAATAATCAATGTAAAATCAGCAAACACTGAACAATTACCATCAGACATACTGACTTATAAATTTAACGGAGGAAACGTCAAACGTTAGAAATATACTCACAAAGTGCATGTACATGTTCATTTGTAATTGAAACATTGAAACGTATGGAAGTTATAGAGGTGGAAACAAATTGAGAAAAAATGTGACGAATTTTGAAACAGAGTTAAGGGATTACTACAATCTGATACCAGGTATTGTTTCTTGGGGATGCTGTGAAAGACTGCAAAGCTCGTATCCAAACTGATGCCGAGGCCGTTCCTATGACTGCAAAGCTTGTATCCAAACTGATGCCGAGGCCTTTCTTATGACTATAAAGCTTGTATCCAAACTCATGCCGAGACCGTTCTTATGACTGCAAAGCTGGTATCCAAACTGATGCCGAGACCGTTCTTATGACTATAAAGCTTGTATCCAAACTCATGCCGAGACTGCTCTTACGACTGCAAAGCTTGTATCAAAACTGATGCCGAGGCTGTTCTTATGCAAAAGAACAAGCATGGCCATACGTCTGATGAAAGAAAAAGGGTAAATCACCAGGGATGGTTAATAGCAAAGCAGAAAGTAGCAGAATATATTACCCAAAAACCATCCAAAATAAGCCACTGGCCTTTTTACAAGATCAGCAAGAGGACAGCTGCAGCCAAATGATGTTAAAGCTTTCTTTGCCCAAATTGAAGATAGGAATCCACATATTTCCAAAGAAGAACTTCCAGAACAAATTTGTATCAATTATATAGAGTACAATTAGTGAAACTTATCTACGAGCACGTATATATGTTAGAGACATTTCAAATCATAACTTTTACAGTCAGGGTAGACCAATAATAGCAGTTTAAATTCTTACTTAAGAAATCCCCCTTAAAAAAACTGAAATAACAAAGCTAAAATTTCCTTACTGATTTGTGGGTATATTCATTTATGCTTAGCTTAGATTAAGTTTTACCTAGGTTGAGGGCGGAGCCGCTTAAGGGATACAAAGTTTACATTGAAATATATTTGTGTATATGCATCTAAATATACAAAAATAGTCTTTGTGCATTGTGTTACCTCTAACTACTTGAGGATAAAACGAAATCTCTTTAGCTAAAAGTCACAGTTATTTTGGTATATATTTAGGATATGTCAGTATTTTTACTTCTTGTGCTGGAACATATGTCGTCCGACCGATATGGAACTAAATTTTACCTCGTGCAAAAAATATATATATATATATATATATATATATATATATATATATATATATATATATATATATATATATATATATATATATATATATATATCAGAATAAAAAATAACTATTTGGGTGTCTTAGCATTTTAAATGGGGTTCATCTGTCCGTCTGTCTGATATCGGTATATATATTGTTTACGCTTACTGTCTATGGGAATATAGTGACAGTCCCAAACTTGACTTGCTGTTCCTGACCCGTTTGTCTGTCTGTTACCTACTGTCTAAACTTACTGCTGCCAGCTGGGATCTGTAAAATCGTCCACTTCTAGACCCTCGTTGAAGTGAACCTGTCGATCCGGGTAGATACTGTAGCGCCGGAGCTGGGGCTGTGAAGAGAGACGCCTGTTTGCCATGTTTTCGTTGTTAAGTCTTGACGTTAAATTTATATTTGTGTTTTCCAGAGCGATGAGGAAATTAAGAGTCCAGTGTTACAACTATACTTTTATAAACTTGATTCACATCGACGTGTATATCCTACCAATATGACTGGAAAACCCGTAGTTGATGCAATACTGCTGTATGAGACCTTGCATTAATCTAAGAGGTAGTTCTATATCGTCAACCTGAGAGAATCGTGGTGATGAATAAAGATATGCTAACAAACCAGGAAAGCATCCCAAAATAGCGTATATTTCAAACATTTACAGCGATATGCTTCTTAAATATCCAGATTTGAGTTTTTCTTGTCTTCGATCTTTATGGAAGTTATGTAACAGTAGTAGAGTATTTATCATATTAATTTTTTTTTATTTATAGTTTCTCATCTTGTATGTTGTATAGTGAAACCGTTTTATATAATGCTCGCAATCTTTGCCTGAAAAAGTGGGAATTATTTTATCGGAGTTTTTCTCCTCAACAAATTACCAACTAATTTTACATTGCTTTCTCAGTCCAGGAGATTTGCAGACATATTGAGTGTGTACTTTTGAATCATATAGTACTTGATATCTAAAGTGAACATATTTAACTATAGATTGAGGAAGTCACACATTTCTCCTACACCAATCCAATCCCATTTCAGACATGTTCATTCATGAACTGAAGTATCTGAGACACATTTCCCGTCAGTGTCACATGCACTGAGTATTCTAGTGTCTGACTTGCTGGTTTTTATAATCAGAACAGCGGGGTCAAGGAAGGAGGGGGTGTCTGAATGACAAGCAAATACAGAAGAAATGGGGAAGACGAAAGAGGCTTTTTTCGGGAAAGGGAGTCCTTGGCGACTTAGGTATCATATGTCAAACAAGGAAAGTTTTTCCCTTTAACAAGACAAAATTGTATTTCGGTGGGAGTTGCGGTTGATTACATGTGTAGTCGGGGTTGGGTGGGGATACTTCAGTTTACAATATTTATTTTATGCAACATTGCTGTAGGAATTTCAAAAATGATAGGTGGATTTTAAAAAAGTCAAACTTATATCGTAAAATTGATAATTCATAATTTTATTTCAAAAATGAAACTGAAAAAAATTGCAGAAATATGTGATGGAAACCAGAAATTTATATACTATGGAATTCATAGATCTTACGAGGTTATGATAATTCAGGCTAAAATTAACTTGGTTGTAACTTTCAAAGGAAAAACGGGGGAAAAGGGACACCATCTTTGCGTCGCGACTTAACGTCATATTCAAGAAGGGAATGTAGTCGTAAAATTTATCGCTTTTTGATAAAGCTAACCTGCTAGCTATTTGAACATATTGAGGAAGTCACACCAATCCCATTTTCAGACAATATTCATTCATAAACTGAACTTTCCTGTCTGTGACACACATATACCGAGTACTGAGTACTCTTTGGGGTTCTGACCAGAACGACAGGTCAAAGGTGGATTTTTTTGCGGGGGGTGGGGGGTTCCCTTCTTCCGGATCAGCCCATCCCGGGTAAAGGTAAGCATGACATATTTAAGCAATTTCACTTTGTTATTGTAGTTGTTGTTTACGAAAACCTATTAGGATCAATCTAAGGAGAGAAAAAAATTGAAAGGCGCGTTATAACGCCTTTCGAAAGGCTCAATAACGCCTTTTGAAAAGGCGTAATAACGCGAAAAAAGGTGTATTAACGCGAAAAAAGGCGTTATGACAGTTTTTCAAAAGGTGTTATTACGCCTTTCTAAAAGGCATTATTACGTCTTTCCAAAAGGCGCTATTATGCCTTTCCGAATAACGTTATTATGCCTTTCCAAAAGGCGCTATTATGCCTTTCCAAATAACGTTATTATGCCTTTCCAAAATGCGTTATTACGCCTTTCCAAATGCGTTATAACGCCTTTCAAAAAGGCGTTATTACGCCTTTTGAATAGCCAACATTATGTCTCTGACAGGCCCGTCCTTTTTACAAGAGAGGAGGGGGGGGGGGGGCAGGTTTCCAAAATATTGACAAGTAAACGAGAAACACTCCCCCTCCCCCCTCCCCCGAAAAAAAAAACTCAACTGCCTAAACTCGAGGGTACAAAACCTACTAGGATCAATCTATGCATGAAAAACTTAAAAAGCTTAATAATGCCTTTTCAAAAGCCGTTTTTACGCAAAAATATGTGATAACGCAAAGTGGAAAGGCGTCATAACGCCAATAAAGGCCTAATAACGCGTAAAAAATGCGTTATTACGCCTTTTAAAAGGATGTTATTACGCCTTTTCAAAAAGCGTTAATTTGCCTTTTAAAAAGGCGCTTTTTTTACCTTTCCAAAAGGCGTTATTACGCCCTTCTAAAAGTTGTTATTACGCCTTCTCAAAAGGCGTAATTTTGCTTTTTTCCAAAAGGCGTTATTTCGCCTTTTTAAAAGGCATTAATACGCCCTTTTCCAAAAGGCGTTATTACGCATTTCTAAAAGGTGTTATTACGCCTTTTCGTAATAATGCATTTTGTAAAGGCGTAATAACGCCTTTGGAAAAGCGTAATAACGCTTTTTTTTTTCGCGTTAATACGCCTTTTGGAAAGGCGTCAAATTGCCTTTTTAAAAAAATTCCATTGATTGATCTTAATAGGCTTCGTACATTTGAAATTGAGTCGGACACTCATAAAATTAGGGACTAATGAACTTACTGCATACACATGCTGACGTGCACTTGTTCAATGAAGATGTATGAAATTTTATCAGGCACGTAACCTCGTTTTTCAAAGTGGGCTAGGTCGGAGGGTGCTGCAAGAAAAAATGGTAGCTAGAAAAAAATTTGGACAATAAAGACCAGAATCTAGGAGAGAGGACTAGATCCCCTCATCCTTGCCCCTTATTCCTTTTATGTATTTTCCGTACAAACTTTAAAGTGCCCCTAGTTTGATTTTTAGGGGGGTATGCTGTCAGACAATGGAAATAAACAATATGTTCTCCACTGGGAAGACAATAAATAATCTGACTTTGACTTGTGGTACCCACAACGTGTTTTGACAGTTTCCCCATCTTTTTTCTTGTTTGTCACTTTTTTAAAAGAGAAAATAAATAATCTGCCCTTGCTCATCTTGGAAATATTTACTGTTTTCTGCTCTGTGAAGACTTGAAAATAAATACTGATAATAATAATAATATGCAGCAAGTCGTGCTTTTAGTTCGACTACAGCTTGTCTTTTTAGTGCAGTCAATGTGATATCGTAGTTTATATAGTTTGACCGAAATCTCTGAAGCTGTTGGTCACTCTTCTGCACTCAGAGTCAGCTACAGTACATTCGTCTATCGGATTATTTGGTTCCCATTTACAGTAATGAAACATCAGCATCTTTGGAGCTCTCCCTTCCCCTCGGGGCAAGCAAACAACAAAGATATTTCAAATAATCACGTTTTTTCATCTCTGAGAGGTTTGGGATATTTTCCTTTCGTTAGAATCAATAACTCACTTTAATCAAAATCACTTTAATTTTTAATTTGAATTATATTAAACACTTTATACATCTTCCATTCATTGATTAAGCCCATTCCTTCCTTTTTTGTCCTTGAATTAATTTCATTTATTTTTAAGTACTCAGTACTAATTTAAAAATTGAATTTGTGATTTATCTTAAAGAGTTTTAAATATTTGACTTATTACATAAAATTTTCCAAACAATTATCTATGTGATAAGATTCATATAAACTTCGGACAGTGTCCGACTTAGCAACAAATTACTAAAATGAGATGGGCGAACATAGCGTGCAGAAAGCCTATAGTTTCAGATATTAAACATCATGTTCAATTTGTGAATTCAGTATTCAGTAAATTTCGCATTATTGAAATTTATGAAATTATGATAAACATAACTTTTTTGAGAAAAATTTTCTTAGCAAAATTTATTCTTTTATTAAACAAGATGTGTTTGCGAAACACTGATGACCCCGTATGGCAGCTTATGGCGAAGGTTAAGGTTTCTCAAATGCAAGTCAAACTCCAGGTCAAGAGATAAAAAATGTTGGTAATCATAGAAAGGTCTTGTCTCGAGGAATATACCTGTGAAATTTGAAAGCACTAGCTCCAACTGTTCAAAATTTATGGCGAAGGTTAAAGTTTTTGAAAAGTAAGTAAAACATCATGGTCAAGGTCAAATAGGGCCCAAGGGAAGGTCTTGTCAAAAGTGATACACATGTTTGTGAAATGTGAAAGCCCTAGAACGAAACGTTCACATGTTATGGCCAAGGTAAAGTTTTTTAAAAGTATGTCAAACTCCAAAGTCAAGGTCAATGCCAAAATTGTTGGTATCCAAAGGAAAGTCTTGTCCCAAGGAATGCAAATGTGAAGTATGAAAGCCGTAGCACAAAATGTTTAAAAGGTATGACCAAGATTAAAGTTTTTCAAAAGTAGGTCAAACTCCAAGTTCAAGGTCAAAGGGTCAAAGTGGTTGGTATCCAAATTAAGGTCTTGTCACAAGAATAACATGCGTGATGTATGAAAGCCCTAGCACCAACTATTCAAAAATTATGGCCAAGGTAAAAGTTCTCGAAAGTAGGTCAATCTCCTGGATCAAGGTCAAAGGTTCAAAGTGGTTGGTATCCAAAGTAAGGTCTTATCACAAGAATTACATATGTGAAGTATGAAAACCCTAGCACCAACCATTCAAAAGTTATGGCCAAGGATAAAATGTTTTGAAAGTAGGTCAAACTCCTAGTTAAGGTCAAAGGGTCAAAGTGGTTGGTATCCAAAGGAAGGTCTTGTCACAAGGATTACATATGTGAAGTATGAAAGTCCTAGCACCAACTATTCAAAAGTTATGACCAAGGTTAATGTTTTTCAATAGTAAGTCAAACTCCTAGGTCAAGGTCAAAGGGTCAAAATGGTTGGTATCCAAAGGAAGGTCTTGTCACAAGAATTACATATGCGAAGTATGAAAGCCCTAGCACAAAACATTCAAAAGTTATGGCCAAGGTTAAAGTTTTTCAAAAGTAGGTCAAACTCCAAGGTCAAGGTCAAAGGGTCAAAGTGGTTGGTATCCAAAGGGAGGTCTTGCCACAAGGATTACATATATGAAGTATGAAAGCCCTAGAACCAATTGTTCAAAAGTTATGGCCAAGGTTAAAGTTGGGTAAAATTTTGCAAAACTGGGTCAAACTCCAAGGTCAAATATGGTGGTACCCAAACAAGGAATACACATGTGAAATATGAAAGCCATAGCTCCAACTAATCAAAAGTTATGGGCAATTTTAAAGTTTTTGCGGACAAACAGACAGACAGACAGGACAAAAACTATATACCCCCGAATCTTCGATACAGGGGCATAAAAATAATGTGGTATTCGTGGGATTCGAACCCTAGCAATAAAAACCCTGAGTATCATTTTCTTTCGAGACTAGAACGCTAACCACTAGACTACACAAGTCCTGATGAATAGTGGCATTTAAATCATTTTGTGATATGACACTTGACTTAATGGACTTCAAGTAATTTCTCGAAAAGATGCGAATGTTATGTCATAAAAGTATATTTTTAAGGTGTAGCGAATCTTTGCTCCATATTTTTAATTGGTAACCATAAAATGTGTATTTTTATGCAAACTTTGAGGATTAACCTTCCAAAAAATGGAGCGAAGAGCCACTCATATCGAAAAATAGTGTTATAGTATGAGAAAATCACTCTTTTTGCCCTCTTCAGTGTGTGTATAATATTTCATTAGCAAATAATTTCAATCTTTGTTAGAGTTTTAGGTCTACTGAGTCACTCGGGTGACCTATTGCTATCCGTTTTCGTCCCTCGTCGTGCGTTAACATTTGAATATTTTTAGCTTCTTCTCTGAAATCGCTTAACCAATTTCAACAAAATTCGACATATAGCATCTATGAGTGAAGGGGAACAAAAATTATGAATTTCATGGTCCCTGCCACCCTGGGGCCTGAGGGGTGGGGCTAAAACCACCAAAATTAATGCAATATTTAAAAATCTTTTTCTTTACTCCTGGACATCAAGCAGTCAAACTGTTGGCATGATTGTAATAAGCATTGAACCTTCTACCAAAATTGTGAAATTCATGGCCCCAGGATCAGGGGTTCTGGTGCTAGGGTGGGGCTATATAGATCATATAGTGAAAGTGCATTATTTCTTTGGAAATCTTCTTCTCTGTTCCTGGGGATTAAATATACTAACTAAGTACATAGTTATGAAGAGCAAGAGTGCCTCTTCCAAAATTTTGAATTTCATGGCCCAAGGGTCAGGGGTTCTGGTGTTAGGGCAGGGCTCTATTGATTATATAGTGAAAATGCATTAATTCTGTGAAAAACTTCTTCTCTGCTCCTGGGTATTTAATAAAGTAACTAAGTACATAGTTATGATGAGCAAGGGTGCTTCTTCCAGAATTGTGAGTTCGTGGCCCCTGGGTCAGATGTTCTGGTGTAAGGATGGGGCTTTATTTATTTAATAATATAGTGAAAATGCATTTCTTTGAAAATCTTCTATGCTTCTGGGCATATTTGAGGCAAACAGAGTAAAAGTTTTGATATGCAAGGGTATTTTTACCAGAATTTTGAACACCAGGACCATTTAGTCAAGTGTTCTGGTCCTGGCCAGGGCTCACTTAACGTGTATTCTGCTGAGCAAAGTTATTCCCCTTTGCCATTCACCTTTGATAATTAATCACTGTAAATAATGTATTTGAATGATTAATAGAATACGAGAATTATGCAAGAATATGTATTGTATAATACAAAAAAGTACTTTCATAGTTTTAATGATCAGGTAGACTTGGAAGTAATAGATGAATAAAATTGAGACAAGAATATCTTATCTTTTTTTTAAATGTTCTTCAAAGGCCAAGAGAGGCCAATGTGAAAAGTAATAATATAGGGTTAAAAAAATAAACAGTTTAATAGTCTGCATAGAAATTGTGATAAATGGGGGACAGATTAGATACTAGATCAATTATTTTGTTGATGCTAATCAAACTATTTTTCTTGCTTTTAGGCAACAAAGCTTCATTTATCCGTTTATATTGATCCTCTAAATTGTTGTATTTTACTCAGGTGACCGTTAAGGCCCTTGGGCTTTATGTTACAAATTGTGGAGATTTTACATAAAGTATATTTAAATGTTAGATGAAATATCAAGGAAAATTTTGATATAATTGAGATTTAATTTTTCACCATGTTTCTCACACTATAGGCTTTCACCCATCTTCTTGACTGTCCGACTCAAGATCAAATTAAGTCATTGCGTCCGAACTTGAATTCGACATTTAGATATATCGACGACGTATTATCAATTAACAATAGTTATTTCCATTCATAAGTCGACAAGATATATCCCAGTGAGCTTGAAATAAAAGATACCACAGAGTCTGACACATATTTACTAGAAAAAGACGTTATAATGGTAATCTAACAACAAAGCTTTATGATAAATGTTAAATCGTCAACTTCCCTTAATTACTTATGCAGCAATATACCCTTATCACCTGCATATGGGATGTATATATCTCTCAGTTGATTCGATACGCAAGAGCATGCTCTACTTATGAACAATTTTTAAAACGAGGTTTTGACAAACAAGTTGATGAAACAAGAATATCAACAGACTCGTTTAAAGTCATCATTTCGAGTTCTATGGTCAATACAACGACAATGTCAGCAAATACAACCTATCATTAAGTCATACGCTGACTGACGGTTTTCATACTAATTGTTAGGCAATTATTGTCGACGGATTTTTCCGTTATTTACCGATCATGGAAATGAACTCACTCCTCCATGGCACCTGATCCCACCTCTGTTTTTGGAGGTTCACTTTTTCACTGCTCCCGATTTTGTAATGTTTTAATAGAATTTGAGCTTGGATACTGTTCGTTATCTCCATATTTCATTCAAACAGAATAAAATATTTCCAAAAAAAAAAAAAAAAAGAAAAGAAAAAGAAAACTATGTGCATGTATAATTTAGTTTATAAAATATTTGTAATTTTCAACATTCACATTAAATTTTTTACACGATGTGAATATTTTCATGCGTTTGATCGATCAAAATATTGCCGGGCGGATCTTCGAATTTCGCGGTGATAAGCTTTCGAGGGTCAACCGTCAAAAAGATGTATCACTGCTTCATTTAGTCGATCATAATAGATGGTGGATTCATTATAGGAAGTCTGTTAAAGATAGGATCAAAGTTGTATAGAACAGTTTACCTCAAATGTCATTTTAAAACTATGCCATAAGTGAGTCATAATTGCATTTTTACAATATATGTTTCATTGAAAAATCAATTATTATAAAAAAAAAAAAAAAACTTATTGTGATGTCAATTTTACCTCAATTTCCATGATTTTTTACTGAATCATGCAGAATTCATCAGATTTTCCTGTCTTAAAATGCCAAACAAAATGATACACCAATCACCGAGTATAATTTATGAAATCTTCAAGATGAAAATTTCTAACCTCAGAATTACTTTGATCTCTTAACAAAATAGAGTTGTAATTTTTTTTATTTCGTATTTGACATGTAATTTCACCACAATGCCAATAGATAAAATTATTGTGAAATTTTGTGAAGAAACTGCAAATAATTTCACATTTTATAGTGTTTTGGTCATTAAAATGAACAACAAATATCACTGTAATATTTTAGAAAAACGCTTTTTTTCAATTAAATATATACACGGTAGTTTAAAAAATAATATGACTCACTTATGACCAGGTACTGTACATGTGTAAATATCTATATAAATAAAAAAAAAATCATTTAAATACATGTATGTTAACTTTTGAAAATGGATTGCAGAACAATACTGTCGTTCGCAGTTCTTAAGTCAGTTTTGTTTAAAGCGAGGTCGGATTTCGGTTTTTTTTTCCCTTCAAATAATAGCTTGGTAAATTCGTTGTATCTGCCCTCCCTATAAAATTTGCTCATTTTATTAATTTGCTTCAAAATATCTGTAGTCCACAAAAACAAGTATTTTGACCAATTTTCAACTCATATATACAGCCTGAAAATCCATGAAGTTTGTATGTCTTCTTATTTTGACTATCCCCCCCCCCCCTCCCAACCACCCTTATTTGGAAACTTACAAACATATTCTGTACAACGTCACAATTTAAAGTATCGATCAAAATCAAATGACGTCATAAAAACACGACGTCATAATTTACTTAATGAATCACAACAGATAAAATGCCATCTGAGGGATCAAATCGAATGGGAAGCCGATTTTTGAAGGTATGTTCAAATCCATTACATTGTTTGTAAAAATTATATTTAAAATATCAATAAACTTCAAGTTTGTTTTATCTATATGATCAAGATATCCTGAATTTCAAATTTGCTGTAATTATAATTATCATTTTAATCACACAGAAAAATTCAAAACCTTTAAAGCCAGAGCCCTTGAACTTAAGGTTACTAGAAGAGCCGGAGGAAGATGATAACTTGGATCTTTTACTCAACAGGAGGAGAGAAATTGTTAAGGTAAGATCCCCCTTTTAACTATGTGACATATCAATTATATAATACGCCAGTATCTTCATTGAACCTGGCAATTTTCATATTACAGGTTAGCCTCACTGGTCTTGGGGACGTCGAAGGTAAAGAAGACATTGCTGTCCTTGATCGAGTGAACAAATTTCTTCTGACCCCCGAGAAAGCACCTGTCAACACATCAAAGGTTCAGTTTTGATAAATTTTTATCTCAAGTTACCAATGTCTTCATTAGAATTTGTTTTTTCTAGATACTGTATATTTACTTGACAATGAAATTTTTAAACTTTTTCAATAGAGATCGTTGACATTGGATTCTGACATTTGTACACAAAGAGAAAATGGGATGAATTTTCTAAACAAGAGTCATGTGGACGATTCTCTAGAGAATCTTAAAGATCAAACTCCCAGCTTCAAAGACTCTGATCTAACAAAAATGCCAGGCAAGGAAAAAACAAAGAAGGAACGAGGAAAACATGGAAAGGTAGGCGTCCAGCATGAAGAATATTTTATAAATAAGAACTTCAGATTAAGCAAAATTGTAAATTCTTGTAAAAAAAAAACTTTCCAAAATTATTTTCATATTATGAACATATTCAATGAAAGCTCTACATCTGACGGGTAATCTTCCATTTATGTCCGAGTAGGATGCCAGTCCAGAGGAACCTTCCAAAGGATTTTATCCATCTCTGGGCCACTGTCTCCACAAAGTTATCTACGTGAAAGAGGCTGTTGATAAACTAGATACACTGCATATGGCGCCGACTCTAGTTGTCAAGTCTATCGAAGACGCTGATCATTTCAAAGAACACTATAATGTACTTTTAGTAATAAATCGAAATTTCCCTTCCATGTATGTTTCCTAGGTTTCCCATAGACAATGTGTGAGTTAAATTTTTTTTCTTTTGACAGAATGACACCTTCAACTGGAGAAGAGACATTCCAGTTTGTGTAAGTGATGATGAAAACAGCGAAGTTTTTGATTTCCATGTGAGATCCGGCTCTAACAAAATAAGTCTGGGGGGATATAAGCAGGCAGATCCCCCCTCTCTGATGGGATGCAGTCCAGTTAGCGATTCCTCCTCCAGTGACAGTTCCCAGGTAACTGTGCTATATGGAATTCACACGTTATACTCACAAGTGTCAATTTAAAAAAAGTAAAGAACTCATCTCGAAATGTGCATCTTATAAATTGTTCAGTGAATGTCTCACTAAAGTGTTTCTTTCTCAAATCTAGTCAAAAAATACAAAATATGTCGTCATCCAGGGAGAGAGGAATCGATTAACCCCAATGCCTCAGCCACTGAGTAACAAACAGAAGAAATCACGGTCTAATGGTTCACGTGACATCAAAAAAGTAGGTCATGACTTTACAGGCACGTAGAACAGGAGGGGGGGGGGCTTTCTTCTGAGTATAGCATTTTGTTATACTGTAGATTCCTAAATATACGCGAGGGATTAATTATCGCGTAATTACACGAGAAGTACCACTCGCGAAATAAAATTACTCGCTTTTATTTTTATGGTGCTGAAATCAATGTAAAATCCCTTGATCAACCGTCCACTTGCAAATTATTGTTCTCGCGATTTGACATTAAAGAGCCAGTTTGCAATAATAAGTACTCGCGAAAAATAAGGAATCTACAGTTGTAAATTTTCACTTAGATGCTGTTTGACTGCCCAATTTATGTTGCTGTAAGGTCGAGCACTGGTAAATTCCAGGATTTGGACAATTAAGTTTTTTTTTTAGTTTGTCTGATTATTTTTGAGAAGCTGCCCCCCCCCCTTTGGACAGTTTTTATGCCCCGCCATGAATATGGCCGGGGCATATAGTGTTTGTCATGTCCGTCTTCCGTCCTTCCGTCTGTCCTTCCGTCACACTTTGCGTTTAGCTCTGTTCAAAGCTCAGTTTCAAAGAAACTATCCAAGATATTTTTATCAAACTTCATATGCTGATAGATATTGATGAGAGCTATGTAACTGCATCAACTTTTTTTGACCTTGACCTTTCTTTTGACCTTGACCTCACTTTTCTTAAATTAGTGTCAAACTTCATATACTGATACATACTGATGTAAGCTATTCAACTGCATTAATATTTTCTTAAATTAGTGTTTAGCTCAGTTTTAAAGATACCATTCAAGATAGTGTAATCAAACTTCATATGTTGATACATACTGATGTAAGCTATTCAACTGCATCAACATTTTTTGACCTTGACCTTTCTTTTGACCTTGACCTCACTTTTCTTAAATTAGTGTTTAGCTCAGTTTTAAAGATACCATTCAAGATAGTGTTATCAAACATCAAATGCTGATACATACTGATGAGAACTATTCAACTGCATCAACATGTTTTGACCTTGACCTTTCCTTTGACCTTGATCTCACTTTTCTCAATTTGTGTTAAAATATTGCATTACTAATATACCCTCGGCGGGGCTTTCATGTCCTATGGATATATTTCTAGTTATTTTTTATTAGTTCCCTACCGGTGAAACCGGAGGGGACTATAGGTTTCCTCTGAGTCTGTCAGTCCTTCTGTCTGTCCCTCTGTCTGTCTGTCCCACTTGGTTTTCCGCACTTTTTTTCTTAATGCTTGCAGATATTGAGTTGATTTTTAGTATGTGAGTGTATCTTGAAGAGTTACAGATCAAGTTTGCATTTCGTTCTGCTTCAATGATTTTTGACGGAATAACGACCTTTTCAATTTTTCTGGGTTTTCCGCAATTTTTTTTCTAAACGCTTGCAGATATTGAGCTGATTTTTGATATGTGTCTCTACCTTGATGAGTTACAGATAAAGTTTGCATTTCATTCCACTTCATTGATTTTTGACGGAATTATGGCAATCTAAATTTTTAACGGGAACCAGATTACACTTGCCGGTAGGGGACATTTATTGCCCTTTTATCAAAATTTAGAGGACCTACTTGTCTGCGATCGAACTCAAAACGGCTTAAGCTAGAGCGCTGAAATTTTTAGTGATGATAGAGGACATGTTGCCATAATGCACCTGGGTTTAGATATTTTCCAGAAGTGCCTAGTATGGAAGCAATAATTCTCTCAGAATGCTTGTTTTTTTATATATATTTTTTTAATTTGCTAGTCAAATTTTTCCGGGAGGTCCCCCCTTTTGAAACCGTTGCTTCGGGCCTGAATTTAGATTTAACAAACTCAATCAATTACAGAAAACATTTTAATGAAGTTACCTGTTTTTACATGTAGTAGATATATTACTGATTATTTTATTTTATATTACATCTAGGGCTATTTTGCTGTCAAGGAGGATCATGTTCCATACACAAAGGACATCGATAAAATACTTTCTAAAAATTGTCGCATTTTTAGTGCTCCTTATCACTAAATGTTTTGTGTAACCAAATGCATATAGCACGGATATTGTAAAAGTTTCTGTAATGAAAAAAAAGTTTTAATTATTAAATTGAAATGCACTTGAGGTCTGGATTTTATTACTGGGTTATGAATGTTTTAGATATCTTTGCAATTGTCTGTACTTCAATCTTCATCTACCTGTGTAAATAATAAATACCAAGGAGATGGGTGAAAAAGGCGTGCAGAATGCGCCTATAGCTTCAGATATATAACGCATTCAATTTGTGAATTTAGTATTTAGAGTAAAGTTCTCATTATTGAAATTTATGAAATTATGATAAACAAAACTTTTCTGAGGAAAATTTTCTCGGCAAAAAATTTTCTGTCATTAAAAAATAATGTGATACTCGCGGGGTTCGAGCATTGGTAAAAAAAAAATCTTTAGTATCATTTTTCCTTTGAGACCAACACGCTAACCACTACGCTACACAACTCTTGATGAATGGCGGCATTTAAATCATGTTTGTGATACGACCCTTGACTAAATGGACTTTCTCGGAAAGATATGAATGTAGGAACGGGTCTTTACTCCATGTTTTTGTTAACCAAAAATGTACATTTAAGAACAAAACTTTCAAAAAAAAAATGGAGAGAAGACCCACTCATATCGAAAAATTGTATTATAGTATTAGAGAATGATCCTTTTTGCCCTCTTTAGTGCTGTATGGTATTTCATAGGCAAATAATTTCAATTTTTGTGAGAATTTTGCAAATTGTGGAGATTTTACATATAGTATACTTTAATATTAGATGAAATATCGCAGAAAAGTTAAACTTTGTTATAATCGAGACTTATAATTTTTCACCTTCATGTTTGATGCACTATAATGCATTTCACTCGCCTTGTTCGCCTATCTCTTTCATTAAAGCTGATTATGATTCGTAAAAGGAGTGTGTCCGCCATATTCGATTGGATTCTCGCTATATCTGAGGGCCCCTATATAAAGCCACTGACTTGGTCGCTGTTCAATCAATCGTCACCGGTGTAGAAGGACGTATGCTATACAGCACTCGGTAGCGACAAAATATAACTGTACTGTGTACCTATTCTAATGCATTAGAGAAAGATACCAAAGAAACTTACAACAGTTGCACAGGTCAGTGCAGTATACAAACAAATACTTGTAAATACACGTAACTGCAATAAAATGTAAACAAAGGTAAAGCAAGATAACCAGCACGAACACGGTCGCCATTCCACGCCGATACCCGTGACAATAAAGCAGTCAGGTGTAAGGAATGCGAAGAGTATATCCCGGTGCTGATATCCTATATAATACTTTAAAAACGCTACTCCTCCTAGTTTTGGTCCGATTTCAGTATGACCTGACACACAAGTAAACTACACTAAGATACATAATTCTGTGTATCGATTTTTTTTTTTTTTATTTACCGGTAGTTGAATTGTGTTGTCGTGGTTACTTAAAATAGAAATTCTCTGAAATATTTCAAAACACTATACTCCTCCTACAGTTTTGGTCTGATTTCAATACAACTTGAAACACAAGTAGGTTACACTGAGATACATAATTCTCTTTATTGTTTTTTTTTTTATTTTGGGTAAGTGATGAATGATGTTTCTATGGTTACTAAAAATAGATCTTTCTGTAAAATTCTCTCAAAAAGGTTACCCCCTCTACAGTTTTAGACTGATTGCAATAAAGCTTGCCACAAAAAGAGACTAAACCAAGGATCATTATTCTATTTATTGCTGTTCCAAAGTTTCAAGTCCAAGTGTTACTACTTTTCCTTTGTTATAAGTACAAACCAGTAGAGCTACAGTCTCATTAGAGACTTCTGGTTCTGTTTTTTTTTCTGTTTTTAACACAATTATTAATGAACATTTTCACCCACCACCCCAATGAAATATCCAACAACAGCCAAAAAAAAATTAAAAAAATAAATAAATAAACCAAATTAAAAGAGAGAAAATTTGTAGAACAGATTACACTGAAGCACTGTTTATGAATAAAAAGTTTGAACATCTACATTCTGCAAGTAACAGAAAAGGATAACGATCTGAAATCACATACAAACAACTCTGAAATTCATAAAATTATGCGATAATATAAATTTACACATATAGATAGATGCAGTCATGCGTGGATAACAAAAGTGAATAGACTGGATTTATTTATACCTAGGGGTAGATTATATGAAGACTAACAACAGAACAATGGGGAAAAAAAATTAAAAATCTTAATTACTAATGAAAACAAGTAAATGATGGTCAAAAGATAATTCAGGGAATTTGTGTCCCCTGCTTCAGGTAAAAAGAACAGAAAGGAAGACCTCTAAAAATGCAGAATAGAAAGAAAAAAAGATCGACCTTGAGCTTTCAGCTTTTGGACAGTTAGAGAAATTCATGAGTTTCATAGCAAAAACTTACAGAAAACTAATTATCATCTGGAATCCAATATCTGCATTACTTGAATTTCTGACCTTTTGACCTCAAAACCTTTAGAGGTCATCTTAAAAATTATACATCATGTATCCAGAAAGGAGCAAAAAATCTACATTGAAACATTCTGCATAGGAATTCATATGCTTCCACTGAGCATAAAAATTCAAATGCTTCCACGGTAAATTGCTAAATGTACATTAGACAATGGGCAAAAGAATTCAAATGCTTCCACATCAATTGTTAGAAGATGCTTTTGCAAGTAAGTTAACATTTCTATGCCTTAATTTATAAAATCTGTCAAAAATTGTTCAACAAATTGTAACCAAAACAATATTCATAAACAATATCATTCTAAAATTTATACAACTTAACTCTCTTATCTTTTTTTCTTACAAAAATATTCAGTCCTTACAAAAATATCCACTAGTATTTTGAAACATTTCAACTTTCGTAAATCATTTAGGAAGTCAAAATAACCAACATACTGTATATTTTGATTTCAATCTCTTGTACATTGCAGCTTGGCTAACACTGAAACATGACTAGAGAAATAACATCATCATTTCATCCTGCCATCATGAATAAACTATACAGCCAAAAAAAAAATGCTTAAAAATATGCATAAAGCAACTACAGTTGAACTTTGGTATCTCAAACAGTGGTATCTCGAATACCATGGATATGTCTAAGTGATTTTGAAGTCCCAACTACTTATACTTTATGTATTTTACCTTCGATATCTTAAATCATCGGATATCTCTAAGTTTTTTCTTGGTCCCATGGAGTTTGAGATAACCAGGTTTGACTGTATACATAAAATTTTTTTAAAGGTTCCTAATTATTTTTCATTTTTGTGTCCCCCGTCCCACCTTCCCTCAGCAAAAAAAAAATCTCTGTAGCTTTTAAACTAAAGAAAGAACATATAAAGAAAAAATGATTAAGCCATTTAAGGTCAAACTTATAAATACTTTAACTTGAATGTACATCTTTCAAAAATTAAAAAAAAAGTATTTTGACAACACTTAAAAAGCTAAGTGATTTTTTTTCTTTTTATGAAATATCACGAAATTAGCAACACTATACAAAACCTATAACATTCTACTTCAAAGATAAAATTATGATATATATACAGGTATTATCTTTATTCTGCAAGCTTTCTAAGTATTTTATTCCTCAGTGCTTCTTTAGAAATAACACAATTAATTTTTGTAATCTCCAAAGTGTTGAGTATTTTTATGCAGAAATTAATGAACTTACACTTATATGTACCAATATGAAATAAACATCAAAATATTGATTGATGACATTTGTAAATTTTCCAAAACATACATGAAACATTTATTGCAGTTATTACTTAGTACAAACTATTTTAAGATCTGTTTAAGAGGGAGTTAAAAATCTTCAATGAAATATCATGCCTTGGCAGATCATTTGACATATGCATAAGTAATTTCAGATCAAAACTACTGTATATAATGCTTAATATATATCAGATTTTAAAAAGTATGACTAGATCTTGCAGATCTTGCATAATTCAGTTGTAAATCATAATACAACAAAAAAAAAAACTTAAATAACAAATAGTAAACTCATTTTGCCTGTAACATTGATACATTGTTTTTAAGTTTGTTGAAAACTGATCTTCCACCACTGAATTTCCTTCTCACAAACAGGAACCTAATACTGGTGTCTGCAGTCATTCAATGCAGGGCTGAATCTCTTCTCAACAAGAAATATTTACAAAATGAATTTAAGATGGCACAAATAATATGAGCATTATTACATATTGAAGAATATGCAATTTCCTTCTACCTCCAAGCTTTATATATATATATATACATGAATAGAAAAGAATGGAAAAACTGCATCAAAATGACTATAAAGTATCTACAATACATGTATATGAAAAATTAGGTTCGGTGCTGGAATGTGTAGGTAGATACAGTACAACCCATTTTGGAGGTCCACCTACTGGTGTTTATGTAACTGAGGGCTCCATGAGGTCCTGGAGGTGACGGTAGTTGGGGTAACGGCACCGCTTGTACACAGCTGGAATCAATATTGTTAGAACCACCCCAAAGGCCAGGCACATCAGAGCGATAATTACCACAATGTACGTCTTCACTGAAACAAATACATAAATCTTACAAACAAAGCATTCCTCTACTTACAGGTCAAATGCTCATGAAGGTGCAATGACCTACATATATTTGCATTTCTATACCTACATCTTCTAACAAAAATTTTGCAAACTATAATTATACCAGATAAAAGGTATTTTCTGTGGAAGGAAATTTTTGTGTTTTGATCCCCAAAAGGTAGCAAATTAATTTTTCTTTGGTTGCAGTACCACAAAATTTATTCATGGGAGTGGACTACCAGATACATAGGATTTGGCAGAACACTGCATGATTTATGTATTTTTAGTTCAATGACATGTTGACTTTTTTTCCACAGTGCATTAGGACTAAACAAGTATCTGTACATGAATTATTTTCAAATCACTTTATTTCATACCTAAATATACATAATTTTTATAATACATGTATACATGTACACTAAGCAGTTATGAAAAAGCATTAAATCAGACTGACTGATGTATATACCACTTATCATGATTGGGAATAAATGGTGATGTACTTGTTAAATTTCAGAATTAATATTTTTGAATATTTTGCAATTGTAATTTTTACGAATTCATCGATCTGCAAAATTCCACAAAAATACAGGTAACCACAGAAAATACCCATTATACGGTATCTCCTGATCCCAGATTCAAATGTTAACAACAAAGCACTTGAGTACTCTAACAAAAGACATCACTGTACAGGTACATAATATATGAAATCAAAACAGCTACCAATAGCCATTACCTCAACATCATATACAAGAAGTCATTATGTGGATTAACTTGTGAATGGTGATGATGAGCTTTGTTGTGATTTAGATTAGCATTGGTTATTGTAGATTAGCATTGTAATTATAAAATTGGCTTCTGACAAAGTGAATTAGCTCTGTGACAATATGGATAAGCCAAAGTAGTGATCTGGTTTAGGTTTGTAACAATGAGGTTTAGCTTTGTAATGATACAGATTAGTTTTGTGGTGATGTGGATAACCTTAGTGACCACATGGATTAGCTTTGATATGGTGTGGAATAGCTTTATAATGAGGTGAATTAGCTTTGTGATATTGTGGATTAGATTTATGACAATGTGGTTTAGCTTTGCAACAATTTGGATTACCTTCCTGATTATGTGGATTAGCTCTGTGACAATATAGATTAGCTTTGTGGCATTATGGATATTAAGCCAGTGTGATGATGTGGTTTAGGTTTGTTACAATATTGGTTAGTTTTGTAATAATTTGGATGGGCCTTGTGATGTTATGGATTAGCTTTGTGAGGATGTGGATTAGCTTTGTGAGGATGTGGATTAGCTTTATGATGATGTGGATCAGCTTTGTGATGATGTGGATAAGCTTTGTGAGGATATGGATAAGCTTTATGATGATAAGGATTAGCTTTGTGAGGATGTGGATTAGCTTTATGATATGGATGAGCTTTGTGAGGATGTGGATTAGCTTTGTGAGGATGTAGATAAGCTTTGTGAGGATGTGAATTAGTTTTATGATGATGTGGATAAGTTTTATGATGATGAGCATTAGCTTTGTGAGGATGTGGATAAGCTTTTTGAGGATGTGGATAAGCTTTGTGACACTGCTGATGCTTACATCCCTGTGTGGAAGGAGAAGGGGAAGAACAATTCTGTTCATCAGTCATATCCCCACAATCATCTACGCCATCACATCTCCACTCCGGGTGAAGACACACTCCATTTCTACACTGGTCTTTTGTTGAACAGCCTAGAGGAAATGAGTGAATCTATATCAAACCCATCCTTACTGTACCACAATTTCAAGATGAAATTTCATGAAAAAAAAGTTGTCAAAATTTATCACTGATGTGAAGAGGTGTAAGTTATTCTCCAGTTATCTGTCTTACTGTGTGTGTTGTAGGAAAGTGTGAGCTTGGCTGGAGCTACCATTTCCACCCACAATGCATTAGTGCGACTCAGATAACTCTGGGAGGACTTAGAGTTGAAAGGAAATGCTTTAGACTTTGATGTTCCTCCATCTAACACTTTTCTATTTAAAAAAAAAATAGACTATTACATCTCTGATAGTTGATAGAACTGTCTAGCTAGAGAATTTTAGTTGAGAATAATCAATGATAACTTTCACAAATTTAAAAAGTTTCTATTTTTTTTATTATCAATTCAAAAATTTTTGCTGATTTTCACAAAAAAAAACTGATGTACTTGCATGCTCGAGTTTGAAGTCATTTTGGGGACTGATAAACTGAACTTGATAATATTTGTGCTGTTGTCGACCCCTGATTTAGGAAGACTGATGATCCAAATACAGGATTCCCCCTTGGGGATCCCCTCAGGAATGGCAAAACTTCCATTGGATGAATTCAGGTATCCTCCACATTCTGCAAGATGATGAATGAATACGTAATTCATGAAAATATAACACACTATAATCTTTGCAATTAAAGTATACATGCTAGTATGTACATGTATACGCATGTCAAAAGAAATTTATCTCTTTAAAAATACACCAATAAATTTCAGATACTCCTTTAATGACTGGTATTCTAAATACTTACTGAGTAACATATAGTTTGCAGTGAATCCTGTACTAACATTTCCGACCCCTTGCCCTGAAGCTGACGAGCTGTCAAACACCAGACTTGCCAGTTCTGACTCGGATTTATTTAAGGAGATGATTGCATCTGTCACAGGTAAAACACTGCCACTAAACTCCCACAATGCCTGGCCTGTACCATCCTAGTATACAATCAATCACCTTCAACACTTAGATAAGAGAAGGTACTCACCAAACTAGAACAATTGTTATTAAAAATAAGCATAATTTTAAGTCATTTCAAACCTGAATACTCAAAGAATGATCAGAAGTTAAGTTTGCTGTATCCATGGCAATATAAACTAAAGTTGATCCATTCTCAGGAACTGGAAGACTCCAACGGCAGTTAGAATTGAGGGGATAGAAGTTAGGATACTCCGGACTGGATATCATCCCATCCGAGGATGTCAGGGCCCATCCACAATCTAAAACATTCAATTATCTGTCATTCACATATTTTTCCTTACACTAGGATGAAATATTTGATATTGTGATGTTTACATTTTTCATGCTGTATTACTAATTTTTATATACAGTCCTGATTTTTAAGATCACTCAGACCTGATTCTGCAGTATACATCCCAGCCAAGGTAACAGGTTCCACAGATTCATTTCTACATTCAGCATAAATGGAGTCTACGTCCATTCTATAAATAAATTAATCATCTATTGAAACTACTTCATCAATTACTACATGTAATTCCAGATATTTGGAGTGAATGTCAAGAGTGTGAGAAGTTTGGAGGCAAAGTGATTTTAACATTGTAACTTAAAAAAATAACTTAAAAAATATAACTATCCCAAACTGACCCATGTAAAATCAAGTTAATGAATAGAATGTTCACAATCCTATATAACAGTGGAATAACTTGCGTAAATCCTTTGTTAGATCTGACGTATAGAACAGTGGAATACTTACCTAAACCCTTTGTTAGACCTGACATAGAACAGTGGGGAAACTTGGGCACTCTGATTGGTGAGGGTCGCTATCCTTTTGTCATATTTGCTTTGACCCTCATAGATTGTTACTGTCTCATTCTTGCACAAGTTCAGTCCTTGAATTCTAAAGGCAGTAATTCCTACTAAGAAAAACATACTTAGATGAAACACATACAGTTAACTCAAATTTAGGTTAAAATAATGAAGTGTTTGTCAGACATTTTCTTATTCAATGAAGAAAAACTCTGAACATCTGTCCCTTAGGTTTTTGTCATTTACATCTAGATGTTTTATCAGAATAAATATTCCTTATGTTTTAAAAAAAAATTAGGGGGGGGGGGGGGCTGAGGGGTACAAGAATAATCTTGTCAGTCTTTATTTCCATGGCCCTGAGAGCCAAGTTTAGGTCAAAATTTGCAGCTCTCCACCGGCAAGTGGTGGTGTCTCCATATGAGTAAAAAATACTCAAGAGGGACGTTAGACAACTAACAAACAAAAAATAACTCTGTATCATTGGTTATGTCAGAGACATAAATAACAGATTCGCAACTGTTCAAAGTCTCACGTGATCTCGTGTTCCCTATTGTTTACTTTTTTCGAATATTGTGCAATTTATATCACATAAAACTCTAAAATTATCAGGGATAACAGAGTAAAAATTTTTAATTTATGTTAAATTATTCAGGATGTTGTATTTTTGTAAGTTTCTTTATCTAAAACAATAACAAAGGACAAATCTGAAATTGCAATAGGTGACTTGTGATCGGCCATATCGCCACCATTTTGCCGACTATCGGTCACTGACCTCTTTAATTTTGCTTTTTAAAACTCAATAAAACTTTACAAATCACACACCCATAAATAACAGAATTAATATTGATCTAACTTTAGGTAGAAATACAAATCCAATAAAGAGTAATTGTTAGGGTAATACCAGGACGGTCACATATTTTAGTAAACAAACATGATAATGGTGGAGTTGCGAATCTCTGATATTTATGTTGCTGGTAACGTAGGCATAAAAGGTTATCTTACCTGTGTTTCGAGGAATTGCCACTAAAGAACATTGTGTGTCTATGTTTCTTCTCAGTAGCTGGAAACCAGATGTAGGGGACGTTAAAATCTCATCACATCCTGAGAAAAAAGAAAATTTTGTTCCTACAAACTGATATTAATTAGGATGTATGAAATCTTATTTTACAGTAAAAATGTGGTTTAAGGCCTTTAAAGAAAGTATGACCTTTCCTTTTAATTAAGAAACTTGGATATGTATATTTACCTTCTCAACCTTTTTAGTAATGTACTGAAAAATTCTTTCACAATTTCGACAGGTTTATAATGACATGAAACAAGATTAAAAAAAAAACATTTATACCCATCCCCCTTGTGGCAATAATAAAAAGGATCAACTTTAATTGTCTGTAATGATAGTGAAAAAAAAATAGATATTAACTAATCATGGACAAATAACAGTTTGATCTCTATCAGACCTCAATATCATTACTTACTAGAGGCTACCAGTGTACAAATGTTGATGTCTTTCAAGAAAATCGTTCTCAAGATGTTGAGCAGACAATATATTCCATTTGACCTTGTGACCTCAAAATTTGATAAGGGTTATAAATCAACTTTTTAAGGAGTACCTGTATTTAAAGTTCATTTCTGTCAACCAAAGGGTTCTCAAGATATTGATTGTATAATGTATCTTCTTACAACAAAAGTAGTTTGACCCATTGACCCATAAAAGAGGTCAGCTACATGTAGTTCTCAGTGTACCAGAATGTCAAGTTTGATGTCTGTAAAGCAAAACTGTTATTAAGATATTGAGTGAACAATATTTTCCTATGTCTACAATAGTTTGACCCTGACCTTTCTGACCTCAAAATCAGCAAGGGGGCCATAATAATTACAAAAACCTGCAGAGCAAATAAAGAAGCTCATGATCTCTTCATGTGCAAGCAAATGGTTTTCTTTGTCGCATTCCACAGATGGAATAAGCTGTGACAGGCCAGAGCCCATCACAGATATATATACCATGTAAATACTCCTTGATAGATTAATCTAACATAAAATGACAATGAAGGCTTTTTTTTTTTAATGTAAGAATGGAGCCTGCTTTTTTTTTTTTTTTTTTTTTTAAAAAAATGCATTACTAAAATGTCAAGTCAGCTAATTAAAATCCTTTTTCAGAAACAGATGGAGGCATGCACTGAAAACATGAATTAAACTTTTCAGTCATTCCAACATCAGATAATTTACATACCAGATGGCACACTATTAAAAAATCCAGAGAAAAACTCCTGGTTTTGGAAATTTTCAGCAACAATCAGCAAAGACCCTGTTCTGGAGGTCACTGGGAAAAACTGGTCAGTTGTTCTACAAATAGATGTGCATGGTCAATTCATTATCTTCATCAAAGATTTACATTTTTTGGAGACACTCTATTCAATCCTGCATAAATTAGAAGTACTGTGAGCACTGAGCTCACAAAATGATACCCTCCGCCTCCCATATGATTATAATGGCAAAGTCTATGTTTTGCTATGGGAGATCCGATATAAGTGTCAGATCAAAAAGTAAAATAGGAGGTCACAGTGGTGTGGTATTATGTAATAAAGATTCTGTGAAAGTATCATTAAATTTTATTCAGTGGTATAGGAGGAGTTGTGGATAAGAGATGGGTACTCCTCAATATTATAGAAAGAATGGCAGTATCTATGGTTTGCTATTGGAAACCCGAAATATGTGTCTAATCTAATCTAAAGAAGTAAAACAGGAGGTCACAATGGCACTATATAACAAAGATTCTGTGAAAGTCTCATTAAATTTTATTCAGTGGTATAAGAGGGGAGTTGAAGATAAGACTAAGAGATGGGTACCTCAAAGTGTAACGGACAGACAGAAGGACAGACACCCCCATCACTATACACTAGGGCCGGGATGATATATCTAGATATCGATAATATCGATTCTGTGTGAGGGCGATACACATATCGATACGTATGAAGAAATATCGAAATACTTCAAAAACAATTTGACTTATATGTTTTTTTTTGTTTACTTAACATTTTGGGTTTAATATATACAATAAATATGCTAATTAAATATATCTATGAAATTCATGATAAATAACATCACTTGTTTAAAATAATTTTGTTTTACAAAAGATATACAACTTCTTTGAAAAAATTATTTTTATTTGTGAAGAAATGTTTTTCTTCATTTCAATACAATAGAAGATTTTTTAACCAATTCAACATATTGTATTGCGGCTCAAATATCGTGATATGTATCAATATAGAAAAAGTTGTATTGTCCCGGGGGGGGGGGGGGTATAATAAGAGGCCCATGGGACACATCTCTCATCTGAGCAATTTGGCTTAAGAAACACAGAAATCAGCTCATTATTGAAAAGTTTAAATTTATAAGTGGTTCCAAACTAACCCCTTTTAGCTCAAGTGAGCTAAAAATATACCCATAATTAGAGGTGGTACTTGAGAAATTCACTGACTCAACTTTTTTATAAAAATATACACTGTTTTTCAACCATTCTAAACATATAGTAAAAACTATATGGATTTTTCAATACTTATGGGTGCAATATATAATGTATGAGTGTGTAATTTATACAGAAGAAAAATATCAATTCAATATTTAAATCAATATAACATTTTCCTCTAATATGAAATAGTGTGGTGAATTTTTGGGGTTATAGACTTTAATACTTTACCAGTCCCCAGATCCACAAGATCCGCACGCTCATTGCACTATCACATGATTTACTTCACTCAATTGATAAGGATTAGTCCTGCACACTACTTGACTGATTACGGTTATAGTCTTGCACCCGAGAGATTTGGGTTTGTCCTTGCACAAGTATTTGACTGCTTAGGTTTAGTCTCACACCCATCCGAGAGATTAGGGTTAGTCCTAGCATACTAATTCATTGATTAGGGTTAGTCTAGTATCCGCCTGGGACATTTGGGTTAGTCCTCGCATACCACCCGAGAGATTAGGGTTAGTGTCTTGTTCTTTTAGACTTAATAAACTCAGTTGCATTTAATTTTTTTCTTTTTGCAAGATCTTTCAACTTCAACAACATCTCTATGGTTTGTTTACATGAAAAAATCTTGAATGGCTAAGTAAGAAAGAAACGGCACTAAGTCACACAGGCTTTGTTGACAATTATTTTTGTCAGTTCTTCAATGAATAAACAATGATACAATATTTATTGAATATTTTAAAAGGACAAGGTTTAAAACTTCATTTAAAATTGAAGTTTTAAACTATTTCCAAAAATGCCAAAAACTTCATTTTTTTATTGCTTAGGCAATCTCATACATGGTATATCGCCTGGGGACCGATGAGGAAAAGTTGTTCCATTTTTTTTTAACTTGAATAAACCATTCAAATATTTTCTTGTTTGAATCTTACTGTGATGTATAGTATCATTTTAAACTAGAAATATGTCCATAGGACATGAATGCTCTGCCGAGGGTATATTAGTAATGCAACATTTTAACAAAAATTGAGAAAAGTAAGGTCAAGATCAAGGAAAAGGCCAAGGTGAAAAAATATTGATGCAGTTGAATAGTTTACATCAGTATGTACATGTACCAGCATATGAAGTTTGACACTAATTTAAGAAAAGTGAGGTCAAAGTCAAAGGAAAGGTCAAGGTCAAAAAAATGTTGATGCAGTTGAATAGTTCTCATCAGTATGTATCAGCATATGAAGTTTAATAACACCATCTTGAATGGTATCTTTAATCAAAGTACTGAAGGTACTGATGGGAGTTGATTTTAAGAACGATATTTTCAAATAAAATTTTATGTTTTTAACCTTGTTTACAACTTTTTAAATTATGTACAACATTATTGCTTCTTAATTTGGTATGCGAGTATCAAAAGACTAAAAAAAATGTAACGATTCTACGGAGTCAAAAAAGTAGGGCTTGTTTTGATTTGACCATAACTTTTGAATGATATGTAAAAACGTGTAAGACTTCTTCATTGCTCAAAATTTTTCAGTAATTTAAGGTATTTTCCTTACCAAAAATTGTTTCAAAGTGCCAGAGCGACTTTTTTTTCGTCAGAATGTGATCCAAGTTGTTGATTCCGCTCCTATATATATATATATATATATATATATATATATATATATATATATATATAAATTATATATATTCTTTGAATAAATGATTTTTAAGTGTATGTTTGAATTTACATATAGAGAAATGGTATATGTTTTGCTAATTTGCATAGGCGCCATATTGTTTTCAATATGGCGAATTTTTGTTCAATGCATTATAAAAGAAAAAAAAAGCATAGATTAAAAAATATCAATTCGGAATAACTTCTGCCTCATTTGATTCTATCTTTTATTTTGTCCTGTATCGGAATGCAATCTTTCGTTTACAAAATGATGAAAAGTTGAAAGTTTCTTTCGAGTTTGAAAATCTAAAGCGAAGCTGCATTACAATGATATTCATGTAGAAAAAATGTGATGAAAGAGCTTACAAGGTCTTTATCAAGCAAATTTATAAATATTTGTCATTTTCTGATTTCATCCTCATCTTGCTTGAAGTTGTCAAACTTGCAATTTCAGTTTCTAAGATACATGTAATCAGATGTTGTTTTTGTTTTTTTTTAACTGAAGATCCCGTTTTAGACAGAATCAGAAAAACTGAACAACACTCCCAGTGGGGAAATTGCATGTTTTTTTGTTATTTTTTTTTTACCTATATATTGAACTTCATTACTGTCATAGGATGAGGGATACGATCAAATAATTACTTATGTTTCATTATAAAAAGATTGATAATTTATTTATTTATTTTTTAAAAATATCACAAATGTAATGAATATTCATCGGCAACGTCACGTTGTCATTAATTCATGAATAAGGTGTACAACATTTAGCCATGTGATGTATGTGATGTGATGTGATGTACTCTGACCAAAGTTAAATCACGACAAATACCATCTATATTGGTGATGAGAAAATTAATGTATACCGGAGATAGAGATTCTTCTCAAATTTATGCCCTCTTTCCAGATTTGTATTGTTTTATAGATTTTTTTTTAGATCAATCACTGTCTGTTATCTTCACCTTTTTCATAGTGACTTGGATTCACAATATACATCTTCACTCTTGTAAAGGTGGAAAAGACTTACCAGATTTTCAAGTCTATACCAATAGCTTATCTTCATTTGATCTTACAATGTCGAAGTGTAGGGGAAATCTACCAAATTCAGATATTACAACAAAATTAGTTGCATATCTATGCACACCAAGTATTAATTTGCAAAATTTCAGTTTATCACAGAATGATTTGGATAACATCCTGTTTATTGCACCGCCAGGGATGCTATTTTTTTTTTTTTAGTAAACGGATTAAAATTAACCCAAAGAAACTGGGGGGATAAGCCGAGCCATATGCCTACATAACGATCGATAAAAAATCAATAAATTCATTTTACAAAAATTTCACTTTTTGTTGAATTATTGTAATGCTTATTACCATTTGCATATAAATTTGACAAAACCTGAATACTGTAACAGCGAAAATGATTCTGATTAACACAACAAAATGGCATAACGCTCAATTTTCACAGAAACTGACATAAATTGGATGATATAACTACATTTTTTAAATAGAGTGGGTCATCGTACCATTTTTTTGAGAACGATTAATGAAAGGCAATGGAAAGATGTTGCTTTTTACACTTGCAAAAATTCGGTATGAAGACCCACTCTACATAAAAAATTAAGTTAACTTACTTAAATTTTCACCGTGGTCTTAAAAAATTCTAAGTCCGAAAACGCTTGCTAAATATAGAGAACTGTATGCTATTTAAATAGACATGTAAGTGCGACTCCGTGGTCTAGTGGTTAGCGAGGAGCTCTTTAAAGAGATGTTTATTGAGGAAAGTGTTCGAGTCAAGCTCTGATTTTTTGATTTTTTTTTTTTTTTTTTTTTTTTTTTTTTTGGTTGTTGTTGTTTTTTTTTTTGTTTTACTTTATAAAAAATGTCTATAGGAATATCATATTTTTCACTGGTAATAAAATATATACATGTAGTAATGAACTTATTTACAGTAAATTATTTAAAATGCCGGATAAAAATTATAATAGATATTTGAATACTTTTATTCCCGTTTTTATTTATTTTAAATAAAAGCGCTTCTAGATCACCATTATCATTATATACGATGTTAACATTTTTATAATATCTCCACAATAAGTGTAAACACTCAATATGCAGATTAATTAATAGAAGTCCTTACCCATGTTAGACATTTGTGACAGTAAATGAAAGTCAACTGTTTGGCTTGTTTAGAATATAAATATCATTTTGAAAACTACGGTAAACATTAAAATGCTTAAGTAAATTCGAACAATTGAGAGATTTTTTCCAATAAATGTTCTTGCATAGCCGAAAAATGGGCATGGGCACATGGCTCGTCTTATCCCCCCAGATTCTTTCATATGCATACAATGATTAAAATAGGGTTAATTGAATGATCAAAAAAGTGAACAGTGGTTTTAATGTCTGAATTTATTGAAACTATTAATTTTTTCTTCCTTTTTTTAAAATTAATTAATTAATTAGGTATTTGTATTTAGATACACTATATGACATAACAGTGTATTTACATATAAATAAATTTCGTTTGTTTATAAATTAAACCTTATTGCGTGGCATAATTCATTTTTAAATGTATCATTTTTATTTTTTATTTTTTTTCTACTTTTCGCTGGAATCTAACTAGATTGCAGCGAGATGAAATAATTCATTACAGGTATATAAAACCACAAAGCAACATATCTGGTCTTTGTTCACAAATGTATACAAATCACACAGTTTTGTTTTAGAAGGAAATGGGCTATTTCAACACCCCACTCCACTCCAAAAATACTCAATGTGCCCCAAATTAGCAAAATTCTGGATCCACTCCGAAAAATTCCGTTCTATCAACAGTGAACTAATTGTTGAGACAATTACATGCACAGCATTAATATTCCTGCAAAAATAAAAATATTAAACAAGCCATCTCAATTACACACCTAATAAAAATTAATCCTGTGTATACTATCAATAATTATCATTCCAGGCACAGAAGTAAAAGGCTGCTAAATTAATTTTGTCAAGTAGGTCACGTCTGCTGCAGTTTGGAGATCTTATCTGCGGCTTTAGAACTTTACACGTTAGAGATACTGGAGGCACATAATGCCCGCTGTGATAATCAGTCTTTCTCGCATATGTACATAAACATTATAGGGTATATATCAATCTGATTTCGTGTTCTCTGTGTATACTGACATGCATTTAAACGTATGTCTGATTATTAATCCCGTTATTATGGGAATCATATTGTCGAAGCATGGTGTTTATGAATTGTTATAATCACGAGGATACCTTCAGCCTTTCCCTACAAACTGATGACGTATCTAAGCTATTTTAGGAGCGAGTTTCCTATCTTAAAATTAGAATATATGTACTATTTTCTTATTCGCAATATCTGTAAATCTATTTTCTTATATAAATATTTAGGCCTGCAGTTTACTGAGATTATACATTGCATTTTTAAATCTTTACACCCTGCTCAATTTGTAGGTTAAAACTCTAATTTCAACCTTTCTCCCATTTTCACAACATCCTGCATTTAATCGAGGATACCCCCTTGGCGGCTGTTTGTCATTTGTATGTATTGATGCGCCTCTGGCGCTCTGACTATGAGGAGTTGATAAAATCAACTCCCAAACATGAGCTAAACACTAATTTAAGAAAAATGAGGTCAAGGTCAAAAGAAAGGTCAAGGTCAAAAATTGTTGATGCAGTTGAATAGCTTACATCAGTATGTATAAGCATATGAAGTTTGATAAAAATATTATGAATGGTTTCTTTAAAACTGAGCTAAACCAGGGCTCTCGATTCTCTTTAATTGGGGCCGATATTCGGCCCCGTTCCCAACGTGAAAAAGGCACCTTTTTTCCCAAATTTGAGTGTAAAAATTCCCAATGTATGATTGCTTAAAATTTATTACTGTAAAAAAAATAGAAAGCATATTTTTGACAGTCGTGAAAGCACTGTGAAGATATGAAGGAAACACTTCCGTGTTGTAAACTGGTAGTTCGTATATATGCTGGAACCAGTTTAATATGAAAGCGAAAGTCGACTATAGTAAATTACGAATTCTCTTAGGTACGACTTGTTTATTCATGTAAACTGGTAGTTCGTATATATGCTGGAACCAGTTTAATATGAAAGCGAAAGTCGACTATAGTAAATTACGAATTCTCTTAGGTACGACTTGTTTATTCACAAACATGTCGCATAATGTGAATACTATAGAAAAAAGATTCTACGAAGACAACTAACAAATGTAAGAAAATAGACACTTTGTTTAAACAACAGGCTGCCGCTCTACAATTAACAAAATCTCATTCTGAATTAGTGGTTACTGAATCCCTGCCCTAGAGCATTTCAGGACATCCAAAGAAGTTCTGACCAGAGCCCTAGAGCATTTCAGGACATCTAAAGACAAACATTTTATTTTAAAGTTCTAAACATCTGAACAGTCAATTACATGTCTAATTAAGATCTACCTTGAATAATTAAGATGATTTGTTTTCAGTTTCTATGATTATTCTGTGATTATTTGATTTTTCTTGTTTAAAGAGTTAAAATTATGATTGGTAAAAATTTCCCAATTTTTATAAAAATAACGCTTTTTCCCAATTCCATTGGCCCCGGCCCCAGTACCAAAAATGGGTGTGAGAACCCTGTTAAAACACTAATTTAAGAAAAGTGAGGTCAAGGTCAAAGGAAAGGTCAAGGTCAAAAAATATTAATGCAGTTGAATAGCTCTCATCAGTATGTATCAGCATATGAAGTTTGATAACACTATCTTGAATGGTATCTTTAAAAATGAGCTAAACACTAATTTAAGAAAAATTACGTCAAGGTCAAAAGAAAGGTCAAGGTCAAAAAATGTTGATGCAGTTGAATAGCTTACATCAGTATGTATCAACATATGAAGTTTGATAACACTATTTTGAATGGTATCTTTAAAAATGAGCTAAACACTAATTTAAGAAAAGTGATGTCAAGGTCAAAAGAAAGGTCAAGGTCAAAAATGTTGATGCAGTTGAATAGCTTACATCAGTATGTATCAACATATGAAGTTTGATAACACTATCTTGAATGGTATCTTTAAAACTGAGCTAAACACTCATTTAAGAAAAGTGAGGTCAAGGTCAAAAAATGTTGATGCAGTTGAATAGCTTACATCAGTATGTATCAACATATGAAGTTTGATTACACTATCTTGAATGGTATCTTTAAAATTGAGCTAAACACTAATTTAAGAAAAGTGAGGTCAAGGTCAAATGAAAGGTCAAGGTCAAAAAATGTTGATGCAGTTGCATAGCTCTCATCAATATCTATCAGCATATGAAGTTTGATAAAAAAAACTTGGATAGTTTCTTTGAAACTGAGCTTTGAAGAGAGCTAAACGCAAAGTGTGACGGAAGGACAGACGGAAGGACAGAAGGACGGAAGACGGACATGACAAACACTATATGCCCTGTCCATATTCATGGCGGGGCATAAAAATTTCACTAAGATATGATTTGAAAAGAGTTAGTCTATTTGACTCCTATAGCTCCCATGCCTATAAGGATTGATGAATGCATGGACAGATAGATACAGGACAAATGACCCTTATATGCATCTGCTAAGCTTTGCAGGTGACACAAAAACCTTGCTTTAATCATTAATTAAATATGGTACTGTATCGTAAGTAGTTTAATCTGAATTTTGAAGAAAAGAATGCAAATGCTATATAGCCACTCCTGTACTTTACATTGTTCAAAATAACCTCACACCCTATCAGAAAGTATGATGAAGCACATACCGTTGTTTCAATAAAAGATTCTGAGAGACTGGTTGTATGCCATCATAGAAGGTTATTGTGGTGGTAGGATAAAAGTTGCTATTGTTTAGTAAGATCTGGACCTACAAAAATAAAACAAGTATTGAACAACTTAAAATATTACGGTGATATGTTTTCTTGTGAATTACATGAAAAAGAAGCAGAGAGCCAAAATCTGATGCAAATTAAGAATTCTTATGTGAAGAATGATTAAATATTTAAATGAAGATCTAGCCTTTTATCAAGTAAGTTTCTTTTTTTCTTTGAATTACTGTATACTAATATACCTCTGTCATTCAGAGCATTGCTTTCTGATATTCATCTTAATAATTCTTTAAGATAACATATAGTTTTCAAATTATATGAAATTATTTCTTCAAATTGAGAAATTATTTTTTATGGGCAAGTGTTAGTAATAATAATTCTATATACACAAGTACTACATACTTTAATGAATTAGGAAGTGAACCTGAAGGTATGCAGTAATGATTTTATAGAGCTGAATTTAATATTCATGCTGATAAGATCATGTGCTACCATTAAATTGAAAGTCAAAATTGTAATTATTTTCACAAAATTCAATTATCATTGTAAAATATGTCAGCTGGGAGACAAAACTGATAAGATCAGAAAAATTAACAATTAAAATAGATTAACAGATAAAGCCATTCAATAATTGCCTACTCAACAGGTAGATAAACAATGGGGCCCCAAGCAGGTGGTCCACTTCCCAGAGGTGACAAGATTAATCCAGGTAATTATGACCTAATTACCTGGCCAGCACAGGGCCCTATGACCCAGCAGGTGGAGTGTCTTCATTATACACAATTACCTGTTACACCAATCACTTAGGTACTGTTTGAAGTGAGAATCTGAAGATTCCCAATTAACAAACTTCAAAGCCCATGCTGGGTTAATGTAGAGCAAATGAAATCAGTTATTAATTGCTAAAACAGCAGGACAGCATGGGAACTAGAGTAGGAAAAGGGGACCCTGGTGTTATAGCCCACAGTAAGGTCTCAGAGATGGACAACAAGGAGTTATGGAGTGTTGCTGAGAAACTTCACCAACAGATAATGAGTCATGATAGAGCTGTCCAGCAGATGTACCTGTTAGGTAAGCCCTTACCTGTCAGATTTTTTTATCTTAATAAATGCAGAGTGTGTTATGACAGTAATGCTTACTGGTGTATTTCACCAAAGAATATTTTCACAAATAACCATTTTTAAGAAAACAAGAGACTCCATCCATGCACGAACACAATTTTTTCATTTTGTCTAGTGCTTTTGATTTTCTTTTTAACAAATGGGCAATCTCATGCATCTATATAATGAATATTCAACATACCTCTTCAGAGCTTCTTGACATTAGATCTATTTTTAATTTTGGGAGTAAAAAAATGAAATTGAAAAGAGTCTTGTTTTCATAATGCATTGCATGATTAATTAAATAAATGCTCAAAAAATGTCCAAAAAATTGAAAAAAAAGTCTGTAAGTTAAACTTTAAGGACAAGATCAGAACATCAAAAACCACAGTACATATGAAACTGTCTTGTCAAATGTAAAGCATATGTCAAATATGAATGCCCTATCTTCTCCCCTTCAAAAGTTAGAAGCAATGCTAAAAATTTTGAAAATTAAGTCAAACTTGAAGGTCAAGATCACAAGGTCAAATATCATAGCACATTTGAAAACTTCTTGTCACAGGTAATGCATTTGTCAAATACTTCTCTCATTTAAAAGCTATCACCAATATGTTAAAAAAATTTTGAAACTAGATCAAACTTCAAGGTCAATGTGTCAAAAATCATAGCATATTGTTGGGAAACGATCTGTCACAGGTATGCACAGGTGAAATATGAATGTTTTATCTTAATTCTCTCCTTGCAATTATGTTAAAATTTTTGAAAAGTAGGTTAAACTTCAAGGTCACATGGGATCAAAAATCATAGTACATATATTTTGAAAACTGTGATTTATATATATAGACAAGAATATATATAGATACAAAGCATTAAATGAGCCACACATTATTCAAGTGCTGATACCCTGCATGGATACATGCATGTATATGTGATGATGTCATGTGATGATACCAATGACATACCACAATATAATTAAATGCAAAGTGTCAGAAAACAGCTGTCATTGTGTCATTTGAAGCTGTAGCAAAAACAAAATTTACTGGTTCTACCATTAACTTATCTTAATTTATGGGGGGGGGGGGGGTTGTTCTGTAATAAACCTCCACTTCCATATATATACCTTACATATTACCAGTCTGGGGAGTAGTTCTTGTAAAAACTATAATCATATATTAATAATATCTATCACAATAAGGAATTATTCTATCAAACAATTAAAAAAAAAATGCCTAATTTCCCAACACAACCATAAATAGATAATGCCACTCCTAAGGTCAATAACAAACTAGATGTTTCAGTGTGACATAAATGCCCCCGCTGACAAGCAATTTTTAAAAACATGTATTTGAAAGTCCAAGGAATTGAAAGTCCAAGGAATTGAAAATACTAGAAAAGGGAAATAAGACAAAAACTAAAATATCATATTGCTGCCTTTGTTTTCTTGAATGAATTTTCAATACAACAACAAACTTCAGCTGCATGTAAATGGTGATCAATTACCAACACATTTATTGAAAAAGGTCCAAAAACAATGAAAAATTATAAGTTTTCAAAATTTATGGGCATGCAATAACGTTTGGGAAAATGTGTCAATGAAACTGAAACTCAAACTTGAGTTAAGTCATCAATATAAATTAAGACACAGACCTAACATCATATCATTATCTACAAGCACAACGAAAAAAAGTCCTTAAAAAAGTGAAAAATTTGAAATGTTCAAAGTCAAGGACCAATAAGTTTTGTGAAAATGGGAAAATCATCTGCCAAAAAAAAGTCTGGAAAACTAACTATGATGAAATGACAGAATGGTGGACAGAAAGGGTAATGCAGCACTACAAATTAATGTATAAGCATGCACCGACCATTTCCTGGAAGAGGGATAAAAATAAGTAATCATCATGAAAAACAAGTTTTCTTTCAAAATAACTCATTTTTTCACTAGCACAAATCACAGTAATATTGGCAAAGGCCCCAATACATTAAAAATAACATCAGTCAGTCATATGTGTTGTTTTAGTTTATAACTAAGGATATGTATACTGAAATTAAATTTTGAGAAGAGATGAATTGTTACTAAAGCCTGTCAACTTTTCACACTTCACATCCAAGTTCATAAAACCTGTTAAATGTAAGTTAATCTGTGATAAGAAATATTACATGAAAAAAATCTGCCTGTCATCTTATATTAACAAGAGATACTATCAGCCTACAAGCTAAATCCCTAGGGCTGATATTAAGCGACATGGAATTTCATAAACATTTTGCCATATGTTATAGCATCATAGTGAATTACAAGTGTGTATATATAACAAATAAATGTGAAAATACTTAATCAACAAATGAACAAAGAGAGTTTGTACAGGGTTCAGTGGATCCATAAAAAATTTCAAGGAATTCAAACTAACCCTTTTTTTTAAGATATATAATTTATCATACTACTTAAGAAGCATGTAGAAACTCAACAGATGTACACGAATAGTACAAACAAGAAACATATTCATGTAAGAGATAGTAAAGTTTACTGACATTTGATGGTTGTTTGGTTATCATGGACAGAATCAATGTACATATGTATTACAAAAATATCCTAGAAATTTATGAATTAATTAATTATATACAATTATTGCTGTTTTTGAGGTCAATACGATGATTTAGCCACCTGAGGAGTGCAATATTCACAGAGCCTAAAGTGAATATTGTACCTTGAAGGTGGCTAAATCATTGTATTGACTGAAATATGTTTTATCATATGAAACTCATTTAAGCAGTTTATGCCATCTTATTTGTTTACATTTGCTGAAGTCCTAGCTAAATGCAAACATAGGTAATCAAAGATTACAAAGCTCACCTCGACGAATGTTGTCTATTAGTAATTAAGGCAAATATCACTTCTTTTTTTTTTCTAGTAAGTGAGTGCATGAGTGCATCAATATCCATGCAAGTTTGGGACATGTAGTTACTTGAGAATGGACCTGTTCAAAAACTTTAACCTATTCAATTATCAAGAAAAATGTCTGTCAGTTCAAACATCAAACATCTGGAGCAAGTCTGGAAGTGTCCATCCTATGGTTCATCATCCATGCAAGTTTAATCATAACAGGCCATAAAATTTTAGAGCTAGTCAAAAACTTTATCCTGGTCACTCATTAGGAAAACGTTAGTAAGACTCAGCATCCAAAGCTTGTCTGGAAGTCTCCATCAGTAGATACACCATCCATATTAATTTGGTTAAAGTTTAACCTGGTCACTCATCTGAAAAATAAAGGTCAGATCCAGCAAACGAAGCAAGTCTGGTAGTGACCATCGGTAGATGCATCATCCATGCAAGTTTGGTCCAAGTAGGGCTTATGGTTACTTGGTAATGGACCTGCTCCTAAAACTTTAACTGGGATGCTGACGCTTACGCCATGGGTATAGCATAAGCTCATCTCGACTTCGTCGAGGTGAGCTAATGAGAGAAGTGGGGTTAAATAAACATTATCAGTCCTATTAAATTGGAATTTTTTAAATCTACTTTAGTTGCTATACAAAATAGAAATAATGACAGGCTCTTTTATAGAATAGATTTTGAAAGGGGAAGCATTATTAGGAAAAAATAACAGCTGAAATTTTTTTTTTTGATTAGCCCCCACAAAAAGAGAATTCTTTTAACAAATTTTGTTTAAGAGTTAGGGTGGGGGATTAAGGTCCATTAGTGGGGGGGGGGGAGTATTTCAATGAATATTTTTAGTCTAAATTAGCCCCCACAAAAAGAGAATTCTTTTAACAAATTTTTTTTAAGAGTTAGGGTGGGGGATTAAGGTCCATTAGTGGGGGGGGGGGGGGGGAGTATTTCAATGAATATTTTTAGTCTAAATTAATAGTAAAAATTTACATTCAGAAAAAAAGAATTGTTTGGGGGGGGGGAGGCTCTCTTGCACCCAACCCCCTTCCCCCACAACCACCCCCATCCCAAATTATACATGAAAGGTCAGGTGCAGGTGAATATAACATAGTATTTTTTCTACATTGTTGGATCTCAGCCAATCAGAGAGATAGGAATTATTCAATCATATAATAAAACCATATATCCTATAATAAAGATCCAAGAAAAAAATACTTCAAAAACATAGTATGATTTTAATGACTTATTTCCTCATTTTTTGCATCAATATATGCACTGAAAAGCCTGTTTCTAATGTATTTTTTAAAAATTGTATATGATTGCATACATGCATATATTTAAAATAATTTTTTATAAAATTGAATATGTTCTAAGTAAACATTTATTTACAAATATACAAGGATTGACAAATCCCATAATTTTCTTAATAATTAAGGTCTGCACTGGCAAATGTATATCATATAATAGAGAGGTTGAGATTTCATATGTGTAAGCTATACATCTAGTAGGGGAATTCCTTAAATTCCTCACATATTATGTCATCAGTTTTAGTACTAAGATGACAAGTTTTCTACACATTCCTACAACTGGTAGAGTAGCATCTACATGTAAGTGTAAACTTGTAGCTTTTACAATAAAAATTAGTTAATATACCGGTAAGTGTGAAAATGTGATTGTTGTACGTTATTTAAGATGTTTAGTTTCACAAGCACTTATTTTAAGACTGCGGAACATTAACTGGCAAAATTGGAAATATGCAGCTTACGTCATTTCCATCTGTCGCAGTCAAACACTTGATGATATACAATGAAATGGGCGGGTACAATTTGACACGGACTTCTGCGAAAACATTGGATTGAAATTGCAATTCGAAATTCATTTTCAATCCACCTGAGCTATTTTTCGCAAAGTTATAATGTATGATCGAAACGACAAATAATTTCAGTTCCCAAATGCGTATAGTTTGAAATTAATGTAAAACAATTTTCTATTTTGAGGACAAACAAAAGTTATAGAAGATATAGCTATATGTATATTCTTTTAGGGGAAGACCATTTGATTCTAGACGTTGGGGGGGGGGGGGGGGGGGGGCTGGCAAATTTTGTCGAATCAGATTATTTATGGTTATGTCTCACATGAAAGAATATGTTAAATATTTGTAGGATGAAAAAAACATTATTTATTTTCTTCTTCACTGAAAAAAATTTGAAATTCAATTTCAATCCATCTGAGCTGTTTTCAAACCTTAAGTGTGAATGTATGATTCAAAAGACAAAAAAATTCAATTCCCAAATACATATTGTTTGAAATTCATATTTATATGAGTTTTTTAGCCTATAATTTTAAGGACACGTCAAGTCCTAGAATACAGAGATTATTTTTTCAGGGGATTCTAGATTCTAGAAAAGGTGGGGGGGGGGGGGGGGGGGTGTCAAAAATTGTTGAGTCAGATCATGCCTTCACATGAAGAATACATTAATTTCTAGGATGACAAGAGCTTTTATTTTTTAGTTTTTTCTTCCCTGAAAAATGTTTGACAAACAAAAACAGGAAGGGGTTGTCCAAACTAAAATAAAACGTTCTTAATTATTCATTTCCAAGATCGTTCAGCCCCCCCCCCTCCAAACCCCCAACTACCCAACACACATATACCAAACAGAAATCAAATATTTGTCCCTTTATATTTCTTTAAAAACATGGGATAGAAAATTCTGATTTATATATATTTCAAATTATTTGTCTTCTGTGCCAATCAGTAACACCGTGCGTTCTAGCGTAGCTGAGGTGGATTGAAAATGAATTTCGAATTGCAATTTCAATCCAATGTTTTCGCAGACGTCCGTGTCAAATTGTACCCGCCCATTTCATTGTCTATCATTAAAAGGTTTTGACTGTAACTGATGAAAATGACGTAAGCTGCATATTTCCAATTTTGCCAGTTAATGTTCCGCGGTCTTAACCATGTTTTATTTCCTAACTAAAGTCAAACTGAATTTAAGTCACAAATCAACTTAATATTTAAACAGAGACACCGACTGCAATTTATACATTCATGTTTCACGTTATAAAAATCTCAACAGACAAATTAGAAAAACATGTACCGGTATGCCAAAGTATATCTATACATGCATAAATGTACATTAAGTTTCAGATCTCAAAATATTTTAATATAGACCATGATTTAGTAAATATAAAAAAATTAAAACGATACACAATACTTTACAAATTTTATAGGTGTATAAATACTTTGTATATGCAAGATGCATGGCCCAGTCTGATGTAAAATTTCATGATAACGCCAAAAATATGGATTTTGAAGTTTTATCAGGACATGTGCTATTTTTTCTTTATTATACCACACTGCTTAGTGTGTATAATAAAATTTATGTAGAGATCATAATTGATATAATTTTTAAAATTCAAACTATACATGATAATTTACAAGCATCATCAATATAAACAGGTTGTATACACAGGCTGCACAGCCCTGGTCCAACGTTGCACTAGATTTATAACATCATGAAGAGGGATATATCCTATTTTCATTAAATAAATGTGGTTTTCCATTTCTTGTAGCATCTCCGAAATAGAACACACAGCTGAAAAATCTAATATACCAATCTAAAATAAAATGAACTAAATATATTCCAATAATTTCGAGTAGTTTGAATAAATATTTTGTCTCTGACATTGTTTCAATAATATTTAAACATAATTTTATGATTCGACGCGGTTACTGTTTGGATGGCCGACGTCGCTTTTTTTTCTGTCAGTTTTTGAAACATATTTCTTGCGGTAATTTCTTAATATTTTCACTGCCTGTATAGTAAACAATACTTAAGATATCAGAAAATGGTGATAGCCATTTTATTTGTGACACATTTAATTTTTATTAAGCTTTAACTTGTATTACCTGGTATAAAGAAAATAATCATTTTAATCAGAAAACTTTATTTCAAAGTAAGTGGCATTTTAACCCTGGGCTGTGCACACTATCTGCAACCTTACAAAGTACAAACAATAAAAACCAAACTATTCAGACTTGGATTTTCATAAGAAATATTCTGGTATACAATAACTTATAAGTATATTTAGAGCCATTCATTTTGACAAAAACGTCATTGTCCACAATCTTTATGGACAATCCTCTATTTGTAATCTTATTCATATCTCCAATAGCTAAGCCAATGTGTTGACTTCCCTGTAATGTAAGACTATACCATTTTCAGCTTATTGAATCTTTAAAGCAATATATACTCTCAAGTGAATTATAAGAATTTTAAGAAAAGGTTTACATTTTTCAGATTCCAAGCTTCATGACCTTGAACATCGACTCTCTCTCCTGAGTGGTTCCGTACGTCCACAGCTGAAGCAGCACTGGTACGTGCGCACCGGTATGGTGGAGTGGATTCGTGACATGTACGATGAATACCGACTCAGGAAATGGACAGACATCCAACTTCTCATCAACTTCATCTTCCAGACATACAACTCCGAGGAAGTGATGACCATCTTAATCCTCGCTGACGTTACATCACAGAGCATAGGAATCTTCATGGAGAATGAGGAGGGGGACACCTCGGACAGTGATGGCAGTCATTTTGGGGAGGACATGATGTTGGAGGAGTCGTCTGAGGGGATCCAGGATCTTCATATCAGTGGGGCAGAGGAAGAAATGCAGGAAACCTCGTAGTTCTCCATACTGTAAAGAGGTACCGGTGAAAGCAGGATACCTTGTCACTCTCCATATTGTAAAGATGTACCGGTGAATGCTGGATACCTTGTAGCTCTTCATATTGTAAAGAGGTACCGGTGAATGCTGGACACCTTGTCGCTCTCCATATTGTAAAGACGTACTGATGAATACAGGAAACTTCATAGCTCTCCATATTGTAAAGAGGTACCAGTGAATGCAGGAAACCTCATAGCTCTCAATATTGTAAAGTGGTGCTGGTGATGGCTCTGTGATAATCTCTGTTTGACATCTGTGATGTGATACCAATTCCCATAATAACAGTAGAGTGACTGAAGTGCCACCAACACATTGTATATGTATGCTTAAAAGTAGCACTCTGTTTAATCATCCCCTTAGCAAGATTTTCATGAACTTTTTATAGTATTTACGCTCATTTTTATCATAAGAACATTTTTTTATGACAAACATTTCCACTGTACATCAAATTCATATGAAGTCTCTCTCAAATCTCACTTCACTTTCTAATAATTATAAAAAAAAAAAAATTTTGTTAGTGTGTGTGTGTGTATGAACATGTACTGTGCTTTCAAAAGGTAAAAACCTTTAAATGTATTATGCACAAAATCAACCAATGGTTGCCAAGCATTACTTCTAGCTTTAGTGCTATTGTAGATGTAATTAGTGCTTGTTCTGTAGGATTTTATGAATACCATACCTACTATATTTATTGTTATCAAAATATATATTCTATATATTTCTTGCTTAAGGCATTAAAATGAAGATACCAAACTATTATAGGTGCATGTATATATGAGAAAGTTACTGGTGATGCTTTTAAATGTTCTATTTATGGATTTATATATGATAAGTACATAAAAATTTGCTCATGCATTTTACTTGTACTAGCTGATAAATGTAATAATAAATTGTCTGTATTATTTATCTGCTGAGGTGAAATAAATTATAACACCATGATTGATCAATGTGTTTGTTGTCAGACATACTTGTTGTCCAGAGGAGGCCAGAAGCTGGAAGTAGACCAGACTAGAGTCATTGTGGGGGAGAGTCGAGGCATTTAACTTCACCTCCCCACTACCAATGAATCTTCCTCCACTCCCTACAAGTAAATACGGTGGCCTGCACTACATAGTCAAACATTTACAATTCTGGAACAGTTAAATGTATATAGTTTGAAACTACATCTTACTCACTTACCATAAATTGTACTTACATATTTTAGCAATATATGAAAGTAAGGAGATATTCTATCTCACATTGACCTTTGATTTTTTGACCCTAAAAAATATGTTTGTTTCTCTGTAGTAAGTGTTACACAATAAAAAATTTACATAAAACAAAAAACAAAAAAACAAAGATGAAAACATGGAAATCAGGCCAAGTTTGGTACAAACGTACTTGGTAAAGGACCAGCTTCAAATACTCGCACAGAAACTGCAACACCATTGATGAGAATTTACATGTAAGGAATCCTCCTCTACTTTTTGGGGGAGAGCAACCACATATAGATAATCAAAAATTAAGAAGCTGATCTTGACAAATGTTATCAAGAAGTAAGGCGAAGTCTTGCACCAAATGAATGTTCTGGTAAATACCGGTAAATGTGCATGCATCATCATGGATGAATCATCCATGCGGATTTGGTCTAGGTTGGACTTATCAATACTTGGGAATGGACCTGCTTCAAAAATTTTAACAATTCAATCATCCTGAAAATTATCAGATCTAACAACCGAAGCAAGTCTGGTAGTGTGCATCCCTATAGGGATGCATCATGCAAGCAAGTTTGATCACAATAGGGCTAAAGGTTTATTGAGAATGGACTTGCTCCAAAAACTTTAACCTATTCCACCATTTGAAAAATGTGGGTCAGATCCAGCATTTGAAGCATGTCTGGTAGTGAATATCCTTAGATGCATCAACCAGAGTTTTGTCACCATATAGCTTTAAATTTTATAGGGATTGGTGTTGCTCCAAAAACTTCTTATCTGGTTACTCAACTGAAAAATGTAAGTTAGATCCAGCATTTGAAACATGTAAGTGTGCATCATCAATGCATGCTTGGTCACCATAGAGCTCTTAGATATTTTGGAATGGGCTTGTTCCAAAAACTTTAATCTGGTCACTCATCCGGAAAATGTAGGTATTAAAAGTTTGGTTTAGGTAGGGCTTAGATTACTTGGGAATGGACTTACTCCTAAAATCTTAACGGGGACACCGATGTTAATGTCGATGCTGATGTTATAGCATATAAACTCATCTTGATTAAGTCGACGTGAGTTAAAAACTGCTGCATAAATTTACATTTGGGGTAAAAGTTGTGCATAAATAAAAATTGTCTTTATGAGCACATTTTCATTAAACTGACCTTGGGGCATTAAGGTCACTGTGACATTCCTTGGTGATTTACCCTCAGGGTTGTAGGTCGTCTCTATGTCAAGGCTGTTCCCACTGCTCACCAAAAAATCTCCTAACAACAGAGCAGAAAGATTAATATTTAACCGTTACTAAAATTCTCCATACATGTATTCACTAATCAATTAAACATACAAAAACCAAATAACTGAAATATCATAAAATCTCTGGACTAAATTTGATACTAAATGACAACATCTGCAACACAAATTCTGGTAGATTATAAAGTTTCAAAGTGAAAGTATCTGCTTCTTTCCTTTCTTCAGCAATGATTTCCTACTGACACGTTTATCTGAGTATTCTTACCACTTTTATCAAACACTGTACAGGATGCAATAAGTGCTTTTTCACTCAGACATCCTATACCTTGAGTATTCTTACCATATTTATCCAATGAAAATATGAGTGCTGTTCTTACCACTTTCTTACCACTTATATATATAAATACGAGTTGTGTACAACACAGTGAGTAATTATTCCAAACACTTTTATCCAATATTCTGTAGGATGCAGTGTGTGTATTCTTACCATTTTTATCCAGTATTGTGTAAGATATAATAAGTGCCACTTGTTTGTTATATTTGTTTATCTGAGTGTTTTTACCCCCACTATTGAGTATGATGCTAGGAGTACTGTTTAGGTTGCAATGAGTGCTGTGTAGGATGCTATGAGTGCTGTGTAGGATGTAAGGAGTACTGTGTAGGATGTGATGACTACTGTGTAGGATGGGATGAGTGCTGTGTAGGATGTGATGAGTACTGTGTAGGATGTGATGAGTACTGTGTAGGATGTAAGGAGTGCTGTGTAGGATGTGATGACTACTGTGTAGGATGGGATGAGTGCTGTGTAGGATGGGATGAGTACTGTGTAGGATGTGATGAGTACTGTGTAGGATGTGATGAGTGCTGTATAAGATGCTAGGAGTACTGTGTAGGATGTAATGAGTACTGTGTAGGATGCGATGAGTACTGTGTAGGATGTGATGAGTGCTGTATAGGATGCTAGGAGTACTGTGTAGGATGTGATAAGTGTTGTGTAGGATGTGATGAGTACTGTGTAGGATGTGAGGAGTACTATGTAGGATGGGAGGAGTACTGTGTAGGATGTGAGGAGTGCTGTGTAGGATGTGAGGAGTGCTGTGTAGGATGTGAGGAGTACTGTGTAGGATGTGTTAAGTGTTGTGTAGGATGTGATGAGTACTGTGTAGGATGTGAGGAGTACTATGTAGGATGGGATGAGTACTGTGTAGGATGTTAGGAGTGCTGTGTTGGATGTGAGGAGTGCTGTGTAGGATGTGAGGAGTACTGTGTAGGATGTGAGGAGTACTGTGTGGGATGTGAGGAGTACTGTGTAGGATGTAAGGAGTACTGTGTAAGATGTGATATGTGCTGTGTAGGATGTGATGAGCACTGTGTAAGATGGAGTGCTGTGTAGGATGCTATGAGTGCTGTGTAGGATGTGATGAGTATTGTGTAGGATGTGATGAGTACTGTGTAGGATGTAAGGAGTGCTGTGTAGGATGTGATGACTACTGTGTAGGATGGGATGAGTGCTGTGTAGGATGGGATGAGTACTGTGTAGGATGTGATGAGTACTGTGTAGGATGTGATGAGTGCTGTATAGGATGCTAGGAGTACTGTGTAGGATGTAATGAGTACTGTGTAGGATGCGATGAGTACTGTGTAGGATGTGATGAGTGCTGTATAGGATGCTAGGAGTACTGTATAGGATGTGATAAGTGTTGTGTAGGATGTGATGAGTACTGTGTAGGATGTGAGGAGTACTATGTAGGATGGGATGAGTACTGTGTAGGATGTGAGGAGTGCTGTGTAGGATGTGAGGAGTGCTGTGTAGGATGTGAGGAGTGCTGTGTAGGATGTGAGGAGTACTGTGTTGGATGTGATAAGTGTTGTGTAGGATGTGATGAGTACTGTGTAGGATGTGAGGAGTACTATGTAGGATGGGATGAGTACTGTGTAGGATGTTAGAAGTGCTGTGTTGGATGTGAGGAGTGCTGTGTAGGATGTGAGGAGTACTGTGTAGGATGTGAGGAGTACTGTGTGGGATGTGAGGAGTACTGTGTAGGATGTAAGGAGTACTGTGTAAGATGTGATATGTGCTGTGTAGGATGTGATGAGCACTGTGTAAGATGGAGTGCTGTGTAGGATGCTATGAGTACTGTGTAGGATGTGATGAGTACTGTGTAGGATGTGATGAGGGCTGTTAAGGATGCTTTGTGTGTTGTTCTCACCACTTTTTCCCACTATGTGTAAGATTGGATGAGTACTACCGGTATTTAGGATGTGATGAGTACTGTGTAGGATGCTATGAGTGCTGTTCTTGACACTTATACCAACCATTGTGTAGGATGCGATGAGTACTGTGTAGGATGTGAGGAGTGCTGTGTAGGATGTGAGGAGTGCTGTGTAGGATGCGAGGAATACTGTGTAGGATGCTATAAGTAGTGTGTAGGATGCGAGGATTACTGTGTAGGATGCTATGAGTGCTGTTCTTGACACTTATACACACTCTTATGTTGGATGCGATGAGTTCTGATTTTACTTATTTTACTCAACATTGTGTAGGACACAGAGTACATATTCTTACCACTTTTATTCAATACTTTGTAAGATGCTATGAGTGGCATTTGTTACATTTGTTTATTTGAGTGTTCTTACCACTTTTATCCAATATTGTATAAGATGCTAGGAGTGCTGCTTCACTCAGAACCAGTACACTATCTCTGGGATCAGTGAGGTGAAGAGTGGTCACTTTCAGGACAATGGTCGTCAAGTTTGGGGATTTGATTGTCCAAGAACAGCTCTCATTTAGAGTTGTGACTATTGCTTCATTTGTCAGGTTCACAGTCTTGTTACAACCTTTAAAAGATCAATTTGTAGAGGTATAATAACAAATTTCAAAAGTTACATTTTTTTCCAAGTTGTCAAATTCTCATTTTTACTTTCTACCTAAAATATCTAAATTTCACAAACCTGACACTGACTGGAGAAGACCCACTGAAAAAAAAAATCAGTGGAATGAACATGACTGCAACTGGAGTTAAACATAGCTACTTAGACCAGATACTGGTGATTGAACATATGAAAATGTTAATTAGAATAGTTAAGATGCCATTGTCTTACCTAACAGAGACACAAACAATATGGGTTTCTCTTTCATGCTCTGGAAAAAAAAATATTTGGCTCAGTATTTTAAAGGAACTTATTTGTATAGACCAGGTAGATATCACGTCAAGTTTGAATATATATGTACAATTTAATCATATCAATAGAATAAAATCATCATTCTTGTGATCAATCCTAAATCGTCCACTTATTAAAATAAACTGAGACAGAAAGTCATGAAAATTCTTCAATTTCAAGGTTAAGGTCAAGGTTTAGGTCATGTTTCATGGTCGTACTGAAAATATCTCAACCTAGTTTAAATCATTACCTGTCACATTAGAAAATAATGAGCAGAACTAAATCAATATCTATCAGCATATAATGTTCGATACAAATTTCTTGCAAGTGTCTTAAAAACTGAGCTAAATACAAATTTCAGAAAGGTGAGATCAAGCTCAAAGGAAAGGTCAAGGTCAAAAAACATTGATGCTTATAAATAGCTTTCACCAAAATGTATTAGCATATGTAGTTTGATAAAAATATCTGAAATCTGAATTTCTTTGAAACTGAGCTAAACACATTTAAGAAAAGTGAGTTCAAGGTTAAAGGAAAGGTTAAGGTAAAAAAAATCTCACCAATATGTATTATCAATCAGCAATAATATCTTGAATAGTTTCTTTGAAACTGAGCTAAATGCAAGTGTGATGGAAGGACAAAAGGACAGAGTTAAAGGCAGAAGACCAACATGACAAATATTATATATGCCCTGACCATATTCAAGGCAGGGCATAAAAATTGGCATTCCAACATCCACATTGGGGTCATGCTAAAATATGCTGAGAAAATTTACACACCTGTGTTTTTTTAAAATAATTTTCTTTTATAGATTATAATCTTCTTTTATAGATGATATAAAATATTTGACCTCCCATAAATTTCTACTTACATTCTCGGCATGTGTACTTTTGATGACACACATATTTTTGCAAGGCACACAGTCCCGAGGCAGATCCAAGTATTCAAGATTGGGGGGGGGGGGGGGGAGATGTAAAAATCTTAATTGAATGACAACAAAGACTCAAAATGAAAGTAGACAAAACAAGTATTAGAGGATAAGTTTTATCAAGACTTTCTTCATTACATATCAAAAACTTAAGTATTCTAAATTCTTCTTTCTTTCCCTTTCTTTTTTTCTTCAAAATTTTTTTTTGGGAGGGGGGAGGGGTGGCAACAGCCTTCCCCCATATATCTGCCACTGTATTTAAGACTTTTTATAAGTTAGTATTATTTTTATAAGCCAATTGGGAAGTTCTTAAAATCATTTTACCAACAGAATAAATAAAAATGCATGGAAACATTCTAAAAGTCCTATTGGGGTACAAATAAATATATTTCACAGTACATTTGTTTGTTCCATGAAAATCAAAAGTAAGTTTTCCGTTAAATGTCATTCTAGGACCTTGAAGGTAAACATGAAATGATGGAAATTGTCTATACCCTCTTAAACCTTTAAATTCCGATCAAGGAGATCTGGCTAGCTGAGAAATATGCTAGAAAACATGATTGCGACGAATAATATACAAAATACATCCTTATTTGATTTGATTTTATTACAATAAATGACAGCTTCTGATGTTGGAGGAATGCCAGACTTGGGCAAGAAATTCTTGTTAGTAGTCAAATCCACGTTTGGTCAGACGCACTGTTACACTACAATATAGCATACTCTGTATATATTTGTCCTGCTGAAGCCATCGTCAGATACCCATGGGTGATCTCGTCTTTTACTTATCAACCGTGGGCAAGTTTGCCCATAGGTGATGAGTAAAAGACATGATCACCCCTGAGTATATACGATATGCCAAAGCAACCCCTCACATAGTCCCAAATATCTGAAGTTTTCCAGGCTTTTATGCAATTGTTTTCCTGCTACAATTCAGGGTATAAAACATGAAAAAAAATAATTGTTTCAAATAGCAAAATGAACATCATAATTCTCTAAAGGACATATCAGTGAACATGAAAAAAAAGAATTGTCCACAAATCTAGTATCGTTAACTTTTTACAACAATTTTTAATATACCATTGATTTTAAGGTAATGTTACGGAAGTTAATGCTTGAACAAGTCTTATTATTTTTTAAATAAATCTGATTTTGACCAATTTTTTTTCATATCTGATGTTCAGTATAGAACGCTAAAGTATGATTCATGAAGTCTCGAATGAATCCGAAATTAATTAAATTAAAATTTCGGGAAAAATATCGTTACGGAAGTTAATTCCCAGCGATAAATAAAGTTAAAATTCTCGGCAACAGTTAAAAAGTTTGTTTTAGGATATTAAATAAAAGTATGAAGCATTTCGCTCCCAAAATAATAAAAATCTTTATACCTTTAATGCAAAAACTTTCCTTAATTACCGTTACGGAAGTTAATTTTTTAAGAGAGACAACTATTTTTGTCTAATTCATTTTGTTATGTCGAAAATGTAATCATCTTAAATAGCTGACTCGCAACTAGAATCGATGATATTAGGTTCCGTGGTCACTTTCAGATAAGTGTTTCAGTTCTTTTTTGATATCTGCATTCTGTGCGTGATATTTAAAACAAAATCGTTACAGAAGTTATTCTATTTTTAGTGACATGCTATAATTCTGTAAGAAAGAAGATCCATGCATTTCTTTGCGAGAAGTGGTTTGATTTCTTTTTATATAGGATAAAAAACTTTTTTAACATTTATTACAATCTAGTCGGAATAGCCTTTACGGCTGAAAATTTCATCCTGAAATTTGTAAATAAATGAAGCAACATTAAGATTTGCAGGGGAATACGTTTTTCAACATTACATTATGTTCATATCAAAAAACTGTAACTGCATATATATATCGGTAAATATTTACAAAACCATTTTGTATGTTAAGTCTTAGAGTTGACATCGATCTTTAAATTTATAGTTAAGACATTACAACGGTAAATTTGTAAGCGATATAAACAATTCTTAATTGGTCATATTTTTATACGATGACTGGTACGTCAAATATCAACAAGCCTGGAAAATCAGATATTTCGGACGGTCCCCTCGCGTTTAAGTCTCTCTCGCTTACTTACAACATCACTTTGTGGACTGACCTCGAACATAAATCATATAAATCGAGAATAATGAACAAGACAATACATAATGCCTGGTATGACAATGACTATTAAGCAAAAAATTTCTTTCATGCAGTACCTCAACGTACTGTTGAATCCTGTTTTCGCTTTCGGAGTCAAAGAGGGCAGGCGGTAAACCTAGTACTGCCGACTCCCGACTCTCTCGGTTCACTATTAATATTCGAACAGAATCGCTTCAAACTTGCCAGACACATTATCTACGTTGAAATATATTCACATATATATGCACAATTATATCAACAATATTATGTATCCTTGTGTGCCCATATTTCGACAGTCAGTTTTATTTCAGATTTTGACAAATTCCGTCATCGTTTGCATTAAACTCAAAATAAAATTGACTTGGTCTCCATTTCCAAATCACGATTGCGTAAGTTAACATCAATGAATCTTCAGTCTATGCAGACTTTTATGTTGCAAGCTTTTTACTGGTAATACGACTCCAAGGATATTTTAAAAAGTGAGTTAACGTAAATCGGACATTATTCTGAAAACTTTATGAAATAAGTCACTTACCGGTATAAAGTAAATTTTGCATGTGAGTGATGCGATTGCAAGTCTTCCGTAGTACGTTTTGTTTACAAAGATGATTCCATCCTATATATATATATATATATATATATATATATATATATATATATATATATATATATATATATATATATATATATATATAAACAATGCTACGTATGATAATGTTATCTTACTTGGCACACCTCGGCAGATTGTTTGATGAGGGTGACGGAATCATCAGAGATTTGCCATATGAATGTTATCATGGTTATCTGTCCAAAAACGGTAAAATCTAATTCTAAATTATAAATGCAGAAATCTAAGAGGGATACCGTTACATCGAAATGCTCAATTTAGTCCATAGATTCCATCAATTCGTAATTTTTTTGGATAATTTGTAATTTTGTGAATTTAGTTCAACATAGTTTATGTGCCTGAAATATCGACGAAAAAAATTAATACGAGAGAGTGGGGATTACTAGCTTTACCGCTTGCCGTCAAAACACAAAACGCCCATACGACGTCGCAATATCTGCATTTGGTTAAATTATTTTCAATAAACTCCCTTATGCATATTTTCATGAACCATTTTCATGTGGATCAGTTGATTCTATCTAAGATGTGTAAATTATATCCCTATGGAAGTATGATAGAGGCCCATGGGTCACAATTACGGGGGTCAAAACTTGAATCTACAAAGCTTGATAATGTTTTGCACATTGATATCACTAATCATGGTTTCGGTATTTATTTCCCGACAAAAACTCAACTATTGGGGTATATTATCCAACAATACCTTCGACACTGGAATTATTTCTTAAATAAAGCTTTAACCATAGTGTTATTTTTCAATATCATTTTTAAGAAGACGATTTTTTTAAATATAAAAACTCAGAATTTGTCTATTTCTTTATTTTCCCAATCGATCCCCGTGTTAGAATACAATTAAAATCTCTTTGGCATGCTGGATTGATCGAAATTGGTATAGTGATCGATTTCGGACGGACATGATCTATGTACTCCCCCCCCCCCCCCAAAAAAAAAAAATCCTACAGTCTTATTATAAATATGCATACGCAAAATAAATTTAATAAAATAAGTAAACTGGGAAATAAGTCACAAGGAATACAATATATCTTTGAAATATGAAAGCCATAGCACCAACCATTCAAAATTTATGATCAAGGTTAAAGATTTTCGAAAGAAGGTCAATCGCTAAGTTCAAAATCAATAGGTCATAATTGTTGGTACCTAAGGAAACTTTTTGTCACTAGGAATACACTCGTGAAATTTAACAGCCCTAGCACTAAATATTTAGCCAAGGTTAGAGTTTGATAAAAATTTGCAAAAGTGGGTCAAACTCCAATGTCAAGGTACCCAAGAAGGTCTTGTCACAAGAAATACACATGTGAAATGTGAAATTCCTACCTCCAACCAATCAAAAGTTATGGGCAAGATTAAAGTTTCTGCGGACAAACAGACAGACAAACAGACGGACGGACAGAGCAAAAACTACATGCCCCCGAATCTCTGATTACGGGGACATAAAATGCAAAGTTGTATTGTTTGAAGTGCCAGCAATGTATGCCAAACATCACAGAAACCAGGTGGACGGCTGAGGTCGATACGCTGTCTCCAAAACTACTCATCAGTCTGAGGCCTGTTCAACAGAGCGAACGTTCGCGAGCGCTCGCCAAAATTTCTTATCCCTTCAAAAGAAATGTTCGCGAGCGCTCGCTCTGTTGAACAGGCCTCAGACTGTATTGAACGCTTTAGAGTCAAGTTGTTAGGCTGCAACTGAACGCGTCTTCATATCAAAGCAAGCTGACTGCGATTTGAATTCATTGTTTCAGTTGTTCTTCGTCAGTTCCTTGGCTATAATAGGCATCTAAATATTCTTCTCCAAGCAGAGAATTGTAAACTTGTTAACGCACAAGACGATCGAGGCACAAATCTTGATCATAAACATTCGAGAAAATGATGATAGGTTTCTTGTTTTGTACGGAATTAAGGGTTTTGATAATCGCTCAGGAAAATCAGGTTCCTGATTTCAAACTACGAGCAGATAATATAAAGCTATATGGAAAATGCTTGCAGCAAATCTGTAAAACAGTATTTCAGGGTGAATTATGTTTTGCAGTACATGTATATTAATATATAACCCCCCCCCCCCCCTAAGAACTCGTGATTGAAATATTCTTACTTCATCAAGTTTCCTCACAACAAAAACTGAGGTATACATTACCAGGCATTTACGCAAGTTACTCGAGGATGGTATTTCCTTTACATGTATATTGCTATTGGATATCACTTGAATTGCTGATATCACAATTTTTAATTTTTGGTCTTTATATTTTTGAAGACATTTTGAAAATAGTTTAGAATTCACAAGACAATAATAACTTTAAATATTTTTGGTATGTTTCAAAGAGATACAAAATCAGATATTCGACGAACGTATCGTCAGACAATTGCTATCTTAAAACACCTAAACTTCAGGAGTTTACAGGGGCTTCGCCCTTTACCCACTGGGGGCCTCAAGGAAGCCTCCAGATCCCTTGCTTTGGCCCTAGTTATGGCCACGATTTCCGCTATGATATCTTCGACATGCAGTCATATAACTGGGTTGAATTTTTATATCGATAAAACTTACTAAGTAAATAATTTCCATTGAGTTGGGATCGGGATTTTAAAAAAATCTCATACACAAGTATGCACAGGTAACGGAAAACATTCTGCATAGTAGGGTTCATTTTGCGGAAAGGTAAAATTTATGAAGGGAATTAAATATTTTCGTAAATGTAATATACGAGTAGGTAGTTTCAATGTGGAGTCGATATGCAAACCTCGATAGATTCCGCCACCTATATACGATGTGCCATCAGTATCAGACTGCAGGTGCGCACGTAATAGGACAAGATCATCCATCATTAAGGATAGAGACATTTCATAATTAATATCAGGGATTAAAGGTTTCACTTTCTGCTACCTAATGAAACTTGTGATATTTTTTTCCATGTAGAAAAAAAGAAGGAAAACTGTTCACATTTCCTTCACTGTAAAAGGACACAAAACTGACATTTAAAATGTGTTTTCAGCACCACATACAATATCAATATTTATACCATGAAATGTATCAAGAGGTGCTGAAAAGATAAGATATTGTTAATTCCATTAGAACCATAATGAATGTGACAAGGAATTCAAATAATTTCAACAATTTTTCAAAACGCAAATTACTTTATAATTCATAATTTTTTTTGATAAAAATTTCAGCAGGAAAATTCACATGGAAGCCCTATAAAATTATTATTATTTTATTATTATTATTATTAAAAAGGACTTCCTGAATATCATTTTTCGTCCTTGAGAAAAAAATAATTAATTTACTTTAAAAAAATATTCTCGGGCTGTTTTTCTCCCATTATAGACAAATATTTATATACACATGCAAAATTTATTTCCTTCCAATAAAGTAACGATTAGTTAATAGATTTATTTACTTATAAAGTCTATATATATTTCCTTTCTACCTTAGTTTTATAATATCGGTATGTTGCTGCATTGCTTAGTAACAGTCGAGAATTCGTTTCTGCCAAATTGACTTATGTTGTTCCAAGATAGATTCAATTAAGAACATTCCTCGTAATTTTCATCAAATGAGAATTTACATTCATTTCTCTTGTATAGGATACTTCCCATATTCAACAGAAAAAAAAATTGAAAGTAGTATAACTTTATCTTGAGACCACACAGAGACGTTTACACAAATATTATTTGATATTACACTTTTTTCCGATGAAACGGTGGACTAGTTGTAGATAAACCCTTAAGTGTCACTATATAAATAGTTGGAGTAAACTTAATGTCGAGAGTGATCAGAGAAAGAAAATAATTTTTAGGATTCTACAATTACTAGCAGTAGTATCTTTATTGGCGTATAAATAACATACAGTATAGCGGGAATTTTTGGCGGGGTGCTAACTTTGGCTTATTTAAGCGGTTTTTAAGCAACCCGCTAAAATTATAATCGCTGAATTTGCACCCTTATAGGTCTAAGTACTGAATACAAGAAAAATAACTTTGATCAGTCTTTTGTTAAACAATGTATCTTTCATGTTGTGTTGGTTTTTACTCAAACTCTTGCTTAATCGGTATTCAAACGTTTATGAAAAGTACTGAAAAATCATTTAGATGAACTTCCTCTTTTTTTTTTTTTTTTACAAAGCGGACCTGTGGCCGCCAAAAAAAAAATCCGCCAAAATTACTGGCATACCTTTGACCAAGCAAAACGCCAAATTTTACACCTGCTAAAGATAGCCGCTATATACGGTACATTACCATAAAAGTATTAAAAATACTTCTTAACATTGATCAACAGGTTTTGGAGAGTTGCTTTATAACAAAAAAATAAATTAATAAATTTAAAAAAATAATTTAAAAAAACTCATACAGGAATATTGTTAATCTTGTTTAAAGGTAAAGTTTTCTCTTTTCCTAAAACATGAATTAAGAAGGCTTGGGGTTGTGGCCATTTTCAGACTATATTGATCTCCTTTAGAACAAGAGTTCCATATAAAGATATACAAAAATGATCAAATTTTAAAACTAAAATTTATGAAATTTTTCTTTGCCAAATGAAAGTTGACAGCTTAAGATATCATACCTAAAAATTAAGTTATATCTGATGGTTAATTTGTTGACCCCCCAGCCTCCTTAAGCAGTTCAATAAGTTTTAACATACAAAGTCTTACGAAAAAAAAATTAATATATTTTTTTCTTAACTTAGTATAAAAATTACAGATTGAAACAAAATGAAATCCGTCTTCTATTTCGTTTGATGGACAAAATATACATTTTCGTTCATTTACAAGACTTTTCTGCCGGACTTAAGGATTTCCATCCCTAATAGGACCTAATTCTCTATCCTTAAATATCCATCACGTATATAATACCCATGTCAGCATATATCTTGCTGTATAAACGTACTTACGTATATGCAATAATTATTCCTATTTTATAAGCATATTTGCAGCTAGTCAGGAGCAGATGCTAAATCTCTTTACTCTTATGCAAAAGCAAAGCGTGTGTGCTAAATGGTTCATCCATGGTGTTTCTTGATGGAGAAAGATTTTCAGAGAGCCTTCTGAGAATGAAAAGACCAGTATTAATCTAAACTTTCTTTATTCTTTATCGTTGCGAGTTATCTCGCTTAAATCAGGTGGTATTGTTTTTGTAAAAAGAACATTCGTTAATTTATTATAAATTATTGATTTCTCCAGTAAATACTTGTGGTTAAAATTCATACTTAATAACAAAATGAATGAAAAATTGCTTTTAGATGCTATCTACATACCACCAAAAAATTCTAAATAAGTATCTCGTGATGCATTCGATGAGAGAGAGAGAGAAATATGTTCGTTTTTCTAATAAGTATACGTTTGTCTAATTGGTGATTTTAATGCAAGAACTGGGATAGACCTAGATTACACAACAAACTGTGACATTTATTCAGATTTTATACCTGAAAGTTTGTATGTATTAGAATTACTACATATTCCACTTCAGAGAACATCTAAAGATCTAGTTATGAATAATTTCGGCAAACTTTTACTTGATTTTTGCAAACATGCAGATCTTTTTATTTTAAATGGTCGCATGGGAAATGATAGACGCACTGCATGAAATATGAATGGAAAATGTTAGAAAAAATTATCAAAAAATGTATATCAAGGCAGAATTAAAAAGTAAATGGTGTTCTAAGCCTTTTCTTGTCAACTTGGTGTAAGACAGGGTGAGAATTTATCCCCTATTCTGTTCTCTATCAAAATGAATAAGAATCATTCCTCATCAATAGTATAACTGGCCTGGAGAAACTATCTGAAATGATTGAGAATGAACTTCATGTATATACTTTTTGCTCTGTTATATGCTGACGACAATGCTACATTATCACATTTGCTGAAAACCCTGAGTCATTTCAATATATGTTGAATTGTTTTTACGAATACGGTATTGTATAAAATGACAGTTAAAAGTCAATATTGATAAGACAAAAATTATGATTTTTATATATATAAAATAACTGTTTTATTGTACCGAAACAATATTAAACCAGATACTCAGAGACACCAACTTTATGATTTACTGGGAACTAAGTCAATTTCCACTTATCGTTAATATTAATGTGAGAATGATAACTTTTTGGGCAAAACTCTATTTTTATCGAACGATGGATAAATTTACTTACAGACCAAACTATTCAAAACTGGAAAAGTAATGGTTATAATTCATCTAAGACTATTAATTATCGAATTTAAAGAAATACCTGAACCAGAAAAATATCTTGTTATCTTGCAATTTTCAACTTTGCTATGCAGATTTAGATCAAAAAAATTTAAACTGCCTATTGAAACTGGGAGATGGAATGGTATTCCTAGAGAACAAAGGTATGGCAAGTCAAACGTTGCAAGATTCGATCTTTTCCATTTGTATTCTATAATTTTTCATTTGCATTGTAAAATTTTTATTTGTATTCAGTAATTTTTCAATTGTATTGTTTTTTTTTTATTTGTATTCTATAATTTTCCATTTGTATTGTATAAATTTCCGTTTGTATTGTATAATTTTAATTTGAATTGTATAATTTTTATTTGTATTGTACAATTTTTCATTTGTACTGTATATTTTCAATTTGAATTGTATAATATTCCATTTGTATTGTAAAGTTTTCCATTTTTATTGTATACTTTTCTATTTGTGTTGTAAAATTATACAATACAAATGGAAATTTATAAAATACAAATGGAAAATTATACAATACACAAAACTTTTCATTGAAAAGTAAAAAAAAAAAGTTATAGCCAATTACAACTTAAGCCGATAAGATTCCAGAGAGAGGATTAAAATTAGTCTTTAGATATCTCACATATATTTTCTCATAGTGTATAATAATATAAACCTTAGTGTTTTTAAACTCTTTCATTCGGATTGAGAGAAAGTTAGGGTCATTAAACAATTAGCCAATCAGAATTCAGCACACACGTATAAATGCCCTTGCATTCAGTTTTGATAATTTTATTATGTAGGAAAATATTGTACTTATCTATATTCCAAATTTTGTCGTTTTAATGAAAATTAAGAAAGTTATGGTCATTTAAATTTCCATCCAATGAATTTGCAGAGCACGTGCATGCTCCTGTTTTCAAGAAACATCGTACTAATCATATTGTAGAACAACATAATTAATATGTGCCTATATTTTATTTCATATTATTTTGTAAAAAACAAAAAATAAATAAATAAATAAACAAACAAACAAGGAAGATATTGATTTTTTGTCCCAGCAAATCAGAACGAAGCACACGTAACCCCATACTTCCGCTCCATACAGATGACTATAGTTCATTTTCGAAAAACAAGAAAGTCGAACAGTTCACATACTGTTTTACAGTCAAGTGACATTTTTTGGACATTACTCATGAATGCGTTATATAATTGTAGAATTTTTCCCGCAGTTATCGTCACGTGTTTATTAGAGTCCATTCGAAGAATGATCCGAGGTACGCAAAGCGCTAAATTGGTGTTTTTGAGGTCAATACGATGATTTAGCCACCGGAGGAATACAATATATTCATTAAATTAAACTCGAGGGACTGCAGAATGAAAGTCGGTGCAGATGAAATAACTTTTCATAACTGCTTCTCTCAATCTACTTTTACTCCAATGTAGAAAAAATAATATACATTTATTGACTGGGTTCGAGGGCAACATGCGTTTTGTCGGACCCAAGAACCAAACTGTTTGCCTGAGGCCGTTAGGCCGAAGGCAAACAGTTTGGTTCGAGGGGTTGACAAAACGCTCTTTTTTTTTAAACGCACTTTTTTTTTTAGCAAAGAATTATATAGGAAACAATTTTTAAAGGTATAACAAATTCTTATATTCACCTGGAAGGTCATGTGAATGAATATAACGTAGTATTTTTTTCTACAATGTTGGAACTCTGCCAATCAGAAAGATGTACATATGTACAATATATATATATATATATATATATATATATATATATATATATATATATATATATATATATATATATATATATATATATATATATATATATATATCTATCTATCTATCTATCTATCTATCTATCTATATATATATATATATATATATATATATATATATATATATATATATATATATATATATATATATATATATATATATATATATATATATATATATCACTATATATATTAGTGAATTTCTTTTTATAATTCAAAGTCTTCAATAGTTACATTTAGTATAAGAGTTCAGAGTTCAATAAGTTTAAGATCAATTACATGTATATATGTTACGTCATGATATTATATTACTAACCTAGACCTAATGTAATCTTGATGCGACATAACGATTCCTTCGTAACTCCTGTACTTACGGCATGTGTTTGCATATCTTTATATCATGTAGTTTTGAAGCGTTAGCAATTTATGGTAATACTTGAGTATAATGAAATATATATATATTATTTGATTGTTTATTCATATTTCTGCACATATACATTTATTGATCTCACAAGCATAACTACATACATGTAATTAATAGTTAGTCTTTGTAACAGTTTTTTAACAGTTTATTGATGTTACAGACTTCACCATTTTTGATTGTTCAACATGTACATACATGTAATAGATAAAGTCACCACATTAATCTGGTATGTTACAAGGAAAATAAAACTGAAACACCATGATGTAAAAATCAGTATCTATATTTTTTTCTAATCAATGTCTTTTTAATTTAATCTACGAATAAGATTTTTTCGAAGAAAAAAAAAACAATAACAAACTACATTTTTATGAACTAATACATATAATTGATACGACAAATGTGCAATTTATATCCACAATGCCATATGTATACTCTGCTAGAAATTATTACATGCATTTATTTTGGCCAAAGCCTCATTTACCAAAAAACGGGGAGTTTTGTTGATTACCAGATGACGTCCATTACCTTCTGATGACAGGCGAGGTTGCGCATAACCAGGTAAGGTAGGGAAATCGTCACCAATTTACACGGACGAATCAGCGCCTGCGAATTTGGCAGTATTTTTAGTAAGCTGTCCCTTCAGCTAAGCGTTATTCTACCCTAAGGTTCTCATCAGACAACATGATACTAACAGCTGTTTTTGGATTTCTACTTGTAACAGTGGCCAACGCATTACCACAATATAGGGATCGTATTTTGAATGGACACGCGGTACCCAACCCATGTTGCCCGGGAAGTATGTGGGGTCGGGTTGGACATATGAGTTCATCTTCAACACAGCTTAATGGCTTTGGAAGAGTAAGTGAATTGTTTATATGCTTTGTATTTTGAATTCGTCTTCTTTGAGTGCTATAGTTTATATTCAATAAATTATATACCAAAAATAATTCAATTGTAAGTGAGCAACTAAAAATGCAGTATCTAGGTATGAAGATCACTAATTTTAGCAGAAATCGAGCTTCTTAGAAAGAAGTGCAATCACATAAACATTTCATTTCTGAAAAAAAAAATAAATTACACAGTTTAAAAATAACGATACCTTCAATTTAAAAAAAAAATTAAATTCTATGAAGTTATTTTCATTAATTATTTTTTTCCCATCGTACGAGTGTACACGATATTTTCTTCTGTTAGGACTTTGCCAGCAGTGGTCATATGTTTACTGAACAGCTGTGTCTGGCCGATTCTGACGGGGACGGTGTTCGGAATGGTCAGGAACTGGGTCTGGTCACCAACAGATACACCCTCCAGACTCTCTGTAGCTTTCTCTCCCAGTATAACATGAATCCTCGAGTCCTCTCCTTCCTTCGATTGAGAGGAATTCTTAGAAACCCCTCCAGTCATCCAGGTGCGGTCATGTTCAATCTATGCAGTAACCCATTGACATGACATACATATTAATCAATTAGGATACTTATATATAAAACAGGTATATTTTGGTTTAGTTTTATTCATTTAAACCGAACCTATTATCATCTTACAGGTATCTGTGATCAAAGAGGACAATTTTCTACGTGTCAACCCCCTCCTAATTGTGGATGTTAACGTGTTATTACCACGTGGTTTAGGAGGAGAAAGAACAGACTGATCCTTTATGTAATGGTTGTACATGCATGTATATATAAAACAGGGTACCGTGTTAGTAGTTATTTAATATTTGATGTTAAATGAATTGGTGCATAAAATCCAATAGATAACCGAATGATTATCTATCTAAAGTGACGACAGCCTACCGAGTGTTTTCTTTACCTTTGTTTTGAGAACAAATAGAATATTATTTATAGGAAAAGCTTGTGAATTGTCACTGATATAGACGGGACAGTCGCTGGCATTTAATGCTCGCCAGAATGTAATACGTGTATGTAAAAGTCATTCTGTACATTAGCGACTAAATGTGCCAAATAGGTATATACATGGTATTTTTATTGTATCCGTGTGTCGTGATTATCGTTACAAAAAATAATTGATATTCTTAGGCCTAATAATAATTATAAATGTTGATTACACCCCCACTGGAATACGACAAGGGTGACGACTTTCCGGCTAATGTTTCTTTTGTTTTCTGACGCATTAATTGCTCTCCTTTCCACGTGCATTTTTCACTTTTCCTGTAAATGAGGTAAACCACAGACACGTATTATAGAGTCTTTGCTAAAATAAAGAAGTAAAACAATATGCATGACAGATTATTTATGTTTTCCATGGAGTCATTTTCATGATACAAACATGCTGATTTGATTGATGAAACTATCATTTTAATCATGTGACTTTTGAATTTCTGCTAATAAAAATTGTAGTGTTCTAACTGAAACGTCTGTTTTGATTTTTGTTACAGAATCAAAGATATCAAAAAGTGGTTCTAATATCGACTTCCAAAATCGTACAAAAAAGTTCGACTTGGTCGAACCAATAAAGAGACAGGTGGCTAAGTGTAGCCTTTGTTGTAATCGTGTGTCGGACATAAAACAAAATTACCTATGTTTCTCGTGTTATTCGTTACTTGATGCGTTGCAGTGTCCCTCTGTTAACTGTTTCCAAGACACTAAAACTTTTATTTCCCTAACAAATGCCCTGTGAAGAAGTCTGTTAATTATCTTGTAGTTTGTTTTTATATACATCTCTTAAATACATACCTAATTTAGCAAACTTAATCAAAAAGGAAGATCTCATTATCTAATTCTAGGAATGTTGGACAGAAAGGAACTTTTATAATGCACGAGACAGGGATATCACGTCAAATTCACAGAACTTATGAGAACGAAGTTTTACAAAGTTGATATAGTTTACAAAATTATTGTAGGATGAACAAATGTTAAATATTTATCTCTATATTAAAGCTAAAATATAAAAGCTCTTAATAAAACCTTTTAATGACTTAAGTTTGTAAATCGTATAGTTTACAAATCAGTAACAAAGATTTAAAATGTCTTCTATTTATTATCTTTGAATCCAAACAAAATACAATGTCTTTAAAACTGTCATTGGAGTTGACACAACCCCTGGCCTTTGACATGGAAACTTTTAGGTCATGGTGACATATCATTACTATCATTTTTAAATATTTTAAATTGATATTAAATTAAGATACGGCATTTTAAAATGATCATGGTGATATGTTGCATGTTGACCTCAGATTTGATAAACAATTTGCATAAGCACATTAAGACTCCTTTTTTTTTCTTCTTTTTTTTGTGCAGGTAATTAAGAATGATCTCAACAGATAAACTTCAAATTTCGAATACATCCAATAGCAACTATTATTTAATTTTTCTATATTTGCATGGTTAACAGAATTTTTTTTGTTTTGTTTTGTTTTGTTATTTTTATTTTTTTATTTTTTTTTTTTTTGCATGCAAACATTGAAATTTGTGTTTATTCTTTTTTCCCTTTGTTTATATGGTAAAGCTAATGTCTGTAAAAAAGCTTTTGAGGATATATAGAGCCGTGTACTACTAGTAACTACAGTACTCTAGAATAATACGGCCTGATAGCTGTATGTCAGTTTACTGTAAAAAGTTGTTGCTCAAGACGGCAAAGCTTTTTGAAAAAGCTATACCTGTTGTATAGAACTATTTAAAAATTATAACGTTTCATTTTCAAACACAACCACGAATACATCGGCCGCTCCTGCGGCCGATAATAACAGATTAACTTCAATATCGTCTATAATGAAAACATGGTCCAAATTGATTCTGAGGAGAAAGGGTCAAAGTCAATGTCTTGTATATTGTTACAAATTGTTTTAGGCCATTATTTCAAAGAGTTGAACTTTCAATTATTTGAAATAAAGCTTTAATTATCGAAACAATTCATTTATTTCTATTGCAATAATTATACAGTTACAGAAAGTTAAAATGCGCTGCAAACAATGCTATATTTAAGTACTTTATTCATATAGTATATTATTTACATGTACTTCATAAAAGGTATACATGTGCTTTATGAGCTTTTCTGATCAAAGGGTGTCCGGCGTCCTTCTGTTGTCTGTAAACTTTTTACAATTTCGACTTCTTCTCAAGAACCACTGGGTCAACTCCAACCAAACTTGTCACAAAACATACTCGAATAAAGGGAATTCAATTTATTCAAATGAAGGGCCACACCTCATTCAAGGGGAGATAATAAGATATTAGAATTAGTGAAAAATTAATGGCATTTTAAAAATCTTCTTCTCAAGAACCACCAGGAAAGATGAAACGTACTAGTATATGAAAGCTTCATTATGTAGTGTAGATTGAAGTTTGTACAAATCATGGCCCCGGGGGTTAGGGCGGGGCCACAATAGGCAACCAAGTTAAACATAGGGAAAATCGTTAAAAATCATCTTCTCAAGAACAGCAAAACCATGGTTAATCCTAATATTATGGAAGTATCCTCAGGTAGTGTAGATTCGAGTTTGTTCAAATCATGACCTCCAGGGCTACAATAGGCAGTCAAAGGAATACATAGGAATATGTCGGAAAAAAATATCTTTAAAAATTTTCTTATCAAGAAAAGCAAAGCCAATGATTAGCCATATTTACATAGAAGCATCCTCAGGTAGTGTAAATTCAAGTTTGTCCAAATCCTGAACCCTCCTCCTCCTCCCCCCCCCCCCCCCCCCGATCAATCTCATAAATACAGTAGGGGATCAGGTGTCTAGGAGGAGTAAGCATCCCCTGTCGACCAGTCCAAACCGTCGTGAGCCCTATCTATTGATCATTCCTTAGTCAGTTTAAGTATAAAAACAATGACCCTACAATTGGTATGAAACATGTCAGATAAAATACGACCCAACAATAGGTTATTTGTACAGACAAGGTCATTATAACGACCGTAGAGTTTGTGGAATTGTCGTATTTGAGTGAAAAATTCTCGAAAGGGACGTAAAACAACAGAATCAATCACTGGGATAATTCGAGTCAAGATTTAAATAAAAGTAAACTTGATAAAACTTCGTCGATGTATCTAAATGTTGGGTTGAAAGTCACAAGAGTTTTCTTCTCTTGTAGAAGTTTTTGACGAAAAGAAGATGGGCGTATTTGGCATGTAATCTGCATGAATCTTGCGTACGAAACCTTTATAGTTTAAATATCCACGATTTGGTCGGCTGACCACAGCTGGACAGCTTTTAGAAAGCTACGCACTTAAAAAAAAAAGTTACATTTACTTTGAAATACCTTGTAACAAACACCTATAAGATTACAGGTAATATATAAATGCAATTGCATGTATATTAAAGTTTCAGTAGATTGGAAGAATTGCTCTCGCTCTCGGCAACTTAACAAAAATTTATCTATTTTAAAATTTTAATTGATCAGCATATAAAATCAAAGTGACAAACGACTGGATTGTATAAAAAATAATTAACGCTTCATGCGAGGATCAAACCAAAAAGTTCTCGATTCCTGAGTGCTTTGTACTGATGTACTACTGAGCTATTATCGCTACACAAACAATATGGATTTAAAAACGTCAATGAAGCACCGCATTTACACAATGATATTTTTTTTTTTGGAAAAAGTTCATTTTGTATGGTCCCTGGGTCTTCTTTCCATTTTTTTTTTTTTTACAAATGTTTGCTCGTTTCTTTGAATTAAAATGTACACAAATAATGTTTTAAAATCATTGAGAGAAGACCCAGAGATAGACATTTTTTAAAATGTAAAATTTTATACCTAATGACTCATATAGTCATATTTCAATATTTTTTTTTCAAATTAAAAGACAATATCTGGAAAATATTTCCCGTTCCTATTTCACAGGAATCTGATACATATTCACTTTTAAAGTACGCCCATATTCCTGCCGAATGCCAATCAAATTCGCCCTCGTTCTTTACAAGATCCATTTTTAGGTCACCCGAGTCACTCAGGTGACCTATTGTTATCTGTTTTCGTCAGTCGTCGTGCGTCGTCCATTAACTTTTGAACATTTCCAGCTTCTCCTCTGGAACTGCTGAACCAGTTTTAGCATACAGTGTATATGAGGGAAGGGGAACAAAATTTGTGAATTTCATGGTCCCTGCCCCCCCCCCCCCCCGGGCCTGAGGGGTGGGCTAAAACCATCAAAATTGTGAATTCATGGCCCGTGGGTCAGGTTCAGGGGTGCTGGTGCTAAGGCAGGGCTATATAGATCATACAGTGAAAGTGCATTATTTGTTTCAAAATCTTCTTCTCTGCTCCTGGGTATTAAACAGACTAAGTAAGTAAATGGTTATAATGAGCAAGGTTGCCTCTTCAAAAATTGTGAAATTTATGGCTCCTGGGTCAGGGGTTCTGGTGTTAGGGCGGGGCTCTATTGATTATATAGTGAAAATGCATTAATTCTTTGAAAATCTTCTCTGCTTCTGGGTATCAAACAGACTAACTAGGTACTTAGTTATAATGAGCAAGGGTGCCTCTTCCAAAATTGTAAATTTCATGGCCCCTGGGTTAGGGGTTCTGGTGAAAGGGAGGTTTATTGATTATATAGTGAAAATGCATTAATTCTTTGAAAATCTTCTTCTCTGCTCCTGGGCATTAAAAAGTCTAACTAAGTACATAGATATGATGAGCAAGGATGCTTCTATTGATTATATAGTGAAAATGCATTAATTCTTTGAAAATCTTCTTCTCTGCTCCTAGGTTTTATACAGGCTAACTAAGTACATTGTAATGATGAGCGAGAGCTTCTTACAAAATTTTTAAAACTTGTGATCCCAGGGTCAGGGGTTCTATTGTTTTTCGGGGGGGGGGGGGGGGCGCTCTATTGATAATATATTGGAAATGCGTTAATTCTTTGAAAATCTTCAACTAAGTGCATAGTTATGATGATGATGGTACCGCTTCCCAATTTGTGAATTTCATGACCCTGGGTCATGGGTTCTGGTGTTAGGGTAGGGCTGTGTTGAATCTGTAGTGAAAATGCATTATTTCTGTGAAAATCTTCTCTGTTCCTGGGCATATCGCAGACAAACAGAGTAAAGTAACAAAAAAGGTATTTTTACCAGATTTTTGAACATCTGGACTATTTGGGCAAATGTTCTGGTCCTAACCAGGGCTCTATTAATCTGTATTCTACTGAGAGAAGTTATTCCCCTTTGCCATTCACTTTTGATAATTAATCACTAAAAATAATTTATTTGAAAGGTTAATAGAATGTGAATTATGCAAGATTTTTTATTGTATAATACAAAAAGTACTTTTATAGTTTTAATGATCGGGTAGACTTATAATAGATAAATAAACATGAGACAGAAAAAACTTGTCTTATTAATTGTTCTTCAAAGACCAAGAAAGGCCAATGTGCTTCTGTACTACTTTAAACCCCATTTCATAACCTCTCAATAATAACTCGTTAATAGTCTGTATGGTGATCATGATAAATGGGGGATAGATTAGAAATTCATTTATGAGTTGTTACTAAATACTAAACTAATTATTTCGTTGATCCTGATCATCCTATTTCTCTTGCTTTGGGCAACAAAGCTTCATCCATCAGTTTATTTTATGCTCTATGGATCCTTTAAATCGTTTAATATACTCAGGTGACCAGTTGTCTATGATTTAAGAAATAAACAAAATTTCTATAATTTATAGAGAGGAATGGTTGTATAAAGCTTTGAAAAGTCATTCGTTTTGATGCAATAAAAGTTTTGAGATTTTAAACTTTCCAAAAGTTCTTTGGAGTTTTTTAGAATCCACATTTGATTTACATGTTGTAGAACGATACTTTTGAAGTTTCTCCTTCACAGCAGTTAATATTTTGGTGAGGAGTAAGGATAGGCGCTTGGTTGAACATTTACTGGACCCAGCAATATACATCTTTGTTTGTAAGGAATTTTATGAAGTTTTGGATCCAGGATAGGTACCGTATATGTAGCCTTTCTAATTCTTTTATCACTTCCGGTCAACTGAAAACGGAAGTGATAGGTAAAAAGGACAAACAGAAACATAAGGATTAAATATTTCTTCCGAATATATGCAAAATAGCATCCCACTCTTAGTTTACCTGTTTGATATAAATTGACAAAGTATAATTATAAGGCAAGATATGTGGTCAATACACCGCTAAAATCTTGACCTTCGAAACTGGTTTAATATGAAGCTTTGACCTTGAACAAAGTTATGGTCATAGCTTCAAGTTTTGGATTTAGTATCTTGGGAGAATAACATTCAAGAAAAAAATCTTTACTAATTTATTTTTCTGAATAATAAGTGCAATTTCACAATGATAATGGGTCAGTAAATAAAATGAAGATTCCATATATTGGAGATATAAAGCATCTTTCTCGAGACCAGTTTGGATCCAAGGAACAAGAAACAGGAAAATGGTCACCGACTGCGGCCTAGAATGGAATTTAAAAAAGTGTTGCTTAATAACGACTTGACCAAAAAAAAATAAAAATTACAAAATAAATAAATAAATAAATAAATAAAAATAAAAAAAATTAAAAAACAAAAAACAAAAACCAAAAACAATATATAAATAAATAAATAAACAAGATGTGTTTGTGAAACACTGATGCCCCCGTATGGTAGCTTATGGTGATGGTTAAAGTTTCTCAAATGAAAGTCAAACTTCAAGGTCAAGAGATCAAAAATGTTGTTACCCAAAGAAAGGATATACATAGATATACATTAAAAATGAAATAGGAAATAGATATATGAAAGCCCCAACACCAATCATTAAAAGTTATGGTCAAGGTTAATGTTTTCTAAAAGTGGGTCAAGGTCAAGGTCAAAGGCTCAAAATTATTGGTACGCAGGGGAAGATCTTGTCATAAGAAATACCCATGCAACTAAAAATATAAAAGCCCTAGCAACAACTGTTCAAAAGTTCTGGCTAAGATAAACGTTTTTCAAAAGTAGGTCAAACTCCAAGGTCAAGATCAAAATTGTTGGAATCCAAAGGAATGTTTTGTCACAAGAAATATACCTGTGAAATTTGAAAGCCCTAGGACCAACTGTTCAAAAGTTATGGCCAAGGTGAAAGTTTTTTAAAAGTGGGTCAACTCTAAGGTGAAGGTCAAAAATATTTCCATTCATGGAAAGGTCTTGTTACGGTGAATACACATGTGAAATATGAAAGCTCTAGCACCACCTGTTCAAAAGTTATGACCAAGGTTAAAGTTTGGTAAAAAAAAATTTGGCAAAAGTGGGTCAAGGTCAAGGTCAAGAGGACAAATATGTTGGTATCCAAACGAAGGTCTTGTCACAAGGAATACACATGTGAAACATGAAAGTCATAGTTCCACCCAATCAAAAGTTATGGGCATAAAAATAGACAGACAGACAGACGGACAGGGCAAAAACTACATACCCCCGAATCTTTGATTACGGGGGCATAAAAAAAATGGACTAGAAGATTTCTCCACCACATGCTAGAGGCATGTTGTACACATACCGCTGTTCGGAACATTTGGAAGGGCGTCCATGGGATTTCTAAACATGGTGTTCTTGATCCAGTGGACGTTCCATTTTTTGTTGGAAATATCCTTCGTAGGACCTATCAAGCCATTTGATTGGATCTTATATCGCTTCAGACGGAATCCAATTGGGGTTCTCTCTCTAATGCAAAACTCATCCACTTCATCATTTATCCGAACATACACATTGATTTGTCGGGCATAAAACACATCGTATAGAAGGTAAAATTTCTTCACATACGGAAATCCTACAAAAATACCAGTAAGTACTAAATGTTAACGAGTTTAAATCCGCTTCAGAAAAGGGGAATACCAGGAAAGTAACAAGGTCCATAAACATGTATCTTAATGTTAAGACATGAAGACCTTTCCCCTGTAAACAAGTGCTTTTAGCAAAAAGAGGAAATATGCATCGCTGGAAAAAAATGAACATTATGTGAATGAATTGGCTAAATCACTAAGGGACTTGTCTCACAAAGAAAGGCGTACAATGTTCCTTCTATCAGAACTTGTGATTGTGTGCAAGACATTTCAGTTCCCGCCTTTACGCAGTTTAACGACAATTTTATGGTTTGAACAAGCACGTTTACGATTTGTAAGATTTTATATCGCAAACATAAGGCATAGCAGTCGTTTTGTATTTTTCCCTCAGAGACAGTGGATGTGAAATTTAAAAAGTGTGAAATTATTCACAAACTTTACTGCTAGCTCCCCTAATATCGCCAGTTCATATTTTCTACGAAATAAATAAAAGAAAGAGAGAAAAAATCAGCATAAAAATATATCATGTTCTTAGTCGTGTTATAACAAAAATGATGCAAAATGGAAAAAAAAAACCTCTTAAGTTTGAACAAATAAATGACTATTCTAGTGCGAATAGTGTTGCTTTAAGCATTTGCATAACATAAACTAGAAACTATGATATTCATGCCACATAATAATTAACGTACTGATCAAGTCGTCATGAAAAATTTGTAAATTTGAATTTACAGAGTAGCGGTTTGTAGAATATACACGGACTTTATATTAGTATGACAAAAGATGAACTTTAATTTAAGCTTCAGTAAATTCAAAATTAAGAAATACATGTACCTGACCAAGACATCGTTTTTATATGTTGCTGAAAGAGCGAGGCATTATGAAATTAATCTAAATTCAGAATTCTTATATTATGAAATAAAAGGTGACCTTACTAACTTTTGGACCAGTTATAGCTGTTCAAATGCTGCCATTCTCATTAAGGTGAGCTATGTATCTCACGAACTCTAATATTTTAAGGTCAGACGTCACGTTCCTCAAGTATCTGTTTTGTATCTCTTAGTTACATATTTTAAAAAATGTTAATAATTATCATTATTTTGTGATTTCTAAACTGTTTTCAAAATGTCTTACAGAGAAATACCGCCAAAAAGTATGATATTGGCAATATTATTGTTATTTTCAATAGGATTATGTAGGAAACTACCGTCCTCTGGTATCTTGCGCACATTTCTGGTAAGGTACCTAATTTTTTTTTTTTTTTTTTTTTTTTTTTGGTGAGTAAAGTTGTTAAAGTAGCAATACTTTAATGACAAATTGTTGGGGAAAATTATATATTATTGAGGAACGTGTTTTCTGACCTTAATGATTTATATTCGGACAGACTGATCACCATACCCTCCATACAGCTATCGATTTTCAGCAGAATTGATTAGGGTAAAATTTTGAAACCCACCTCATTTCGTTAATAATTTTTATCAAATTATTTAGTCGTCGAAATTTTTTTCAGCTACGACTGGAGAAAGAGCTGAATTTTGTTGTGAAGCTGCATGACTCGGAGTTAAAGTTTTATCGCAACCAAATTATTTGAAAAAAAAAAATATACAGAAAAAGTACATTTAAATGTTTGAAAACTTAACTCATAGACTAATGGTGTAACGCGTACCTCTGTTATCAAAATCTACCACCAAACTGTTGTTCTCTGGTAGGCTCCACAATGCGTAATGATCAGTACCAAGTATTTCCACTCGAACTGTTTTTTTGACACCGTGTTTCATATCGGACTCTTCGAACACGTAACGTGGATTGTGTGCTGTTTCGACTTTCTGCATTTCACTTAGTCTGTTGAAGGCACCATGAATAACTTCGTCCTTAACGAAATCGGTAAGCTTTCCAATGGCTAGAGCCCCTGGTGGGATCCGCGCCAATTTCTGCATTGGAGATCTTTCCTCTTTCACTATGACACGCCCCAGATCGTAAAATTTTCCCTCCGGAAGGAAAGGTATCATAATAACATCATCATCTATGAAAAAGGTTAAGAATATTCAACCAAACCATTGTTTTTTACAATATTCTATAAGAATTAAAGTGTTCTTGTCGAACCCGTGATGAACATGTCAGGGAAAAATGAAATGAATTAAAGATGAAATAGGTAGTTTAGTATCCCACTAACAATTAAATAACTTACCAAGTAACTGGACACCAATGACATTTTTTACCAATGCCCAACATCGCTTCGCATCGCAATTTTTAAGCTCTTTATAAAGGAAGGGATCCATTGTTTCCATCATTTAATGTTTCAATTATGACATTGGTGATTATGATGGGTTATTGTGACGTCAGTTAACACTATTTTCATTGTGACGTCATGACAGTCATTTTAGACACAATACGCCAATAATGCTTATGCCAAAGAAAGTTTTTGATAAACTTCAGCTTGCAGATGTACAGTTATCGTGGAGATTAATTGGTGATGAAGTTCTAAAAAGATTCACAGGTATCACAATTGCTCTAGATAAGATGCATGGTTTATAGTGATCTATTGGTATACATCTACATTTCTGTCATTTCATAATTTTTACAGGTGAATATGTGACCCCAGTACCCAGCTTTCAAACTTCAAAATGTCCGTGTGGCCCTGGATATGTAATTCTTTCAAAATTCCGATCTTTCAAGAGATGGCTACGCAAAGAACCTCCTAGGCGTGTCTTCACGGAGTGTTTGTGGGATTTCCAACCATTAAGCAATAACAATTCTGAACAGATGATACCCGTAACTACTGTTTGTGATCGTCCAGCGTCCACCTTTCGTTTTGTAGCCTCGCGTACGAGGAAGAATAAAACAAAGACCATTAAGATTACATTCCACGGCAAGAAAATAACAGAACTGGACCTCCACAAACACAAACTCCAGAAACGGAGAGTCGCCACGCTTCTGTTTGGCAAGTTTTCTAAGGCTTTTTAAATTAAAAAAAAAACAAAAAACATTAACCCCCCCCCTTTCTTATATTTTGAGATTCAATTTTAATTTTAGATTCAATTTTAATTATTTAGTTACTTATTTAGATATAACTAATCAAGGTCTTCTTTCACATTAGATGATACTGGATTCGATTCTTTTTCGCTACACATGGTGAACAAAGTCTTTTCCATAGACCGGGGGCGGATCGAGGTTTGGTTGGATAACGACGTGGACTTTGTCGATATTCTGGACCAAAGTCCAGTTGGTTTTAAGGTATAAAATCTTCGGTAAATAATATAACAATATGATCTGAAGGCTTGCAAACCATTCCCAGTCAATTTTATCGGGTTCATTAGATTGTTAAATGGATTAAATTCGGTACATTGTCCAAGTTGTCGTTCTTTAAGAGTGCAATTGAAAAGATCAAAATCAAATTCTAATAATTTCTAAATAAAAATAAATAAAAAAAAAATTGACGTCAATTATTTTAAAAGGTATCTATGCAGTGAAACAAAAATCAGGGGAATTTTAGACTATGTCTAAAATTAATCGGCATGTTAATGAACAAACGATATATCTAATTACTGTAGATGTGTCATCTCTGGCTAGATGAAACAAACGAGGGGGATCGCTTCATCGATGGCATTTCTAATGTAAAGTCGAAGAATTTCAAAGCAGCATGGTTGAACAGAGAAAATTATAAACAAATCTTACGTAATTTTATTCCAAACCAAAGGAAATACGGTATGGCATTAAAAATAAAACTTCAAATGTTATGCTTAAGGAAGCCTCTTGCCTGCAACTTTCCGCATACACCATTAAGTTTAAACAAATTACAAATCTGACAATTCTAAATATCGTATTGACATTTCTTGTTTCACTAAAATCCTTGTTTATTTTGAAATTTGACAGGTGGCGAGGCAGGTGATATAAACTGATTTACACCCATCCTTTCTTGGAAATCAGACTTCAATTTGTAATGTTAACAATTTTATTCAGTAAAAAAAAACCCAAATATTTGTTGACTCAACATATGTACACAAACCTAAGGAGAAAACATAAGTAAAAATATAATTTCTTGTCATCAAGGATATGTACTGAAAATTGCTACAACGAACACCAAAGAAGTAAAAATGAAACAAACTTCTTGCTGATTTTCTGCCATCGGTATAAAGACAACATTGCATTGCACATTAAGTAAACAATTAACAATATTCAACAACACAAATCAACACAATGTGGTGTTTTTTCTCATTCAAATACATATTACAAATACGGTATGTAAAGTATGGTAGAAAATGGAAAAAAGAACTAACAGCTCGTATGTCTGTAGAACTCGTATTTCATTCTAGTTCTGTGCTAAATCAAAAGCCTCATATTAATTTTTGTAGTCCTTTTTTGGCAAAACAATTCTATTCACTACACTAAAAACATGGGTTTTTTTCTGAAGTTATTCGTAATAAAAATATTACGTTTATTTAGGGTAACGTGAAACCGTTATCCAGCGAAAACCATTGCTGACCGATGCGACGCCTCGGTCAGCAATGGTTTCCGCTGGATAACAATTTCACGTTACCCCAAATAAAAGTAATATTTTTTTGGTTATACTGAATGTACATATTTAGAGTGCATTTAAAAGAAAATGTCACTAGAGGTGTATATACAGCCTCCATTACATTACAGTTATGTGTAGGTGTTTACAGCTTCCATTAAATTACAGTTGTGTGTAGAGATGTACACACAGTCTCCATTACATTACTGTTGTGTGTAGGTGTTTACAGCCTCCATTACATTACTGTTGTGTGTAGGTGTTTACAGCCTCCATTACATTACTGTTGTGTGTAGGTGTTTACAGCCTCCATTACATTACAGTTATGTGTAGAGGTGTTTTACAGCCTACATTACATTACAGTTGTGTGTAGAGGTGTTTTACAGCCTCCATTACATTACAGTTATGTGTAGAGGTGTTTTACAGCCTACGTTACATTACAGTTATGTGTAGAGGTGTTTTACAGCCTACATTACATTACAGTTGTGTGTAGAGGTGTTTTACAGCCTCCATTACATTACAGTTGTGTGTAGAGGTGTTAGCCTCCATTACATTACAGTTATGTGTAGAGGTGTATAAACAGCCTATATTACATTACAGTTGTGTGTAGAGGTGTTTTACAGCCTCCATTACATTACAGTTATGTGTAGAGGTGTTTTACAGCCTACATTACATTACAGTTATGTGTAGAGGCGTTTTACAGCCTCCATTACATTACAGTTGTGTATAGAGGTGGGTAGTATAGAGATCTGAATCAATAGAGGGCAATCTTTCCATTCCCTGTAATGTCTGTATATTATCATGTAACCTGGAACAAATTCCACTGATAATGTCCTCCTTTAACTGCTCAAGGTCATTGGAAGATAACACTTGACCCCTGTCATTGGTCTGACCTCTGTCTGTGGAGACATTCAGGGGACTCTGACTTTGACCTGCCCCAGTTTGTAATGGGTGAATGGTCATGTTAAATTTTTGAATGAGTGATATGATTTCTTGTTTTGTGCTCTGCAGCAGATTCGCTGCCTGGTAAGATTCTCTTTTCCGATCTTCTCTCAATTCGTATCTGTAAAGAAATTAACATGGAACTTTGGAAAACTATATGTTTTATTTTTAAATTTATTTTATTTAAAAATGATTCAACATTTTTTAAAAAACACAACAACTTTAAAAAAAAACAAAATCAGGCACTTCAGAGGAGAACTTTAAAACAACCTATATCTATATCTAGGACTAATTTGCACTTTGTCTTGCCACAATGAATACTGATTATCAGTTCCAGGGGTATATACTGTGGTATACTTAGACTTTACCTCAAACTGGAGATGTCCTGTTTGATTTCCAGCAGGTCATCTTCATTTACCCCATCCAACTGTTTATCCTTCTTAAACTGATGAATGTATCGACTGACTAGTCTTCGCATTATGTCCTGTGTAAAACAGAGCATAACAAAACTATCAAAAATTGTAGCATTGTTTTTATTGGAAATGGAAAGTGGTTTCAATAATGCATGTTTACAATTTTGGGGAAATCTTAAAATATTCACTCCTATAGGATGTGGCAGGAACAATTTGGTAATATGCAACATAGTACATTTTCCCTATTTGTATTGTCATTTCTGGTCTTATATTTAAGGACATACGCAATGTAGTTTGAACTTTATTGTCCTTTTCCCTGGAGTTGAAGAGTTCCATTACTTAAAGGAACTGTGTGCTACATTTTAATGTCTATATATGCTGTTGTAGATTTCTTCTAAAACAAGTTTGGATAAATTTACTAATAGTAATTTTTGTATATTTTTCTTTGAATTATACAAAAATTTTCATCAATTGATATCTTTTCAAAACCCCTGGTAATGCAAGCTGATTTTTTGTCTACAAACATCTGATGACACTATAATCTTAAATTAAGAATATCTTAAAAAATTATCAGTAGGTAAGGTATGTTGCGTATGTCCTTAATACAAGATTACACATCATTTTTTTCATTCTGTTCTTAATTGTCTTTCCTAAAAGTGGGACAGAATTTCATCCACTTCATCAAAGATGTTGAAAGACAATGAGTGTACCTTAAAGAAATTAAAAGAATCACTTCGACAAGAAAAAAGAAATTCAACAGGGATTTATCTATGACAATTAAGATCTACTTATGTAACAGTTTCAATTCCCTTTATGTTGGTAACCAAAACTGATGGTGTCTTATTCTTAACAATGAAGTATAATCATCATTTCTCACAATGGTAATAGCATTAACCTCTCCTTCTATCTATTATAGTCATGGATTTGCATTCTCCATAACTGTTTAAAAGATGTTTGCTGAAAAATGTAGGTGTTGATATGAAAGGATGAATATCCTTTTTAAGTACAGCTGTACTGTCTGTATGATACTAATGACTGTTACTAACACTGATTACATAGAATATAATGCAACTCTAAGTACATATAAAGAGTCAAGATACATTTGGGGAAAAAGAATTTTTTTGATAATTTCCCACCTATTTTTTGAAATGAATAAATAAATGCATAATCCCAGAGAAGTTGTAAATAATATTGTCTACTAATAAAATTGAAATATATTTTGTAACTGGCTAGGGAATAAAATGCGAAGGTCAGGCCATGATTTGAACCCAAGCCCCCTGAATCACAAGTCAGGTGATCTACCAACTGAGTTATCTAGCCACTGGCAATCAAACCTTCTTCACTGCCACTTAACTCCCTTGTTAAAAGTCTTCACCTCTTAAGACACCAACCCAGGCTCTTCAATGGCAGGTCTTTTAACCTGTCAATTCCAGGGCTTGCACAGCACCAAATGTACCCAGCAAAGAGAAAAATGTGACAGACCAGACCACGATTTGCAGATGTTCTACCAACTGAGGTCATCAAACCTGCCTGACTGCCACAATTTGCAAATATTTCAATTTTTTTTTAAACACACAGACTTTCAACTCTTTGCAAGAGGCCCATGGGCCTTGACTGTCACCTGAGAAACATGAATTTCTCAGACTATAACCACTTTCACTTCACCTGGAATAGGACTGGACTCATGTAACAAAATATAACTCTATAATCATCATCATATTCATGCAGCTTGTCTTCTAGAATGGGAAGGGAAAAAGGGGGGGGGGGGTGATTATGAATAGCTAAAAATTTCAGTGCAACCAAAGACAGTACCCAATGACCTTGAGTAAATGTCCCTGGGTCAGATTTATCAAACTTGATACATGTATTTGTCAAACTTTTTGTTGAATGTAAATATAAAGTTTTATTTGTAATTTTGTAATGCTTAGAAAATAATGCCCAGGATTTGAACTATCACTGCAAGCAACCTTAGTGATGCTTAAATAATTGTGTATCCTTTAGGGGTGTAAAGTACAAACCTTAAAACCTAGAAACAAACTTTTACTGCCACTGACCTTCTCAAAAAAGACCTTTGGTCAAGGTTTAATACACCCCTGGGCAGCAGCTATCAATCTTCAAACAATCTGTGAATAAGATTGTTTTATATAGCATATTCACATTATTACCTGGTAATGCATTTCATCATTAGATCTGACACTGGTCTGGGCACTTAATGGGGGTCGATACTTCACCTGAAAGAAATTTTAAGCAGCTTAATATTTTTTGTGATTTTTGGTCAAATGGTCACATCTATTTTTTCTTTGAACTTCAAAGTGCAAATTCTTTGACATTTCAAATTAATCAAATCTTTTTCTTAAAATTTAACAAATTAAAATGACAAAATGGCAGACAAAGGATATAAATTAATGCTGACAACCTACTGCAAAAACAGATTTAAACTTTTAAGATAAATTACATAATGCAGTTCTTCATTATTGCAATTAATAACCATATTTTGGAAAGATTATCTTGAAAACATATTAAGAAAAAAGAATGCATGGAAAAAATTCATTTTTAGACTTATAAATTACAGACTTGACTGTGCATTAAAATATCTTTTTGGTAATGACAGCAAAACAGACCATGTAATTCCAGAGCCCACATCCTTTAACACACCCATGTCAAACTTAAATCACTTCCTCCTAAACAAGGACACATTTTTCTCTGAATATGTCATGAAATCCTTGCAATGCTCTTCATGATATTTTTCAAAGGACAATTCTGACAAGTTTTAACTTCTTCAAATTTCATTGACAGGGGTTATTAATTTTGTACAAGTCTATATACATGTATATATATAAAGAATTGTTAAAAGTGAATTATGTGTTTGAATGGTTACCAGTTACAAGATGTGGAATCTGTTTAAAATTCAGAATTTTATCTTATTTACAGGCATTCTTAAATACTGTGTGCATTGGAATTGATATATATATATATAATACTCTATTGTCATAAAATCTTCAATTAAACAGATTAAAAGTTGCTTCTCATCTATCAATTAATGTGGACCTACTAATATTCTTAAACAAGACGCACAAGGGCTTTAAGGATCACCTGAGTTTAACATAACCCTGCAACAGATCAATGAAATGAAAATTCATAAAACAAAATATCTGACAGATGAAAATACATTCCTTAAAACAAGAGAAACAGTATCATCAGGGATCAACAAAATAATTAGTCTGGTAATCAGCAACAATTCAGAAATAAGATCTATGTCCTTGCCTTGTATGTATCAGTGCTAACTATACCAAAATTAACACAAGTTCTTTAAGTTAAAACACAGTATTTACATAGTAAGCCCAGCATTACCTTTGTACCAATGGCCTCTCTTGATCTTTGAATAACATTCAATGTACAAATTTATATAATTTTTGTCTCATTTCAAAGTCTACCTGACAATTAAAAACTATTAAAGTACTTTTGTACTTCGATTAAAAATTTCTTATATACTTCTTTTATTCTGTATACCTATTGGCTGCATTATTTACAGTGATTAATTATCATATGTGAATAATAAAGGGTAATTACTTAATTCTCTTATTTCCATAAATGATCATGATAGAGCCCCATCCTAACACTGGACCCCTAACACAGGGCCATGGATTTCCAAAGTTTGGAAGAAGCACTCTTGCTCATCATAACCGTGCACTTTGTTTGCTAAATATCCAGGAGCAGAGATTTGAAGATTTTCAAAGAATTAATGTATTTTCACTATTTAACCAATAGTACCCCACCCTTACCTGAGAACCCTCTGACCCATGGGCCATGAATTTCACAATTTTGGAGGAGGCACCCTTATTCATCATATTTATGAACTTTGTTTGTCTGATCGAGGCAGAGACTATGAAATTCACAATTTTTGTTTCAATTTGCCCATAGATGGCACTTTATACTAAAATTAGTTGAAATTGGTTCAGCCATACCACGGAAGAAGCTGAAAATGTTCAAATAATAATTAAAGCACAATAGAAGAAAACAGATTAAGCAATAGGTCACCTGAGTGACCTGATAATACTCTATGCTACTTATGTACTAATATAATGTTCTCTTTTGTTGAATGCCACATTTGTTTTTTGGTAATGCCATTTTTATTTGATGTATAAACACACAAGATGTTCCTACAGTATTTATATAAATAACATCTACATTAGCTGAAAAAAAAAAAAAAAAGCAATTTTAAATTGTCCTATCTTCTTGGTGCTGTGAAATGGACAGTTTTGCCAGCTATTTTTATACCAATTCTAGATAAATTAGTGCTCACCTCTGCTGGTGGTTTTTCAGAATGAATATTTATTCTGGTTGAGATCTGCACTGCTCCTTTCTGAAAATAAATCTTTAAAGTTTAATACATGTACTAGGTTTTTCTTGTCACTAGTTAGTGTTACTCTGTACATGTAATGACTTGGTATAAATATTTCAGGAATGAAGCAAATTATTCTTTCTTGAAGTTTATCAGGAAATTTTGTTCAAAGCTTACATAAGTGCCTGGTATTGCCTGCATTTAAAAATAAAATAAAGACCTACAAACATAAGTACTAGACTTAAATAATATGTGTACAAAAATTAAATACCTGCATGTACAAATGTTAAAAAGAAACTAATGTGATGCATTTTAGTAAACTCCTTTTTGTTACCTACGTCCTTGTCATGTACAGGTGCGGATCCAGGAATTGAAGTTGGGGGGGGGGTGCAAAAAGTAGGCAGGGGGTCTGGGGGCCACCTTGAGGCCCCAGTGGGTCCAGGGCGAAGCCCTGGTGGGGGCCAAGGGGGTGAAGCCCCCGGAAGCTCCTGGATTCTAGAGATTTTGTAGGGTAAAAATGAGGTCTACAGAGTAGACCTTTTTACATTTTCTTGACGAAACCATGACTTACGCTAACTTTGACAATTTTAAGGGGGGCGCGCGTGCCAGGGGCGCCCCCCCTTAAATCCGACTGATTTACATCAACTTACCGAGTTTATGTCCATAAATTCTCTTCTTGGCACTGGGTTTGGAACAGGCTGAAAGTGAAATTAATAAATATATTAAAATTATGTGTATGTATCATATTTTTATCTTCAGAGATTTAGGAAGTTGGTAGGGGATTTTTGAAGTAGGAAAATTCTGAGTGAAGAATTAGAGCAAATTCGATTTTTCAGAAATTTACAAGGCTAAAAAAGACCCTAATTGATCTTGCTCTTTAATTCTTTTATACCAGTTCTTTATTTTATAAATGTCCAGGCTAGGTTGCAATGGTACCTATCAAATAAATGTAATTTTAGTGATCAAATTATGGGCTTTAGATCTCTGTTAGATCTATATTTATAAAATTCATTAATGATAACTTTTAATAGGTGTTTTATTATAACTAAGCCAATGATCTGTCTTGTATTTATACGTAAAGAGTTTATCACTACACTGTTTGTATGGATACAATGACAAATTACACACACCAAAAAATGATATTAAAGAGATGCAGGTTAACATAATATTTCTTCTCATTTCTTGTGATCTTTAAAAAACATTAGCAAATTTGTCCTCAGGACACTGTACTCGTGAAAACATTTCTTTTTAATGTCAAACTGTCTCTGTCGACCTAACAACAACAAATCAACAGTTTATCTTACATCTTGTCATTTAGATAGCTGTACAAAATGACTTAATTATTAATTTTGTGTAAGCTAGCACTGACCTTGTAATGAACTCGGTTATGTAATATCTTACCCTACGGTGTTTATCCATTTCCTTATGAAATGATGACCCATCAAAAGTAAAAAAAATTATATATATATAAAACAGCAGGTGAATAGAACAGTGTTTAAAATAGGAGGTGCACAATGGCACTATGTATTAAAGATTCAGTGAAAGTATCATGAAATTTTTTTCAGTGGTATAGGAGTTGCAGATAAGAGATATGGGTACCCCCTATATCATAGAAAGAATAGCAATGTATTAAACCCCAAATATCTGTCTGATCAGAACATAAAATAGGTGGCGCACAATTGCACTATGTATTAAAGATTCTGTGAAAGTATCATAAAGTTTTATTCAGTGGTATAGGAGGAGTTGCAGATGGAAATGGGTACCCAAAATTTTATAGAAAGAATGGCTGTGTCCAAATATCTGTCTGATCAGAACATGAAATAGGAGATGTACAATGGCACTATGTAATAAAGAGTCTGTGAGAGTCTCATTAAATTTTATTCAGTGGTAAAGGAGGAGTTGCGGACAGGAGATGGGTACCTCTAAGTGTTATGGATGGAAGGACGTACAGACGGAAGGACATAAAAGGGTATAATAAATATACAACAACCCTTTTGCACACAAAATCTGAAGATTTTGGTTTTTCTGTGAAGTAACAAATTTTCGTGGGGGTTTAATTTTCGTTGTTTTTGAGGTATGGAGAGACCCATGAATTTAAGACCACCAGGAAACGTAAAATTTCATATGCATTACTACTAAACATTTTTAACAGCAGAAAAGATTTCTAAAGAATGAATGCATTTTCACTACATAGTCAATAAAGCCCCATCCTAACACCAGGCCCCAAGACCATAAACTGAGAATAGACTTAAGTCAAAATTTTAATTTTTAATATCTTGAGTTTTCTTTAATGTATTTGCTTAAAAATTTGCAATTTTATATAACATTTAAATTTAAATATATGATGAAAATTTTGTTTCAATATCAAAATTATTTCAAAAGTTATATTGGTTTGAAATTTTGACTTCAGTCTGTTCTCAGTTTATGGTCTTGGGGCCAGAACCCCTGACCCAGGGGCCATGAAATTCAAATTTTTTTTAAAATGCACCTTTGCTCATCATAACCATACACTTAGTTTATCTGCTAAATATTCAGGAGCAGAGAAGATGATTTCAAAGAATTAATGCATTTTCACTATACAATCAATAGAGCCCTATCCTAACACCAAAATCCCTGACCCAGGGGCCATGAATTTCACAGTTTTGGAAGAACACCCATGCTCATCATAACCCTGCTCATCATAATCATGCACCTCATTTAAATGCACATACCAGAGATCAATTCTATTTGCAAGAAATTTATTTTTGCATTATTATATGAGACGGTCTGCTTGTGAAAAATTTCATTCTCGTGTATATTTTTATTAATAGTAAAGATTATGTAAAACAATAACCAGAATTTGTGAATATATTGTCTCACTTATATATATATATATATATATATATATATATATATATATATATATATATATATATATATATATATATATATATATATACACCAAATACCTATCTCATGAAAATAAGGTGTCACAAAAATTTGGTGATCTACACAGGGGGAGAGAAGATCTTTAAAGAATTTATAAAAATTTTACTATATGATCAATAGAGCCTCACCTTAACTAAAGAATCCCCTGACCATGGGACCATAAATTTCACAGTTTTAGTAGAGGGCTCATTGCTTGTTACATCATGCCAACAGTTTGACTGCTTGACATCCAGGAGTAAAGAAGAAGATTTTTAAAGATTGCATTTATTTTGATGATTTTAGCCCCATATCTCAGGCCCCAAGGGGATGGGGACCATGATATTCACAACTTTTGTTCCCCTCTACCCATATATGCTATATGTAAAAATAGGTAATCAGAGATTACAGAGCTCACCTCAGCGAATGTTGTCTTTAAGTAAGGCAAAGTCACACTCTAAATAAATATAGTACTGTCCATCCCTAGATGCAACATTTATGCAACTTCGGTATTATCTAGCAACTTTAAACAAGTTACTCATCCAGAAAATGTAAGTCAAATCCAGCATCTGAAGCAAGTTTGAGAGTGTTCATCCCTTGAGGCATCATCCACGCAAGTTTGGTGCAGAAAGGCCTTATAGTCTTTTGATACAATTTCACAGAACTCTCTATATTTAGTAACCATGGCAACAACATTCAAAAAAAAAAGTTCACAAAATCTTAAACCAACAGAATTATACCCTACTCTAATTATATTGAAATATCGCTTATTTTGAAATAAAACTAAATTCCCAGTCTTTTTTTCTCATTATCTTTGCAATAAAATATCAGTAAAATTGAAATCCCTTATATTGAATTATTGCTTATTTTGAAGTAAATTATCAGTCCCCTAAGCTGATAACGAGTTCTTTTTATAACAGTTATATTGTTCTCCTGGCCAGTCACATCATAATTATACAGGTAGATGCTAAGGTGTTGGTAAATATATTTTCACCTAGGGTAATATGTTTTCATTGCATGTTTTTAAAAAAGAAATAAATAACAGAGGGGTATCTCGGCAGTGCTTGTGTAAATGGGTAATTATAAACCACAAGAATGAAAAACATAATTAAAATGAACTAATGTCTGTCAAAGATAAATATGTAGACTGAAAAACAGAATCCTAGAGTAGTCTAGCTGAGTAATACGTTTTATGAAATCAGACCACAACTATAGGAGGAATATAAGGATGGAAATTGACAAAAACTTTGTATCACAACACATCACAATTTTTATCAAAAATATTTTGATAATATCATGATATTTTTTAACGCATTTGTACTATGATTTTTAATGAATTTCTGTCATTTTTCTTACAAATAGGGTGTAAAAACATAACTTCACTTTGGCTCAGCACTTAAGCTATCCTTACCTTTATACTGAAAACAATAAACACAAGAGTTACCTTTATAATGAATACAATCATCACTTTTGGAACCCTTACTTTAACTCTGCAAAGGATAAATGTACACCAACTACCTTCATCTTTTTTTAAAACTAAAAAACCTAAAATATTGAAGATATTAGTATCCTTATCAGATATGAATACCACTAAGCCAGGCTTACCTTTACAACTAATGTGATTACCGTACCAGTTAAGCTACCCATACCTTTCATTTGAAAACAACAAACAATAAAAACAATAAACTTATGCCTTTACAATTACTGTAAAATCACTTATTCTCATGGGGTCAAATTTTCATGGTTTGAGGAAAAATTACTGGTTCAAGGGTATGTGATTCCATAGTTAACGCAAAAACATGATACTGCAGTATGGAATTTTAACACTTTGTGGAGAATATAAATTAGTAGGTTTCTTTATACCAAGAAATCAATGAAAATTAAACCCCAGGAAAATTAGTGATTTCACAGTAAAACCAATAACCACATCGGCTACCCTTACCTTTACACTGCCCACTGATGTACGTCTTTTAGGTCTTCGGAAATGCTGTTTGTCCTTTACACAGCTACTGAGCAAGTCCTTGACAAAACAGATGGCATAGTATATAGATTTAGGGCTGATGATGAGGTTAAAAGGAGAAGGAAGGGTGGATCCCTCATCAAAATAACCCATCCACAGCTTGGAACGGGAAAATTTCCACTCCATATCAGCATGGTTCTAAAATAATATAATTTATATTAAGAATACTCATTTCATCCCACAAGTATGCTAGATCTAGTAATAAAGCACTTAATAGGGTGAAGTCCTTCTTTTAAGTTTGAGGACTAAATTTCATGTCAATATTTACCTCAATATTTTGGAAAGAATTGGACATCATGGCAATTAACATGTTTATGAGTACAATAATGGCCATACAGTGATACAACATGAACATCAAGCGACCCAGCATCTCAGTAAAGTTTTGACCATTCTGGATTCTGAGGTCATGCTTTGTTGTGATCCCAAACAATGACCAGTATAACGTAGCATAGCTCTCTCCCAGCCTGGAAGTATCAACAGAAAATTAGCCATCTCCGATTATTTCTTTTTTCTTAAAAAGTCCAATTACGATTCTGATCCATCATACAAGAGAACTTAGGAAATTATAAGAATGTAAAACTTACGATACAAATGCCACTGGGTCCTCAGGAACACGACTATTATAGTAGTACCAGTAGAGCTGGGTCATTCCACACGCAAAGGATGTCAACACCAGGAAAAAAATGAAGAGAAATTTCCCTATGTCAATCAACATGCAGCCCAAAGAGATCTGGAGGGGTCCTAGATGCTGATTAGCCTGAGCCAAGAATATGATTCTTGAGAAGCTGAAAACATTGGCCACTGCAAACAGCCCTTCTGCTAAAAGAGTAGGATCAATGATGGGCCAATCCTTCCTGGGAATATTCCTGTCTCCATATTTACCTGATTCAATCTGTACATATGCCACAAGTCGCAAGGAAAATGTCGCAATATAAAGTGAGAGCATCAAGAAATCTAGCCAGTTCCACCATTGTCTAGTGTAGGCTTTCAGTCCTTCCTCCCAGAGCTGCTTACACTCAGCCCAAACAAATCCTAGAAATACAATCAACCTTTCATAAAACAAAACTTTCTTGCATTTAGAATCTGAGACACAGAGAATTTTTTTTACAAACATCTTGTGCCTTAACATTTGCAATTCAGCCAATATCAGACCTACCTAACAAAAGTGGATGTTTTCCATAGCTTACTATCAATTTGTCCGAAAGATTTGCCTTTAATGCAAAAGATTTTGTAAATTCATTGTGGAAAATTTAAATGAATTCACACAAAGCAAATTTACTCACTGTACTCACAAATCTCTTAACATCAACGTCTACATGATGACAATAAGACTATTAGAAGTCAAAAAAAATTTTCATTACTTTTATATATGTGATTCTTAATATTGTTTTTGTGCATATATTTGGGCATTTTAATCTGGAGAACAGGCAAGTCAGCAATGCTTCCAAAATGTACTTTAATAAAATAATTATTGTCCATGGACAGATGCATTTAAGGAAAGACACACTGCTTAATGGCTATCAATCTCAAAAGAGAGTCCTTAAACATTTCTTTTTGAAATAAATCTTCACAAAGTTTATCTTTGAATATTACTAACTTCATGATACAAATCTTTAAAATCAAAGAAGTTGAATAGAAGTTGATAATTATAATTGGAAGGAAGGAATTACCCATCACCCATAAAAATATGAGCCACTCGAGTTCTGAGGGTGGAGGCCCCCGTATGTTTCCTCTATCACTGGGACTACTGATGTCTGTAGAACATAGCACCAGGAGAATCAGAAACACTCCAAACGAGGCACTGTGATAGAGAAACTTCATAAAAGGACTCCGAAGGAGCTGTCCTATCTTGCTACGCGGGAAGATCAGGTAATACACAGCCATGAATGGACCAATCAGTATAAGCCCCATACATAACAGGAACTTAGTCAGACCATTCCTCTTTCTCCATCCAGGAAGACCCTCATACCAAATGGAGGTCAATAACTGCTGACAGTGGGGATGGGATACAAACTGAAAGTGAAAAAATACAAATTGAAAGTGAACTCCTGAAGACTGATGATTGTGATATCCATCTTGAATTCTCTATTTTTTCACATTTACATTATAACCAAAAGTCTCTGATAAGATTGTAGCTCTACTGGTACAAACTTGAAATAGATTGATGCACATATCTGCTTACAACATTCATGATTTTAATCATCAACTTTAGGGGTGGGATGATATACCTATACACCGATACATACCAATATTTTCTGCTAAGATACGGTTTACGATACATGCATTAAAATATCGGTACGAAACGTTACATGAACGACCTATCAAAAAATTGAAAATGAAAGTAGTTGTCCTTGGAAAATTGGGGCTTGTATGAAGCGAAGAGATGATATTGATATTGACAACACGCTTTAGAACTAATAAGTCGTAGATAAGGGGTAAAACATTTTCACTTTTAAGCATCCTCGGAAGATGGGACAAGAAAAGTTCCGTATGTAAAGCCACTAAAGCGTGTGATATACAGAAAGTATCATTTCCACAACAATTGATATTATAAATTGTTAGTCCATCTGGCACTAACAGCTCATAACAAAGCATGGATTCTCTAATTTCAAGAATTTGAAATACTGAAACAAATTGTGGATTATTTTTTTTTTTTTTTGTAAACTCAACTTGGTTACAGACTTTCAGCAATTAATAATAATGTACATGTGATGTTTTTTTAAATGAATTTTTAGTCAGTGTTCTTGATGAACTACACAACTATTTGTAAACAACTTGTTTATAGTATTATAGTATAAATTTCCCTACAATAGCAATAGAGTCCTGCTCAGCACCAGAACAATTGACCAAGTGGTCCAGAAATTCACGAATCTGGAAAAAAAAAACATGCTTGCTCATTACAATTTTGCACTTTGTTTGCATCATTTATGCCCATGAAAAGAGAAGAATTAATGCAGTCTCACTAACAGTAGTTAATATTTTTGCAAGGAGTAAGGATAGGGGCTAAGAAGAGCATTTGCTTGACCCTGCAATGTATCTCTGTTTGTAAGGGTTTTTATGAAGTTTAGGAATCCAATATATGGTAGGGTAAATTGAACTCACCTGGTTGACTGGAATGATAAAAGTTTAAATTTTGAAGAATTTCATCTTTAGTAAGTGAATTGTGAGTATAATTTGGATTTCAAAAAGTAGAATTAAAACCAAGTTCTTCTAAAATACAGTTATAATAATGACCCTTTTAAACAAAGACAATATCATTACAAGCCTTGTCGGCTAGAACCGTGACGTATTGTTCATGTAGTCTTTCTAATTCTTTTATCACCTCCGATTAAGTGAAAACATTTTGCCTTTTAAATTTCTTACAGGATTCTTTAATATTTTTAAAACATTTCATCCACTCTGAAAAAGTGTTCAGATCTTCCTTTTCATATTTAGCCCAACATCTGGCACAATCTTCGATAGAATTATCAAAAACCAATGACAGAAATACATGACTTCATGTGGAATTATTTTTTTTAAATCACGCCCAAAAGAACTAACTGAACTAACAGAATACATATAAACATTTTTAGCAAGTAAAATACTCTTAAATGGCAAATTTAATTTCATCCAATTTTGGTATTTGCTTCTATAGAAAAAGGGAACAGATGTTGTGAATTTCAGAGTTTAGAGTCCCATTCCAGAGTGTTAAGCCTTCGCCTAATAAAATGATGAGACTGAGGTGACTTTCAAAGCCCATGGGCCTCTTGTCATGAATGATTAATCATTGGTTCTGCAGGAAGCAACAAAATTGTGGTAATTGTTTAATTTAATTCAATTTTCTTCGTGAATGATTATTCATTGGTTCCGCTGGAAGCAACAAAATTGTGGTAACTGTTTAATTTGAATCAATTATCTTCAAATCCCATTCTACCACTCGCTGTCAGAATTTTTTTTTTCAGACATGGCCTACAGGACACTTAATTCTCACCACTGCCGGATAAGTAACTTACTGACTAGCTCTAAACACCTATCTTTCAAAAATTTTAACAACTGATTGTATGTTACAACCACTGCTGAGAGACCATAACTCTATAATCTCTACATATGGTTGTATAATGAACTTGTCACCAATTGCATTATTCTTAAACAAGATGCCTATGGGCCATTACAGTCACCTGAGTATAATGAATTTCTCAGCAACTTGTGTATGACCAACTTAGCCTTATGTAGGAATAGAACTCAGGACCAATATGACACCAATTTATCAGGACTTGAAATAATTGATGGCCAACTGATCTTGGGCTAGTGAATTTTTAATCTTGGCTAGTACATTTTAGAGGACATGTGCCCTTTGGGTCAGTGTTTTTTATGCATAAACAAATTCATTCACGGCCTGGCTAGTCTAACTTGACAGGGTTATGTGTCCAAGTTCACTTCTGTTGTTTCCTGTTTTGTTAAGTTGTACTATATGTAGTATCACAATATAAACAAAATACTACTATTATTACGGTTTTGGGCCAGTCTTTTTAAAATCTACCAGCCCATTTGGAGAGTGAGAGTAGTGAGCTGACTAGTAAAAATTTAAGATGATAGACTGAGTGACCAGTGGAAAAAAAAAATTATTTCTAGCACTGTATATGGATTGGTAGATTTTTGTTCATAGTCACATTGAACAAAGATTGTCTCTTAGATACTCTGATAAATATATTTAAAATTTAACAGTTAACTGATCATGACTTCTGATGGAGAAAGATTGAGATTGGGATGGGATTCTATTATTGATCAAGTTCAACAAATACTACTGTATGTGAAAACCTCCAACCCCCCACCCTTTACTGGATTACAAATTGTTTTAAAAAGAATGCATTGTATATATTCTTCGCTAAACAATAATAGACGCAAGAGGGAATGATATTTCCTTGATTTCAGATAAATTTTGACTCCTCCCCCCCTCCCTGTAAACTATATGCCAGTTATTAATTTCCTAATATTTCCATTTGAGGGTGCGCAGCACAGTTAAGGTGCCAAATGGAAAAATCAGCGAATTTTTTAGATAGAAAATACATTCTTTACAAGGATGGACATTTCTTTTTAGGACTTTACTATTATCGGACAAATGCAATGTGGTTGAAAACTAAATGTTGAGGACGATTAGATTTCTTATTAAGACTTGTCACGTGATGTGGCAGTCACATGATTTTAGCAAATATACCTGAAGTATTGAGGTCATCTATAAATTTTAATATTGCAAGGGCATAACCAAGTTAAAAATCTAAGTTTAACATATAATTATTTTCAACAGTCTTTGTAGTTTGTGAAAAGTGCTGCGAACCTATATAGATTCTACTATCTAATTGCTAAAATTACATTTGTTAGACCGTATGTTGAATATTGTGCTGGTCAACTACATTAAATAAAGATATAATTAATTCATTTGCAAGATTTCAACAGTTTCACAGCACTTTTCAAATATCTTCATACTTCTTGAGTTTATGTGTAAAAGCTTGTCATAATTCATTGAGGGTATGCCCTTGCAATATATCGATTTATTATGACCCTTCTATTACCCTTCAATGAATCTGCATACAAATATACGACAGTATCACTTGTCTAGGGAATGTACGGGAAGTATACGAATAAAATCATAAAACAGACATCGCATCCAAGTTAATGGTCTCTTATATATCTACAATTTATATTTTATTTAATTACAAAATACATTTTTCATTGTATAAATATAACTTGATCCGCCTCTCACTGCATACAAACTGCGTCAAATTTTCCAATATGACGTCACATTGACAAGTGCATTGTGATCAGTGAATTGTTTATATATTGCCGTGTGGGATTTAACCAACAACAATAATGCATGCACTAGTTAGTATTGATGTAGTCTAAAGCTATTCATAAGTTTAAAATAGCAAATCATTTCATTTTGTGGTAATTTGAAGAACTTATATTTTTGTGTGATGTCATAGTAAGCATTTCCTGTATAAATTAGGCCCCGCCTCCTTACTGCAGCCTTAACTGTGCTGCGTGGGGATCCAAAACAGAATTATATCAATTATTAGTATACAGCCTTAAACATAATTAAGGAGGTATAGTATACTAGAATATAACTATAATACATTGATAATATTAAACTAAATATCAGGCCATATCTTTAAAATTATATTTGCTTGCCCTCTCCTGACTCAGGATAAAAAATATTGGGTAGGCAGGTAGGGGGAAATTTTTTTTTAAACTTATGATTGATTGATTGTATGTTATTTTACGTCCCATTCAGGAATTTTTCACTCTTATAGAGACATCACCATATACCGGTGAAGGGCTTCAAATTTAGACCTATACTCAGCACTCAGGACCATTGAGCAGTGAGGGTTCTTTATCATGCCATCTACCATGACACGGGACCTCAGATTTTAAGGTCTCATCCAAAAGTCCCGTGACTTTAACCTCTAGTGCTCGGCATTTGGCGAAGGATCAGTCACAACCTATGTTAATGTCTTAGATTTGACGCGATGTGGCAAGCAATAATCGAACCTGGGCATCCCGATCAAAAAACTGACGAATATGAAGTTAAAATAGTTATATTAAGTTATAAGTTATAAAAGTTATAATAGAAATAGGAAGATTATAATGTTGCTCAAAAACAAGAGAAATAGGATAATCAAGAATCAACACATTAGTTAGTCAGTAACAACTCAGAAAGAAGATCTATTTTCTTGCTTGTTTGTATCAGTTCTAATTACACTCGATCACTATCACCAAATTTATCACAATAGTATTTACAGAAAACAGTATTCACATAATAAACCCAGCACAATTCCCATAGTCCATTGGTATCTCTTGCTCTTTGAATAACATTTAATGTACAAATATATTTTTGTTTCACTTTCATTCATCTACCATGCACTTAGTTCAAAGAAGCTTTTCAAAGATTTAATGTACTGTAAATCACTTTTTACTTGCAAGAATTTTATTTTCGCAAGTCTGTCTGCTCGCAAAAATTTTGTTCATGCATATATTTGTATTGTTAAGGATTACGTACAACAGAAACCTCATCTCGGGAAAAATTTTTATCTCGCTTATAAAAACCAAATAGCCATCTTTCAAAAACAAGGTGTCACGAAAATATTGTGATCTACAGTATTTTCCACTGTATGTTCAATAAAGTCCTGCCCTTACTCCCAAGTCCTTGACCAGACCATGAATTTCACAATTTTGGAAGAGGTAACTCTACTATCCAGAGGCCATGATCTTCCCAACAAAGGAAGAGGCATGCTTGCTCACCATAAGCATGCACTGCATTTGTCTGCAAAATACCCAGGAACAGGGAGGAAGCTTTTCAAAGAATTACTGCATTTTCAAAATTTGATCAAATTATAGCCCCGCCATAAGTAACACCAGGCCCGCTGACCCAGGGGCTATGAATTTCACAATCTTGAAAGAGGCATCCTTGCTCATCATAATCATGCTCTTAGTTTGTCTGCTTAATAACCCAAAGCAGATAAAATATTCAAAGATTTAAAGCAATTATGTGATCAATGGAGCCCAGCCCTAACTTCAGAACCCCTGATCCAGGGGCCATTCATTTTATAGTTTTAGAAAAAAGCATTCTCATAATAACTAATTCACTTAGTTTGTCTGCTAAATATGCAGCAGCAGAGAAGAAGATTTTCAAAAAATTAATGCATTTTCACTATTTTGTTCAATAGAGCCCACCTACCTCCAGAGCCCATGACCCAGGGGCAATGAATTTCATAATTATAAAAGAAGCTTTCTTACTTATTTTAACCATATACTAAGTTTGTTTGCTTGATATCCAGGAGTATAATGAAAAAAAAATTTAAAGAATTAATGTATTTTTACTATATGATAAATAAAGACCTGCACTAACACTAGAACCCCTGACCCATGTATTTCATAATTTTGTTAAATGCACCCTTGCTCATGCTAACCATGTATTAATTTATCTGATAAATACCCAGGAACAGAGAAGATTTTTCAAAGAATCCATGCATTTTCACTACATGATCAATAGAGCCCCACCCTTAGTAACATCAGAACTCCTGACTCAGAGATCACGAATTTCACAATTTTGGAAGAGGCTCCCTTGCTCATCAAAACTATGCACTTAGTTTGCCTGCTAAATACCCAAGAACAGGGAGAATATTTTCAAAGAATTTATGCATTTTCACTCTATGATCAATAGAGCCCGCCCTAAGTTATATCAAAACTCCTGACCCAGGGCAGTGAATTTCATAAATTTGAAAGAAACCTCCTTGCTAATCATAAACATGCAATTTGTTTGTCTGCTTTATATCAAGGCAAATAGAAGATTCTCAAAGAATTAATACTTTTGCACTATATGATCAATAGAGACCCAAATCCCTGACCCAGATTCATCAATTTCACAATTAAGGAAGAGGCACCCTTGCTCAATATAATTATTTCACTTTGTTTGCTTGCTTAATACTCAGGAGAAGGGTGTTTCTCAAAGATATAATGTATAACAAAATATAATCAATAGAACCCCACTCTTACATCAGAGCAATGAGAACCCCTGATCCTGATGTCACGAATTTCACAATTTTGAAAGAGGTACCCTTGCTTATCATGGCCTTGCATTTAGTTTATCCGCTAAACACCCAGGAATAGAGAGAAAGATTTTCAAAGAATTACTGCATTTTCACTATATAATCAATAGAGCCCCATCCGAAGTAACATCAGAACTCCTGACCCTGGGGCCATGAATTTCACAATTTTGGAGGAGGCACCCTTGCTCATCATACCCATGCACTTAGTTTGTCTTCTAAATACCCAACAGCAGACATTTTCAAAGATTTAACGCATTTTTAATTTATGGCTGATAGAGCCTGCCCTAAATCCAAAGCCTACCCTTATCCTAAGGGTCCTGAGTTTCATAAATTTGAAACCTCCTTGCTTATCATAATCATGCACTTAGTTTGTCTGCTCAGTATCAAGGAGTATAGAAGAAGATTTTCAAAAACTTATTGCTTTTTCACTACTGTAAATCACTTTTTATTCATGAGAACTTTATTTTTATGTAATTTTGTAAGACCTTCTGCTAAAAAAAATCATTCTCATGTGAAATTAAAGATTATAAAGAATAACAACTTAAATTCATGAATATTGTGTTTTGCTTTAAAATACCTAACAACAAGCTTGCAAAAATAAGGTCATTAAAATTAAATGATCTAGAGTCATGATCAATAGAGCCCTGCCCTAACAACAAAATCCCTGACCCAGGGGCATGAATTTCTCAACTAAGGATGACCATGCACTATGCTTGTCTGCTAAACATTCAGGATTTGAGAAGAATATTTTAAAAATAATAAATGCATTTTCATTATATGATGAATAGAGCCCCACCCTAAGTAACATCAGAACTCCTGACCAAGTGGCCATGAATTTCACAATTTTGGAAGAGGTTCATCATAACCATGCACCTAGTTTGTCTTCTAAATACCCAGGAGCAGAGATTTTAAAATTAATGCATTTTCACTGTATCACCAATAAAGCCCACTCTAACTCCAGAGCCTCTGATGCAGGGGCTAATGATTTTCACAATTTTGGAAGAGGCACCTTTGCTCATCATTTCTCTGAACATTGTTTGTCTAAGTATACAGGGTATAGAAGAAGATTTTTAAAGAATTTAGGCATTTTCCCTAAATGATCTACAGACTCCAACACCAGGACCCTCAACCTTTGAGGTCATGAATTTCAAAGTTTTGGTAGATATTTTAATAATGCCAATAATTTAACTGCCTGCTGTCCAGGAGTTTAAGAAGATTTTGGGAGATTGCATTAATTTTGTTGGTTTTGATCCCATTTCCCGGGCCCTAGGGGGATAGAGACCATGGAATTCGAAAGTTTTGTTCCCTTTGCTCATAGATCTATAACACATTGGTTCAGTGGTACCAGAAAAGAATTAAGCTAAAAATGTTCAAATGTTCACAGATGCAGATGTATAAAAACATGTATAGATAGCAATATCAAAATTGTGTGCCAGATCAAAATTGTATGCTAGAATTTTAAATGAGCAGACACACCTTACCAATACATTAGTTCTATTTGAGCCAAAAAGTCTATATTGATTTTCCCATACCTACCTTTAATTAGAAATAAAGGGGAATTAAAAAAATTCTAATTTAAGGGCAGAATATATTCCTAAATAATATATAATATTTTCAAGAAATTGTCATTGAAGTATTGTTACTTTAACAAGTTTCCACACAAAAAATTAAGGTACCTTACCAAGCACTTGTGCGACTATTCCTATTGGAAATCACTAGCATTGCCAATATCAAAATTATTTTGTGTCTTTATATCTACTTAGAGATTTTGAAAACAGCTTCAAAATAACAAGATAATGATATTAAAATTAATTTGTTTTATATTATGAAGAGATACAAAACAGATATTCGAGCAACGTGTCATCGGACTGTTTGTTGTAAAGAATAGAGAATTACTGGTCATATCAGAAAACTGAGAGCCAATAATCACTACATATATATATACAACTAAAGATAATCTGTAGTGCGCTGGGATCAAGGAATTTCTGTCTTATTGCTGGCAGACCTTGATATCATATTTTACCAATAAGGCTATGGACAATATTATGTCAAACAGGTAATAAGTCTGAGTAAGAAGGAGACTTTTTCTCCTGAAGCCACTAATGACTTGGAAATTGAACATCAGATACACAACGCAACTCATCAGAATCCCTACTGCTAATCTAGTTAACCAGCTAACAGGAAACCTGATACCTTAATGAAAACGTAACTGTCAGTCCTAATATGTAGCTTTCAGACAAAACATGCTGTCAGGTGACCTTGACCTTGGTAAATATGCTGTCAGGTGACTTTGAACGATCTCCTATTACGGAGATTTTCTTGAAATGTCATGCATAAGAATTAAGGCCTTCAAACTTAACCCAATGATTATTTAGCTGATTTCCATTTCCTTGGAGATAGATCATAAAAAGTTGGAAAAAAATTGGGGTCTCTGGATATTTTGATCCCCCTGTGTGGCTTTGTGCTGGGAAAAAAGAATGTAAATGACCAATTATATGTAGCAAAGACAACTCTTGCTGTTTTAGAATATATGAAGAAAGTATGGGGAATCTACACAACATAGCTCATAAGTATGATTACATTCAAATAGAATATGACATTTATAACAATTTTGATTAGTCTCATGTTATTATATACAAGAGGCCCAAGGGCCTTAATGGTCACCTGAGTATAATACAACAATTTAGAGGATCCATAGAGTAGAAAATGAACTGAAAGGTGAAGCTTTGTTGCCCAAAAGCAAGAAAAATAGGGTGATCAGGATCAACAAAATAATTAGTCTAGTATTCATTAACAGATCATAAATTAGGTTCTAATCTGTTCCCCATTTATCACTCTCAATATACAGTATATTAACAAACTATCAGTGCTTCTGAACTATTTTAATTCCTTGTTGAAATCTCTAACATTGGCCTCTCTTGCATGGTCTTTGATGAACATTTAATATAAAGAGAAGTTATTTTTGTCTCATTTTTATTTATCTATTAGTTACAAGTCTATCTGATCATTAAAACTATGAAAGAACTTTTTGTATTATACAATAAAAATTCTTGCATAATTCTCTTATTCTATTAACCTTTGAAGTACAATATTTACAGTGTTTAATTATCACAAGTAAATGGCAAAGGGGAATAACTCCTCTCAGTAGAATACAAATTAATAGAGCCCTGGCCTGGACCAGAACACTTGATCAAATGGTCCTGATGTTCAAAAATCTGGTAAAAATACCCTTCCTTATTAAAACTTTTACTTTTTTTTGCCTCTGATATGCCCAGGTGCAGAGAAGATTTTTAAAGCATTAATGCATTTTCACTATATAATAAAAAGAGCCCCGCCCTAACATCAGAACCTCTGATCCAGGGGTCATGAAATTCACAATTTTGGAAGAGGCATCCTTGCTTATCATAACCATGTATTTATTTAAATAATACCCAGGAGAAGAGAAGAAGATTTTTAAAGAAATAATGCACTTTCACTATATGATCTATATAGCCCTGCCTTAGCAGCAGAACCCCTGACCCTGGGGCTATGAATTTCACAATTCTGGTAGAGTCACCCTTGCTTATCATAACTATGCATTCAATTTGTTTCAAAAATACCCTGGAGTAGAGAAGAAGATTTTCAAAGAAATAATGCACTGTCACTATATGATCTATATAGCCCCGCCCTAGCACCAGAACCCCTGACCCTGGGGTCATGAATTTCACAATTCTGGTAGAGTCACCCTTGCTTATCATAACTATGTATTCAATTTGTTTCAATAATACCCAGGAGTAGAGAAGAAGATTTTCAAAGAAATAATGAACTTTCACTATATGATCTATATAGCCCCGCCCTAGCACCAGAACCCCTGACTCTGGGGTCATGAATTTCACAATTTTGGTAGAGTCACCCTTGCTTATCATAACTATGTATTCAATTTGTTTCAATAATACCCAGGAGTAGAGAAGAAGATTTTCAAAGAAATAATGCACTTTCACTATATGATCTATATAGCCCCACCCTAGCACCAGAACCCCTGACCCTGGGGCCATGAATTTCAAAATTTTGGTAGAGGGCTCAATGCTTATTACAATCATGCCAACAGTTTGACTGCTTGATGTCCAGGAGCAAAGAAGATTTTTAAAGATTGCATTAATTTTGATGGTTTTGGCCCCACCCCTCAGGCCCCTGGGGGGCAGGGGCCACGAATTTCACAAATTTTGTTCCCCTTCACCCATAGATGCTATATGCCAAAATTAGTTGAAATTGGTTTGCTGGTTCCAGAGAAGAAGCTGAAAATGTTCAAAAGTTTACGACCGATGACCGACGGACGAAAAGAGATAGCAATAGGTCACCTGAGTGACTCAGGTGACCTAAAAAGAGAAAAAAAAGACCCAAAAAAGATTCTGAAGGGAATTTAACACATTAATAATTTTCATACAGGTCTCTTGGTTACCATGATAACAGGGCTTCACATCATAATTTGCACTGAAACATATTAATAATCTCTAAAATTCTAACAAACGAAAAGATGATTAGAATCTAGCTATTTGATATGATTGCATGGAAAGGATCAAGGAGATATTTTTGATGAGACAGAAATCAGACAACCAGATGAATATATAAATATCTGTGGATACATACACTCAATTTACTTCATCCAAATTGTACTTTCCAAATATTAATGATGATTAAATGCTATAAAAAAAACCTGTGTAAATGTATATCAATTTTGAAATAAAATGTTCTATCAAAAATTCACTTTTTCTTTTCTGAACATTAAACAATTAATTAGAAAGAAAAGATCTCTTAAAAATTAATGTAATCTAGAGTAATCACAAAAAATCATGATTAAAAGATGGAAAAAGTAATCTACATGTCATCAATTGCTTAAAAAAAAAATAGATGTAATCCAACTGTACTACAGTGTACTACTTTTAAATAGCCTTCCTGGACCTGAAATTGAGACCATCAAAAATTTCGCCTCCCTATACTGCCATCTTGGGTGGCAAGACAATTCGGGGGTCAGAATTTAAAAAAATATCTACCTACACTACCTGAGGATGCTTTCATGCTTGGGTGAAAATTTTCAATGTTACACTCAACTACATGCAATATTTATTATATTATACTGAATGTTTTATACAAATACATATAACAGTGAACCTTGTGCTCCTAAATTCTGCGCAGTCACTATTTTTTGGAATATCACCCGTCGTCAAGCAATGTTGACTGTTGCTATGCTGGAGGGCATGGCTTCATTCAGCGGGTAATAGTGTTTTTTAAGGTGGTATGGGATACCAAACGAAACTTCTCCTACATATTTATGTACCCAAATTAGAAGGATTTGAAATACCACCACCTTTCAGTATATTAAAGTGTAATTTTAATAATTTTTTTATTATTTTAATGAGAAATACAAAAACGATTTTTTTTTCTTGCATAATTCTTTTTTCATAAGCTTAATATTATAGGCAGGCGTTTGCTAATATAAAGTGTTTATAAAAACAAAAATGACAAGAAATATGTCTTAGTATTTTTTTAATTTTCAACAAAAAATAACCGTAAAAAACTGGGAAAACTTTATTTCTTGAAAACAGACGGATAACATTTCATGAAAGTCTACAATAAGAATGTATCTTAATATGTTAGCAAAGTGAAATAAACAAATTGAAAATATACATATAAATGGAAAATATAAAATGCATTTAAAATTTTTTGAATTAAAAGATCCGAGCGGAAGAGTTATCCTTCTTTATTTTCCAAGGGTTGAAAAAACCTGGGTGCTATTTTAGAAATGATGAGCATTTTTTCCCAACCATAAAAAAATCGCACTTTGTAGTTTTCAACTTTGAGCGGTTTTGAAAACAATGCATGGACAATCGCTTTCCAGGACGTGTCTTGTTCAGAGCAATTGCATTCATCTGAACGTTTTGGGACTATATACAACAGCTAGCTGTTTTGTGACCAAACAGTTACTTCTTGAATTAAATAACAAAAAAGTACAGCTCTGGTTAACGTGATAATTGATTGGTGATAATTCAGCACAATGTGAAGTAATTGCACTTATCCATGCCTCACCGCACACAAGGTGCTGTACAGTTACTCAAACAATTGAAATACAGCTTTTGCTTAAAAGTGTTCAAAAGCAGCAATGTTGAAACTACCTTTTACAGGGGTTTGCTTTTTTAAATGTCCGTTGTACAATTATAAGTAAATTTATATACTTGCGATTTTTTTGTCTGTTTTTACTTAAAATGCCGACTTGTGAGAACTTGCATTGAAATAGGCTTCAGAGTGTTCTTTTCAACGGTGTATCTACAAATTTTGACCCGATAATAAGCACTCATGCAAATCAAAACAATACTTCAAACGGAAATACGTCATAACGTAGAGGTATCCCATACTACCTTAACAAATGTTTCTCGACGAATCAGATTCAACTAATTTATATGAAAGTATAATATTTTTAAATACTCCACAAAGCAATTTGTCAGGCACATAATCTGATGATATATCCCAAGCCTCATAATTGGCATGCTAATAATGGATTGTACGCAGTTGTGAATGGTCAAAAACAAGACTATTGAACATTGACATTCATGAAATATATTTACTAGTTTAATTTGATACTAATAATCATTCTTAACTTCCCTTAAAATAAAACTAAATGTTGATTATGTGTATTTATACTTATTAAAATTTGGATTTTATCTTTTTCTTTTCACTCTAGACTTAATTAAAGTCGGCACTGAGATCCTGAATTTAATTTCAATGACAAAGAACACCATACGTCATTGAAAGTCTACTGGAGAACTTGATAGTAAAGGCATGCGAGTAAACGGTTACTGAACATTGATTGATTAGACAACCCTCTCTTTTTTTTACTAGGATCTTTACGAAGCAAAAAATGGAATACAGTGGAGCCTCATTTATCCAGACGCTCTGGTTCCCAGTCAATTTGTCCGGATATGTGAAGCATCCGGATACCTGAATTGCCTTGATTTTAGTTATATGGCCTTTCATACCATTGGCAATAGAATGCTGCTTTATATCATTAAGTTTTATTGTTTAAATAGTTTAATATATGTAAGTACTACTCAATACCTGTTTAAATAAAATAAAAAAGTAAATTGTCATTGGATGAAACATTATTTATATGAAAACCTTAATTATTTCTACTTCCCAGTGTCTTATAAATCAACTTCTCCCAGCCAAGAGTCCGAGAGCTGGTGGAGAGAAAAAAATCTTTCGATGTCTCTGTTCTTATTTGATATTCATAATCATCCCAAGTGAGATCGTATTAACGATTTTTAATAATGAAAGGGATTTTATAAATGTCATCAAATCACAATCCGTGTTGCACACAAAATACTGTGCATAAAAAATACCCCCGATGTCATGTCTATAAATAGCAATACATAAAACCATGTTACGACTGTATTCTAACTATTTGCCGACTACAAAAAAAAATATGGACATAAATAAAAAGCATTTCCCTTAATTAATACGTATCAAATACATGATAGAGATGCGAGAGTCTCGTGCGTACCCATCAGCCTATAATTAATCCTGCCGCAAGCCAGTGATAACAGGTCACAGGTAACCATTTTTTTTAAAACAAACGGCCAAGCCAGTGTTTTTACAACAATTAACATCCAGATCTAGAAATTTGAGTAGAGTTGACTGACCAATTAAAAAATTACCGTCCGGATAAATGAACCAAAATATAACGTAAAAATTCATTTTGTGGTGAAAAAAGACCGTCCGGATACGGAACGCGGAATTCCGGTTAAACGAGACAAAATAACGTTAAAAATTTCCGTTCCCATGAAAAATCGTCCGGAAACTGAAGCGTCCGCATATCTGGCGTCCGGATATCTGAGGGTCCACTGTACTGTAAAAGCAGAAATATTCGTTAGGGATTCAATTTCGTTTATCTCGTTGTTAACAATTACAAAATTAAATCCCACATGAATTTTATATATGACTATATATTGTGTAGTGTACTTTCAAAACAACGAAATTTAATGCTGACGAAACCTTTATAGATGACAAATCAACGAAATTTTATCCCCACAAAAATTTGTGCTTCTACAGTAATTACAAACTTCACAGAACTGTTTCCCTACCTGTTTCTGTTCATATTTGAGTGCCAGCTTGAGTCTGGACAGAGTGAGCTTTTCTGGGAGAGGAGCACAGTTTCCTTCTTCTTCCTCCTCCTCTTCTTCCGTGTCAGAGCACCTGTTCAAAACAGCGGTCACTTCTTCACTGCTCCGACACTGGTCCATCAGATCACATGCATACTTCTTACATTGGTCACTAAGCTGAATGTAGGTGTCTTTGAATTCATTCTCTGTCAGGGCTAGCTTCTGTAGTTCCCAGGATAGCTTGAAGGCCGTGAGAATGGGGTCGGGGCTGGTGAGAGAGATCCAGGCAGGGCTGGCCAGAGCTTTATAAGAATTGATGCGGAACAGAGAATGTCTGAGACTATCCTCGTTGACCTGTTCCTGGCATTCCTGACAGGAGCACGACAACATGTGGGGGAATTTGATGTTGGCTCCTCTAAGAAGAATTAGTTGGAGAATCTCAAACTGATTACAGTGGGCTGCCAGGATTATGGGTGAAATATCGGAGGAGTAATCCGAACTTTCCTCACCTCGCCTCTGAGACTTTGACCAGTCAGGTCCAAGCATTTCTAAAGTGATACTTGGATGATCAATCAGCATTTCTACAATTTTGTACACCCCTTCTGTGATTGCATATAATAGGGCATCCCCAATCTTAACCCCTTCCTGCTTCAGAAGAATTTCTACAAGTTCCACATTTTCATTGTCTACTGCAATTTGAATAGCTGAGCGTCCAAGCATGTTGGTACAGTTTACATTAACTGGATACGGGTCTTGTAGACATCTTATGACAGTGGGTTTATCTCCCCTTTCCACAGCCTCCAAGAAGACTCTCTCTTGAGTGGTGTTCATCTGAGATCGTTTGAGTGGCTCTAATGGCATGGTGATTGGATTTCTCGACTGGTAGTACCTGAAGTTGGGCTGATCACCATTCAACATGTCCTACATACACCTACCTGTGAATGCAAAACAATGATCAGTGAATGTTTCTCACTCAATGTAATGAGCATCATTTTAACACTGTATTGACTAGGACCTGCTAATATTATCAGCATCACTTGATTTATCATATTCTCTTGCAAGACAAATTGACAAACCTGTTTTCTTTCCTTGTCATGTCCATGTTTCAATTGTTCATTCATGACCAATTGTGCACAATGTATTGGATAAATAAATCCTATTACCAGAGGCCAATAAAACTATTATAAAGCTAATGATATTTTCTTCCCATGTAGAAAAATTTACATTTTCTACCGTCCATGCAAAATACCACTTTCTCTCACCAATGGAACCATTGTGTAGTTAGCTACTGCACTGTTACTTAGATATGTAGTCCGATTGTTTTATGGAAACCTTACACCTCCTAATCTTTATAGGTAATTGGAAGTAAACAACATCACCAAATATAACTTATGTGACAGGCACTAAGTATTCTGATAATATTATATAATACAAGTACTTGTCTCGGATACCTTAATCCTTTCTTAGACGTGACTTGCCTTTCTAAGAAACAACAACATCTTACTCATGAGTTATATACCTCATCTGTGAGAATCCTCAGAAGCATTTCATATTACCATGGTAAGAGACAAAGGCAGTATTCTGATGTACAGAGAGAATAAGCGGCTTCCAATTATCAATGTAAGATCTTTAAATACCATATTTAATCAATATACATTTGATTTTCAAACCCTGCTCCTAGACAATAAGTCATATTTAATTGACAGATCTACAATATGTAACATAAGACTTATAGGTAAATGACAGGTATGAAACTTCTTGTTTCTCCACAAACATATTGCACAACATGAAACAAATACAGAATTATTGGCTCGACAGATCAACAAAATACTAAATTGCAATTAAAAATCAAGGAGATGCAATTCTTGTGACAATATGGATCAGGCAAAAAGAAACTTTTTATGCTTAACAGTAAACAACGTTGTTAATATATGACAACATTCAGCACAATACGCCCAAACAGTTACTGTAACAGCTAGACTCGCTTTCTCTGATTAACAAAACATTCAAATCTCTAAATAGATTGAAAATTCTTAAATCTTTATTATACAGTCCTCATAAAATATATATACAAGGAAAAACGAGATGTGAGGGAATTATGGATGATAGATGATGATCATACATGTCACAGACTAGACACAAAGCCTCTTTAAGCTAAGTATCTTACAACACATTATGGTCTGAAGCTTTCACAGAGTTATATGAAGCTCAACAAAAGGTGTAATCATGATAAAATTTTTTAAAAATAATTTTATCTCAATATTGTAATTTGTCACAGCAGGAGCTGAAGTATGTTTGAATTAAACCCAGGTACCTGAAAGGGCTTATATATCAAAAGAATAAAAAAGGGGGGGGGGGGGGACAGAACATAATCAGAACTGTCAACACACTACTGACATACTAATAATAATTTCCTAATATTCCCCTGTCAGACATCAGAGACCAAGTGAAATGTTGTTGGACTAAGAGCTCAAAAAATTGTAAATCTGGTGCTACCTTTGAACAACCATATATATAATATATATATATATATATATATATATATATATATATATATATATATATAGTGATGCCGGGGTTCTGGGTTCAATTCCCTATCCATCCGTACATATTTCTCCTTTCCTGCAACACCATTTGGTGCTTGACCACCCATGGACTTGTAGGTGAAAATCCTGCCGGGCCTAAAGTATCTGGGCTGTGTGTCTTTGAGGGCAGATACAATTTAAGGAGGGAGGAATGCAATGGTTAAGTGGCTGTGATACTGGCCTGGGTAGCTCTGTGCTTAAAGCACTTGACAAGTGATGCAGGGATCCTGGCTTGAAAATTATATACATATAATGAGAACTCACTAGAAATGTGGTATCAAACACTAAATAATTGAATCTTAAAAAGAGTGAAAATCTGAATGTTTATCATTCAATATGATCTACCCGGTATATGAAATGTGATATAGGTTCATAATTATCATTCAATTAACCGTTCAATGATTACAAAAATGTTAGAAAAACCAGCTTACCTCCATTCATAATATAAAATCACCAAATGTAATATCCTATACTGAAACTATGACATTGTGGTTCATGCTCTATTGTCTGGCTAATTCATTACTTCACTTATCAGTGAAAATATTTGTAAATAGTCACTGTCAAAACAGCTCATTTATAAACTTATTTCAGATTCCGAGTTAGAATAGGTGAGATAGAGTGCCACAGATTAATCTATATAGGTAATGCAGGACACACCCAAAAGCAGATTTTTATTCATCCAAATGAACATGGTAAAATAATAACTATTGGATAAGAGCAAATCAGTCTTATTTGTTTGTCTTTGTGACCATTCAAAATCACATCTTCATTTACAACTTGAGTTTGAATATTGAGATATCTCTTTCTTTTCAAGTACATCATGTATAGTTATCTCCAGATATATTACATCTTGTTCAAATATTCCAACTTCTATTAAGTCAATTATCAAGTGCTCCTAAAAGAGGTAACAATTTCATAAATCTTAATTTGTGCTACAATATTCCATAGAAATTTATGGCAATATAAATGGATACAATTAACATTAGACTAAAAAGTGAAATTGAAAAAAAAGTATACTCACTGGAACCCTGTTCTGCTGATGATGATGCTATTTACAGGAAAGTGACCATGTCTGACATTGAGTTCTGCAGGAGATGGCCCCCCTCCGTCTTCCTCTACATCAGCATGTTATAAGGAGTTAGGAGAAAATCAATACACACTCGAGGCTGTGAACAACAAGCTCTCAGCAACTTAGCATCCTATAGTCCTTACCGTTAACATGGCACCTTACATCAGCAATAAGTCAAATTTTGTAAAATTAATGATATTTGTTACTTCACATTTCCTAAAAAAGTTTTATTTTAAAAATACATATACACTGTTTTGGTAAAACAAAACATTAAGGACCCTGTGTGCACTAAAGAAAAATGTTTTTTTTTTAGAAACTGAGAAAATTATATCATACAAAAGTGTAAACATTTGAGTTTTATATTTCATCTTTAATATAGTGTATCAGCAATTTACTCTTTGGAAATATGTTCAAATACAATGTGGTATTCATGAAAATTCCCTCTTGCTTACATACATGTTGAAAATACATGCTAATAAACTGATCTATTAATTTATCTTTGCTTAACAGTTTTTAAAAACTTAATTGAATTGATTACAACTTGAATAATAGTACACTGTTGATTTCATTTTGTGTCAAAGAGCAGATTACTCTAACTGCATGAAAAATCATGGAATGAGAACTCTTTAGTGTTCAGTGAATAGGATCCTCCTTAATTTGCAGTATATAGAGGGTCCTTAAATAGAATTTAGTATTTTAATTTTATTATTATTTTTTCTTCATTTTATTTTTTTGTAGAGATGTCAACAAACTTTCGAATATTCTTTGATACCATCAGCATTCAACTATATTTTCTTTTTTATTCAAATACTTTTTGCCCATTTTAATGATTTTTTACTGACTATTACAGGTATAGTCGATAAAATGATAGGCATACCAGTAATTTATCCCTTTTTCCAAATGAGAGTTATTCTTCACACATTTTTTATTGTGATTTACACAGTAAAAATATAAAAATGTACTTTGTGCTAATCTGTACTATTTATTTTCAGAACAGCTTTCAATATATATGTTTTACAATTTAACAATGGTGTCCAGTGATTTTTTGTGAAGTTTATCAAAAGCAAATAAAAGCATTTGTTCTTCCTGAACAAAACATTGCAAGTTACAAGTATTTTTTTTTTGTTGTTCAAATGGAGAAAGATATATTAACATGATGTGTGTTGTGAAACACTGATGCCCCAATATGGCAGCTCATGGCAAAGGTTAAAGATTCTCAAATGCAAGTCAAACTCCAAGGTCAAGAGATAAAAAATAATGTTATCCAAAGAAACTTCTTGTCACATGAAATACACCAGCAAAATATGAATGTCCTAGCACCAATCAATAGAAAGTTATGACCAAAGAAAAAATTTATCAAAACCTTGTCAAACTTTAAGGTCAAGGTCAAAGGGTCAAAATCAATGGTACCCAAGGGAAGGTCTTGTCACAAGGAAAATATGTGAAATATGAAGCCCTAGCACCAACCATTCAAAAGTTATGGCCTTTTCAAAAGTAGGTCAAATACCAAGGTCAAAGATAAACAGTCAAATCTGTCCATACCCAAGGGAAGTCTTGTCACAAGAAATACAAATGTGAAATACTAAACCCCTAGCACCAACCATTCAAAAGTTATGACCAAGATTAAAGTTTTTCAAAAGTAGGTCAAACTCAAAAGTCAAGGTTAAACGGTAAAAATTGTTGGTACCCAAGGGAAGGTCTTGTCTCAAGGAATACACAGGTGAAATATGAAAATCGCTAGCGCCAACTGTTCAAAAGTTATGGCCAAGGTTATAAAGTTTTTCAAAAGTAGTTCAAACTCAAAGGTCAAGGTCAAAAAATAAAAATTGTTAGTACCCAAAAGAAGGTCTAGATCTTGTCACATTGAATAAACCTGTGAAATATGAAAGCCCTAGTAGTAATTGTTCAAAAGTTATGGTAAAGGTTAAATTTTTTTCAAAAGTAAATCAAACTAAAAGTTCAAGGTCAAAGGGTCAAAAATGTACAAAAGGGAAAATATTGCTACATGGAATACACTTGTGAAATATGAAAGCTCTAGCAACAACTGTTCAATAGTTTTTGCTAAGGTCAATTTTTTTCAAAAGTGGATCAATAAATCGAGGTCAAGATCAAAATTTTTAGTACATGTACCACAGGGAAGGTCTTGTCATAAGAAATATCTACCTTTATTATGAAAGCCATAGCTCCAATTAACCAAAAGTTATGGCCAAGGATAAAGATTTTTAAAAGTGGGGCAAATGCAAGGATCAAGTTCAAAGGGTTAAAATTGTTGGTACACAAAGGAAAGGTCTTGTCACAAGGAATACACCTGTGAAATATGAATCCCCTAGCACCTGTTTAAAAGGTATGGCCAAGGTCAAAGTTTTTCAAAAGTGGGTCATACTCCAAGGTTAAAGTCAAAGGGTCAGAATTGTTGGTATCCTAGGAAAGCTTTTGGTACAAAATATACACATGAAGTTATAGTCAAGGTTAAAAAAATTTAGTAATTTTTGCAAAAAGTAGGTCAAACTCCAAGGTCAAGACATCAAATATGTTGGTACCCAAAGAAGGGTCTTGTCACAAGGAATACACTTGGGAAATATGAAATTAAAGCCATACCTCCAACCAATCAAAAGTTATGGGCAAGGTAAAAGTTTTTGCAGACAGACAGAGCAAAAACTATATGCCCCTGAATTTTCCATTACAGAATCATAAAATGATGTAATTTTATCAATTAATCTGAAAAGGAATGACATCTAATGAGTCTTTTCAGTTTGGGGTCTACCTAACAGGGCTTCCATGATTAAATGCTAACTCTGAATTTCAGCTGGGTGACCACTGCTCATGCTCTTATACATGTATATATTCAAAATGTTTGTCTTTTTCATTTTGAGAATATTAATAACATTAAATTTCTATTCAACTCCCTTGAAATAGCTTATATTCTATGTACATGTATCTGAACTTTCCTATATGTTTGTAAAGTCAGGGATCACTTAGGTATGAATTTCTGAAAAATCAAAACTGCCTAGTTTCAGTTAATAATACATTAAATTTCACTTGGACCCTTGGTGACTCAAGCTATCAAAAAATAACCAAACCAGATGTAATTCAGTGAAGTCTACTTGGCTGCATAAAAAATCTAATTAAAACAAGATGTGTTTGTGAAACACTATGCACCCGGCGGCAACAAAGTTCGAAAAAGCTATTTTTAGCATATAGGTCACAGTCAAGGTCACAAGGTCATTAACCTTGGTGTCATTTGAAAGAGCTTAATTACTGGAGTAAGCATACCAAATATGAAGTCTCTATCTCTCATGGTTCAAAAGTTATGGCGAAGGTTAAAGTTGACAACAGACAGACAAACAGACAGACAGGACAAAAACAATATGTGCCCCCGATCTATCAATCCGGGCGCATAAAAATATTTAGGAGGAGTAGCACTTTAAAAAAAATAATTCAAATTTTTTTATGGTAACCATGGCAACATCTTTCATCATAACAAAACAAAAACTAGAAATATGTCCATAGGACATGAATGCCCCGCCGAGGGTATATTAGTAATGCAACATAAAAATTTGTATTAGTGTATGAATTTGATGAGAATATCTTGAATAGTTTCTTTAAAATTGAAACTGAAATCTAAAAGTTGGATATAGATGATAAATTCTCACCAAATTATGTATAAGTGCATAAATTTACATAAATATATCTTAAATGGTTTCTTTAAAATTAAGCAAAATGCAAATCTAAGAAAAGTGAGGTCAAGGTCACAATAAATTTCAAGGCCATATGTTTTTGATGCAGTTGAATACTTCTCATAAATACGTATCAGCATATTTAAGTTTGATAAAAATATTTTGAATGGTTTATTTAAAACTGAGTTAAACACTAATTTAAAATAAATAAAGTTAAGGTTAAAGGAAAGGTCAAGGTAAAAAAAATGTTGATGCAGTTGAAAAGGTTACATCAGTATGTATTAGCATATAAGTTTGATAAAAAATATTATGAATGTTTTCTTTAAAACTGAGTTAAACACAAATTGAGAAAAGTGAGGTCAAGGTCAAAAAATATTGATGCAGTTGAATAGCTTACATTAGTATGTATCAGCATATGAAGTTTGACACTAATTTAATAAAAGTGAAGTCAAGGTCAAAAAATGTTGATGCAGTTGAATAGCTCTCATCAGTATGTATTAACACATGAAGTTTGATTACACTAACTTGAATGGTATCATTAAAACTGTGCTAAACACTAATTTAAGAAAAGTGAGGTCAAGGTCAAAAGAAAGGTCAAGGTCAAAAATGTTGATGCAGTTGAATAACTTACATCAGTATGTATCAACATATGAAGTTTGATTACACTAACTTGAATGGTATCTTTAAAACTGAGCTAAACACTAATTTAAGAAAAGTGAGGTCAAGGTCAAAGGAAAGGTCAAGGTCAAAAAATGTTGATGCAGTTGCATAGCTCTCATCAATATCTATCAGCATATGAAGTTTGATAAAAATATCTTGGATAGTTTCTTTGAAACTAAGCTTTGAACAGAGCTAAACGCAAAGTGTGAGGGAAGGACAGACGGAAGGAAAAAAGGATGGAAGACGGACATGACAAACACTATATGCCCCGGCCATATTCATGGCGGGACATAAAAATCTGATACACAGAATTATGTATCTTAATGTAGTCTACTCATGTACCAAGTCTTATTGAAATTGGACCAAAACTATAGGAGGAGTTGCGTTTTGAAAGAATTTCAAAGAAATTTCCAAGTTTAGTAACCATTGTGTTGCAGGGGTGGTTTATACTAGATGTAAATAACTCAACTCCTGGCTAAGGGTTCATTATTGTGTTTATTACTGATGTTTATGGAAGTCAATATTATAAACAAAATGGCCCTATAAAATAAAATAATAACAATGAATATCACATGAGATAACAAATGTATATAATATATATTACTTATTTTTACTGATGTACAATAAATAGACTTAACTGTTAAGAGTTATCTTCCTTTACTTTGAATATTTAGCATATACATAAATCACTGTACAAATATTCTTTACACAAATATTTTACTGCCACATTTCAAGAAATGTAACAATATGTAATTATAACTTAAAATATACAAAAGGTAACATATATTCAAATTACCTCTCTATGGGACAAGGCCCATTCCATAAAACATAGTAAATAGCCTGGATGCGTCATACAGGTCTACATATCTAATAACAAATACTGTACACTATACTATACATACTATAATACTCATAATTCAAATAAATTTATACTCTGAGGTAAAATGCTTTAAATTTAGTTTTATTCATATTTAAACTTTCACTCTTCTTTCAAACAGTGATATTAGCTAGATAGAAATATTATAAAGATATAGAACGTTAAACTTTATACTTACTGTCAGATCTGGTCTTAAAGGTCTCAAAGTCTTTGTCTTTGTCTAAAAATTCTCTTGTTACAAAAACCACAACTATCCTGACCAAATTCTCTGAGTAGTCCATCTGAGAACAACTCAGAACCACCAAAACTTAAAACCAATAAAATTACAGAACCCTAATGTCATAACCTTTGAACTCTATCGCTCACCAAGTAAATAAAGGGGTGGATCTGGGTTTTGTATTAAATCATAAAATCTTATTTAATTTCATTTATATCCATAATATTTATTCAAATATTATGTGATATACATTATATACAGTTAAAACACAGTTACACACTGCTACATTCTTCCCCTCCTCCGAAAAATGACGTCCTCGTCATTCTCAATGAAGAATGTAAAATTTAAAATCATGTAAAATTATAATACAATTCACTGAAATTTACAGATTTAAGTTTTCTTTACAATATCAAGTAAAGTTTTTAAAATCTCACCTCGTTCAAATCCTTGACATCGTTCATCTTGAAGGAGGTTCTGTAGCAACTTTGCTTTTTCAGACCAATGCGGATCAATATTCGCCTGTTGTAATTGCACATAATTTCCACTTCTTAACCAATCTGGCTCTCTTCTAGGCCTGGTTGATCTGCGTGGAGCAGCAACAGGTGAACTTATGTCATCTAATCCTGGTTCACTTTCATCTGCTGGTTCAGCTTCTTCTGCTGGTTCAGCTTCTTCTGCTAATTCAACTTTATCTTCCTGTTCAATAACAGGTGCTAGTTCAGCTTCAGATTCTGGATCATCTGCTTGTGGTGCAGGTTCCATAGCAGTCTCTTTATCTACATTCTCTTGCAATATATCTTCTCCAATCTGATGGGCGTCCCCAACTGTTTGGAGATCTTCATCAACAATCCCAATTTCCGTCTCAACTTCAGGTAACACAATGTTAGGGGCATCAATGTGATGACGTTGTGTTCCATCTGGTATTGTTATATAGACTGCTTCTTCATCATCTGTATCTGACTGGGTATCGACAGTGGACTGTGTGTCACTGTTTTCCCTCTTGTTCTGTCTAGTCCTTGGCTTTGGTGTAGGTTTCCGCATTGCTGGAATAGGTTTCTCTTGTTTGGAATCTACCTTTGGTCGAAACTCTGTAACATGTCCAATGGGTAAGAGTAGGTTTCTATGAAGTATCCTTACTCTACCAACACCGTCTTCTCTCTGAACTTTGTAGACAGGGATCCCTTCATTTGGTTGGCTAATCACCAGATAGGGTTCTTCTTCCCATTTGTCTGCAAGTTTATGACGTCCATCATAGGCCACAATCTTAACCAGGACTCTGTCACCAACTTCTAATACAGCACCTCTGGATTTAAGATCATAGTTGTCCTTTTGTCTTTGCTGTGATTTTCTTGCAGCTTCTGATGCCAACTGATAAGATTTCCTTAGTCGCTCTTTCAAGTTGTCTATATACTTTGTCAGGGATGCTGATTTCTGATTTCCTTTATCTAATCCAAATTCAATGTCAATTGGCAGATTAGGTTCTCTTCCAAACATAAGATGATAAGGTGAAAATTTTGTAGTTTCCTGTTTCATGCAGTTGTATGCATGTACAATGGGAGCTATGTAAGATTTCCAGTCTGCTTTTCTTGATTGTTCTAATGATCCTAACATGTTTATTAAAGTCCTGTTAAAGCGCTCACAAAGTCCATTCCCCATCGGGTGGTATGGTGTAGTTCTTGATTTTGAAATGCCGAAAAGTTGACATAATTCCTTGATAAGTTTACTCTCAAAGTTTGCACCTTGATCAGAATGAATGCGTTTGGGGAGTCCATAGTGTACTACAAAATTGTTGAAAAATGCTTCCGCTGTTGTTCTGGCTGTTGTGTTTCTAGTTGGTACGGCGATGGCAAAACGGGTAAAATGATCCGTTATCACAAGTACATTTTCATAACCTCCCTTACTTCTCTCCAAACACAGGAAATCCATACACACCAGTTCAAGCGGCTGCGAGGTGATGATGTTGGTAAGTTCAGCTTTGTCCTGGGCCGGTGTTTTCCTAAGTATACATCTTCTACATTCTGTAATCCAGTTTTCTACATCCTTGTACTGTCCAGGCCAGAAGAATCTATCCCTAAGTAAACCTAATGTCTTCTCTCTTCCAGGATGTCCCATGTTGTTGTGTAGAGACTTCAGTACATGACCTACTAAGCTTGAGGGTACAACAAGCTGATTGACTTTGTTCTCATCCACCTTAACTTCTCTGTACAGGATGTTGTTAATTAGCTTTAGTTTGTCAAAGTTTCTAAACAATATGGTGTCTGCAAAGGATCCTGATAACTCACTCTTCTTTGGCTTGTATCCATCATAAATACTCTGTATCCAGGGTAATAGTTCAGGGTCATCTTGTTGAGCCTTTGCAATATCAAACCTCATCAAGCCATGTGGATCTTGTAACTGGGCAAGTGGTCGTTCTGAGATGGAAATTGATTCTATGCAAGGTGTTGTTTGTGACTTGCTGATGGCACTGATAGAATCAGATGAGATGGTTACCATTTCTGTACTGTTAGACTCCAGTCGTGATAATGCATCTGCTGCTACGTTGTTCTTCCCTGGTCTGTATTTGATGTCAAAATCATAGGCAGATAATGCTGCAACCCATCTGTGGCCTGTTGCGTCTAATTTGGCATTGGAAAAGATGTAAGTTAATGGGTTGTTGTCTGTAATAGCAGTAAATTTGGATCCATATAAATAATCCTTAAACTTCTCTGTGATGGACCATTTCAAAGCCAAAAACTCAAGCTTATGGGCAGGGTAATTTCGTTCTGCAGGTGTAAGTCCTCTACTAGCGTATCCAATGACTCGCTTCACCCCGTTCTGTTCTTGGTAAAGAATGGCACCAAGTCCTCTGGAACTTGCATCGGTATGAAGTTCAAATGGCAGTGTCATGTCTGGATAGCCAAGTATGGGTGGGGATGTCAAGTGCTGGCGTAGGACATCAAAAGCCTCTTGTTGATCTTTACCCCATTTCCAGTTCACTGATGTCTGTCGTTTTCCTCTTTTCTTTGAAGACTGTGGACTAGGTGATAAGTCTGTAAGTGGTCTGGCAATTTTAGAAAAATTCTTGATGAATTTTCGATAATATCCGATGAATCCTAAAAATTTTCGTATTTCCTCGGGTGTTCTTGGTACTGGCCATGACTTCACTTTATCCACTTTGTCTGGGTCTGGTGATATTCCCTCTGCAGAAATAATATGTCCGACATATTTAACCTTAGTTTTGAAGAATTGGCATTTGGATGGTGATAGTTTTAATCCAGAATTCCGTATTCTTTGTAGAACTTTGTCTAGCCTCTCGAGATGATCCTCAAATGTCCTTGAAAATATGATGATATCATCCAAGTAAATTAGGCAAATACTAAGGTTAAGGTCTGCAAATATGTCTTCCATCAGCCGTTGGTAGGTGGCGGGCGCATTGGCTAATCCAAATGGCATTCGTTCATACTCGAAGAATCCAAGTGGACCTACAGTGAAGGCTGTGCGCTCCTTGTGCTTTTCCTCTATCTCTATTTGATGATAACCACTCTTCATGTCAAGGACGGTGAAATATTTGTTACCATGAAGAGAATCTAAGATGTCATCAATTCTAGGAAGAGCGTACGCATCCTTTACTGTCCTCTGATTTAACTGTCTGTAGTCAATGCACATCCTTAGTTGACCACTCTTCTTCCTCACTAACACCACATTACTGGCCCATGGCGACCTTGATCTCCTGATGACACCACTTGTTAGAAGTTGTTGTATGTGGTTCCTCAGTTCATCAATCATACTGATTGGAATCTTTCTGTGTCGCTGTTTGAATGGCACTGTATTGGTAAGTTCTATCTGATGTTTCACTCTAGCTGTAAGTCCAATATCCTCATCATTTTTGGAAAATACATCATTGTATGCCCTTATTAGTTGAATTGCTTTCTGTAGTTCTGTTGCATCCAAGTTACTATCTTCAATCTTTATCTTTTCCATGATGTCAAAATCTGGCATTTTCTCTCCAGTAAACTGCTTCTGACTTTCCACTGTAACAGGCTGGAGTTCACATAATAACGCTTTTGGTGGAACTGTAACTGTCCTAGTTGATACATTCGTTATGTGGATAGGCACTAGTTCAGTATTTTGGTAATGGTATGAGACAAGAGTAGGGGAAATATCCAAATCATCAGGAATGAACGATGAAGTTGTTGGTTGTACAATAGCACACACTGGTTCATAATTAACTTTCTTGTCCAGGTAACCATTAATTACAACTTCACTGTTGGCAGGTATAGTTATCTTCCTACTCTCTGCTGATCTGATGAAAGCTAGAATGTCTCTGTTCTTGGCAAGTTCTCTTTCACGCATTACCAAGCATCTCATGGACAGGTACCATGGCGTATACATGTCTGCTCTCTGTAAAAATTGGTTTCCATACATATCCTTGGTAGTCTCCATTATGATGCACAGTAGGTTTGTCCCAATAAGAACAGGAACCTTCAAATTATACGCACTCTGTGGAACAACCAGGAACAAACAGTTATTCAGTAAGGGGAATGATGAAATTCCCGATATCTGTACATCCAGTGAAATGTATCCTGAATATGGAAGTTGTAGTCCATCTGCACATTCCACATTCAATGCAAAGTCTAAAAATTGTAATGGAATTTCAGGGAAATGTTCCTTGTAGAAAGTTTCACTGATGGTAGAGACGGTTGATCCAGTGTCAAGTAGTGCAGTGGTTGCAACATCAAAAATCTTGACGGACACTTCATTACACTCTCCAATCAATGATGATTTCTTATTGTAAGTCTTTGAGGATGGTGTATACTGCTGATGTATGTATCCTCGTTCTGAAGACTTCCAAGTGTAGTAGGGTCGTCTCTTGTGGTGCGTAATTACTCGACATCCAATTGCAATGTGACCATGTTGTCCACATTTGTAACACACAGGTTCATTCGCTGTATGATGGTTTGGACTATCATATGGTACGTAGGATGACGATGACACAGTTCCAATGTTCATTTGTTCATGATCCTGCCTATTCATGATAGAATTATCTACGTCTGACTTCATGGACATATGCATTGTGGTAGAACTCACATTGTCACTAGTGTCTTTCTTTTTCACAGATTTCTGTCTCTTGTGTGAATTCTGTTTCTCCTCTGATTCCATAGAATTTCTGTTTTCCATAGGACAATCACTATTAACCAAGTGTTCTTGTTCCACTCTCCTCAAAGCCACTAACAGTTCTTCGAAACTTTGAATGCTGTCATACAGATATCCAGTTATGTGCTTCAGTGAAGGTTTAAGTCCAATCCACAACATGTTGTGTAGCATTAAATTCCTTTCTGTATGGTCAATGTCCTTAGTCTGACGTACTTTACACATAATATCCTCCAACCTACAACTCCATGATGTAACATTTTCACTGGGTTTCTGTTGTGCTGAATAAAATTCTGCAAGAATAGCCTCAGCCCTATCGACAAGTCCATATACACTGTCCAACCTAGCAAGAATGTCTGATAGAGTTGCTTCGACACCTAGGTTCATGACAGTTCTGCTGGCTTCTCCTTTCAGGGACTGTCGAATGGCTTGAAGTATTTTATCTGTAGGATATCCTTCTTGCATTAAGCATCGAACTTCATAGTGCCAAACCTGAAATGAAGTTGCACCTTTTCCTGAAAACAATGACAATTTAGGAATATGTATAGGCCAAACAAATTCATGATAATCTACCATCCAATCGATAAAACTTTGAGGTGAATCTACATTTGGTTTAACATCTAATTCTTTAAAAGCTGTGACAATATTGTCAATCTCTTTTGCTGAAAACTCCATGATACTACTGTATGTAATTTCACTATCACCTATGAGATGAAAACTCAGAGTGTCTATGGTGACATACAAAGTACACAAAATGGTACAGATCAGTGTGAAATACATATGTCAATTATTCTAAGTTCAATCATTCTCATAACACAAAGTACATGGCAGCAACACAAGCATGCAGCATAAAAACTATAAAATATTTGCATAATCAATGTAAACAAACCCCTTCCTGTAACCAAGCAGTATTTCCGGTATGTAAAGATGCACTTCCGGTTTGCAGAACATGTAAACAAATATGATTATGTGCAATTTTCAAAGACAAAAAATACACCTCTCAAAATGTTTGTCAATGTATGCAAAGTATTTACTAATAATTCCTGGAAAAAAAAATAAATCTGCAATAAAGAATTTCTGAAACAGAATTTTAATTACATGCTGAGAATGCTGACACTTCAATAGGGCTTCGTTCCAACTTTAAGCTTGTCAAATAACAACAAAAACACGTGAAGTTGACAGAGGTCTAACTGTCAACGAAATCTGGCAATTGTATGGACTAAAATTTATTTCAGCTAACCCAGACGAACAAGTGTGATAACAGTAAGTAAAATAACTTCACTGTGTATTTTGAACCAATTACTTTACCTAAATGACTGAGAAAAGAAACAAAATATTTCTCTAACTTCTTCACGAAAACATCAAAACAAACCGACTTCCGGTGAAATTCTAGAAGCGGACCTCGAACCCGATCTTAATGATTGTGATCACAACACGATAACGGGCGCGGATCTCAGTACTTATTTCTACAGTAAATTTTAAATTACCTGTACAAAGCTTGTGGGGTATAAAAGATGATTATGACAGACAAACACTGATCAGATTCTAGTAACTACATATCTACACAAAACTGCAGGAACTAACAAACCACAAAGCAAACAACTGACCAATTAAACTCACTGACTAAACTATTTACACCAGTCAAATTTTATGTCACTGTCAATAAGGTCAGTAAACTTTTTGGTCACATATTAGTGCTAAGAAGGATAGGCTAAAAAAAAAATGGAGAAACTGAATGCTGTGCTCGGGACTTTCTCACATAATTTTTACAAAATTTACTTTAAGTGACTTAATTCAAATGAAAATTATTTAACCAGATATCACTGATAAAAAAAAAAAAATTACACAATGAATTTACAAAAAAAATTAACTAGAAATTTTTCAATCAAAAAAATTAGAAAAATAAACTATGGCCAAAATACATAGATAACCAGTACTGGATTTAAAACCCAAAATTTGAATAAAGCAAGAAAAATTTACATTTTACATTTTAGAAATCAAGGGTAATCAAACAAAAAAATATTCAAAACCTTTGCAAATTAAATTACAGCATTCACATGATTTACACACTATCTGCGAAAGATTTAAAAACAACTGTATGGCATGCCTGTAAAAATTACATGTACCTTGTAAACAGTTTCTAACAGTTAGTGTACGTACACAATACCTCTACTGGCCAGGTTCGAATCCACTGAAGTTCACAGCTGTTACTCTTATGCGCACACAAGTTCAAAATCAAACACGGCTCACTAAAATGTCACAGTTTGTCACACTGCACCGAATTTGCTGCATGTTGACCTGTCCATCTCATCATGGTTGAAGGCATCCAGTCCCAACGTGGGCGCCAATGTTGCAGGGGTGGTTTATACTAGATGTAAATAACTCAACTCCTGGCTAAGGGTTCATTATTGTGTTTATTACTGATGTTTATGGAAGTCAATATTATAAACAAAATGGCCCTATAAAATAAAATAATAACAATGAATATCACATGAGATAACAAATGTATATAATATATATTACTTATTTTTACTGATGTACAATAAATAGACTTAACTGTTAAGAGTTATCTTCCTTTACTTTGAATATTTAGCATATACATAAATCACTGTACAAATATTCTTTACACAAATATTTTACTGCCACATTTCAAGAAATGTAACAATATGTAATTATAACTTAAAATATACAAAAGGTAACATATATTCAAATTACCTCTCTATGGGACAAGGCCCATTCCATAAAACATAGTAAATAGCCTGGATGCGTCATACAGGTCTACATATCTAATAACAAATACTGTACACTATACTATACATACTATAATACTCATAATTCAAATAAATTTATACTCTGAGGTAAAATGCTTTAAATTTAGTTTTATTCATATTTAAACTTTCACTCTTCTTTCAAACAGTGATATTAGCTAGATAGAAATATTATAAAGATATAGAACGTTAAACTTTATACTTACTGTCAGATCTGGTCTTAAAGGTCTCAAAGTCTTTGTCTTTGTCTAAAAATTCTCTTGTTACAAAAACCACAACTATCCTGACCAAATTCTCTGAGTAGTCCATCTGAGAACAACTCAGAACCACCAAAACTTAAAACCAATAAAATTACAGAACCCTAATGTCATAACCTTTGAACTCTATCGCTCACCAAGTAAATAAAGGGGTGGATCTGGGTTTTGTATTAAATCATAAAATCTTATTTAATTTCATTTATATCCATAATATTTATTCAAATATTATGTGATATACATTATATACAGTTAAAACACAGTTACACACTGCTACAATTGCAACACTGTCAAAATCAAAAACAGATAAACAGAATTATGTATCTTAATGTAGCATACTTTTGTACCAAGTCTTATTGGAATTGGACAGAAACTGTAGGAGGAGGTGCGTTTGCAGGAATTTCAAAGACATTTCTATATTTAGTAACCATGGCAATACCGCTCCTTGAAATCAACAATTGATATACAGAATTATTTATCGTAGTTTACTTATGTACCTTAGTCCAAATCTATAGGAGGAGTAATATGTTGAAAGAATTTCAAAGAAATTTCTATTTCTAGTAATCAGAGCAACACAGTTTGTCGAAATCAAAAACCAATACACAGAATTATGTATCTTAATGTAGTCTACTTATGCACCAAGTCTTATTGAAATTGGACCAAAACTGTAGGAGGAGTAGCGTATCGAAAGAATTTCAAAGAAATTTCTATTTTTAGTAATCATGGCAACAACGTTTGTCGAAACCAAAAACACATAAAAAGATTAATGTATCTTAATGTAGTCTATTTATGTACCAAGTCTTATTGAAATTGGACTAAAAGTGTAGGAGAAGTAGCGTTTTAAAAGAATTTCAAAGAAATTTCTATTTTTAGTAACCATGGCAACACTGTCGAAATCAAAAACTGATAAAAAGAATCATGTATCTTGATGTTGTCTACTTGTGTACTTAGTCTCATTGAACTTGGACCAAATCTGTAGGAGGGGTAGCTTTTTGAAAAATTGTTTACAGACAGACGGACTACGGACACCTTACCAATGCATAAGCTCTTCTGGTCTCTGACCAATAGAGCTAATAAAATTTGATTTTGACATTCATTATTTTGGGGGGTGAGTGGGTTGTAATTTGTTTCTTTCTTTTTTCTTTTCTTTTTTTAAAAAATTTTTTGCCAACCAATATAATGACAGGGAAATCAACATTAACATACATGTATTAATATAAGGCTGTCGTCGAGTTTTATGTGCTTAATTTCACCTTTTTTTCTTGCACAGATTTTCGACATACCACAAATTTTTGACTTATCTTTAATTTTCACATGTCTAGCATAGGAAATAAAAGTGATTGTTCACACTTCAGCCTTAGGTATCATTCTTCTGGCTTAATTTGCAGTCATGTTTCCCAAACACTCAAATAAATATACCAGGTAGGATTTGTGTCACATATATGAAACATCATTTAGTGATCCAAAACAAGTTGAATGTTTCTTCATTTGTTTTAGTCTACATTATGATGCTTGAATCAATCTGACAAGGTCAGTTCAAAAGTCTATACATACTGCAGCCCCTAATTTTGATGGCTGAATATTTAATTTCACTACAAACCTGTCTACTCCCTAGACTTTTTTATGTAAACTCCTGCGTACAGGAAACGTGCCTCATAGACACATGAAGTCATAAATTACAATGCTTGAACATACAACTTTAAAGACATAATGTTTGGTTTGTCCTTTTTCTCTTTTGTTACCAAATTCTCTGTTGTAATAATCTGGACACCTATGACAGTCCCAATATAACACACAGGGGCTGGGAGGGACAAGATTCATCTAGTATACATAGAGGCTGCTTTAATTCATATCAATTTGACTAACATACTCTTCTGTTCTCTAGGAGAAGATTTCAAGATTTTATCTATGTATATTCCAACATAAAATTTTGAATACCAAGATAGTTAGTTTATTTCTATGCAAAAGGGGGATGTTTGCTTCATTTTTATGGGGAAGAATGCACTGTGCTATATGTGGATTGATTGACTATACGTTTTTTAACATCCCATTTGAGAATTTTTCATTCAAATAGAGACGTCACCTGCTTATGCTGAAGTTGCACAAATTTAGACCTATGCAGGGTGCTTAAAGCTGTACTTCACACCTACCGTGACTCAGGGCCTCGGTTTTGAAGGTCTTACCCGAAAAACTTAAGATTTCTTATTAAAAATTATGAATAAATACAGTTCCACAATGTTTAAGTAACTTTTATTAGAATAAAAATGTTTCAACAATAACACAACTTAAATAATAAAACTTAATAAAGTTCTTTGTGACAAACTAAAACAATGACATTTCCTTACAGTTTTTAGTATGGTAAATGATCATTCTTACTCATTTTCCTCCATTTGTAAAGTCAAATTGTTTACCTCAAAATAATTAAAATCCCATATATATCAACAGCAATACTTCAGAAACAGTTTTAATTATCTTCTTCCATATTTTGCCAAATAACATGCAGTTGTATAGCACAAACCCCAAAATTGGAATACAAAGAAAAAGTTTGTGTATTTAATACGTAGCAAAAATTTTGATATAATGTCAATACTGACTACACAGATTGTGGTAATATTCACTGAATAGGCACATCTGTAGAAATAACATGAATTTCAACAAAGCAGGAGAGATTTTGCATGGAAGTTTTGATAGAATCAGGGCTTTAAAAAGATCAGAAACAGGCGCAACTTTTACAAAAATAGGAGGTATCTTGAGGAAGCAATTTTAATCAAATATGTTATCAAATTTTTCTCCATCAAATATTTTGGCTATGTAAAAGTACTGAGTACCAGCAGATTTTGAAGGCCTGCAGAATAGACTTTTTTTAAAGACTTAAACATTAAAACAACAACTAAAAATTAAGAACAAATATTAAGGTGGTATGGGATACCAAACGAAACTTCTCCTACATATTTATGTACCCATATTAGAAGGATTTGAAATACGCCCACCTTTCAGTATATTAAAGTGTAATTTTAATAATTTTTTTATTATTTTAATGAGAAATACAAAAACGATTTTTTTTTCTTGCATAATTCCTTTTCATAAGCTTAATATAAAATAATTATAGGCAGGCGTTTGCTAATATAAAGTGTTTATAAAAACAAAAATGACAAGAAATATGTCTTAGTATTTTTTTAATTTTCAACAAAAAATAACCGTAAAAAACTGGGAAAACTTTATTTCTTGAAAACAGACGGATAACATTTCATGAAAGTCTACAATAAGAATTTATCTTAATATGTTAGCAAAGTGAAATAAACAAATTGAAAATATATATATAAATGGAAAATATAAAATGCATTTAAAATTTTTTGAATTAAAAGATCCGAGCGGAAGAGTTATCCTTCTTTATTTTCCAAGGGTTGAAAAAACCTGGGTGCTATTTTAGAAATGATGAGCATTTTTTTCCCAACCATAAAAAAATCGCACTTTGTAGTTTTCAACTTTGAACGGTTTTGAAAACAATGCATGGACAATCGCTTTCCAGGACGTGTCTTGTTCAGAGCAATTGCATTCATCTGAACGTTTTGGGACTATATACAACAGCTAGCTGTTTTGTGACCAAACAGTTACTTCTTGAATTAAATAACAAAAAAGTACAGCTCTGGTTAACGTGATAATTGATTGGTGATAATTCAGCACAATGTGAAGTAATTGCACTTATCCATGCCTCACCGCACACAAGGTGCTGTACAGTTACTCAAACAATTGAAATACAGCTTTTGCTTAAAAGTGTTCAAAAGCAGCAATGTTGAAACTACCTTTTACAGGGGTTTGCTTTTTTAAATGTCCGTTGTACAATTATAAGTAAATTTATATACTTGCGATTTTTTTGTCTGTTTTTACTTAAAATGCCGACTTGTGAGAACTTGCATTGAAATAGGCTTCAGAGTGTTCTTTTCAACGGTGTATCTACAAATTTTGACCCGATAATAAGCACTCATGCAAATCAAAACAATACTTCAAACGGAAATACGTCATAACGTAGAGGTATCCCATACTACCTTAAATGTGCTTTAATCAATACATGGCCAAACCTGGGGGAAAATGATGAACAAAGTTGGCGTGACAAAAAAAACTGAGAGAGCTAACTGGGAAATAAGTAACAATGACCGCTCAAGGGAAAAGTGCCTTGTACACACATGTATATACAAAAGTGATCAGTTACAAATAGAAGATGTGCTTATATAAACTCCATAATCAGTGTGTTTTTAATAACAAGTGTGAAAAATAAATATGGTATATATTTGTACACTTAGGGGGGATGTCTGGCAGATTAAAATGACAAGCCCTGCATACGTAAACAGTAATGACATAATGAGAGCATATGAGATGTAAACATACAGGTCAAATGACGTTTGAGTTATTGAAAATTATGATAAATTGTATTATATCATATACAAGTCTCATTATACAATACTTCTAATTTTTTAACCTGAGGTGTTTCTGACTGATTACAAAACCCTCTGATAAGCCCTCATGTAAACATGATTATGCTTTTATGGCAGTGTAGATGATGATCTCTGCCTAATGCACAGTACTGTGTAATTTAATTATTTACAGTTTATAAGTATCACATTTTCCCCAATTTTATATTCCTGCTAATTTTCCTAGAGATCAATTTTTGCTTAATGTATATCAAAGTAGAAAACATCAAAATGAAGCTTATAAGCTATGGGTCAAATGAATTTACTCTAAGCTTCACTTGACAGGAATGAAAACCTACAGTGGTATAAAACCCATCCTTTTCTTACCAAAAAAAAAACCTACATGAGAGACCCATAGGCCAAAATGCTCACTTCAGTCACTTTGGCCCTCCTTTGAACAAACTTGAATCTACACTTTCCAAGGATGCTAGTACATTATGACCATGTTGTATTTTATTGTTGTTAAAGTTTTTTCTAAAGATATTTTTCTTTGGATGACTCTGCTCAGTGCAGTTCTTATCAGCTACTGACAGTGATGGAAATAAGTAAAGCTGAAACGAATACCAAAAAATCAATATTCAATTATTCCAGATTACTATTCTATTCGTATTTGAATATTCGTCAATGTTATATTTAAAGTATACCTTTCTGAAATGTTATAATACCTATACCATTTGCAGACCACAGAAATTTTGTATATGTATATAATAATATAATTTATAACAATATAGTTACTCGACGTTAAACTGCCTATTGTTTAAGCCTTTCCTCAAAACAATGGAAAATGGACAATATTTTTTCGGTGGCGTGGATCTCACCCTTTTACAGTATAGACCTTATTTTATCATGGAAGGTTAGAACTTTGCCCAAAAATGGTCAGAAAATGTGTAAATTTACATACTAAAATAGGAAACTATCTTTACATGCTAAAATTTATAAAATTCTATGCATGAAAATAAGTAAAGTCATCACAGCTTGATAGTAAGAATGACATATGCTGTAGACAAAGTTGTACCGGTAAGTGCAAAAGTCCAGAAGGCTATTTCATAAGTTTTTTTCTTTTATGGTAGTTCTTAGGATTTTTTATTAAGACACCCATCCTATTTTTGCATCCTATTTTTGCCATTTTTTAATTATCTCCCCTTTCAAGAGGGCATGACCCTTTCTTTGAACAAACTTGAATCCCCTTCACTCAAGGACTTTTGTTGTGTTTGAAACTGGCCAAGTGGTTCTGGAGAAGAAAGTTGAAAATGTGACAAGTTTACAAACAGACAGACAAAATGTCAGCAGAATAGCTCAACTGAGCTATGAGCTCAAATGAGGTAAAAAAAAAAAAGTACATATTATTTTTGGCAAAATATGGTACTTGATGCAAGAAAATGATTAGGCCAAAGAAAAAAATATGTGTGGTTCCGGTTACACCTCCAAAAAATTAGGGTAGGTAGGTAGGGATTTTTTCTTTTTTTTTTTTTTTTTTTTAATAATTTTCTTAATTTTTCTAAATAATACCTATCACTGCTTTGCAAGTGGCATTTAGATGTGGTGTGATAATATACTAGTCAATATTGGTAGGGGACACCTACATGCTAGCTTGCTTTGGATTTAACACTATTAAACACTTGCACTATGTTTTGCAAGGAGGCCGTCATTGCTGAAACTAAAACTTAAGCCGGAGCTATTGATGGAAATCGGGGAAAATTCCGGAAAATATATGAAAATTGCCAAAAAAAAGTTTAGGGTAGGGGGTATAAAATAGGGACGGTCGGGTAACCGGAACCACATATATTTTTTTATTTGGCCTTAAAACATACAATACCACCAACTTCATGCATTCTTTGAATTTTCTGTTCAGCATTCATGGTTTTAAAACAGAAACAAAACATTAAGTACAGGTATACAAAATTTCTAAACAAAAGGTTGAACTTATGAAAATAACCATGCAACCTATCTGCACTTATGTTTCTCTTGATGATCATCTTGTGTAGTACAGACCACAGTGCTGGGTATTGAGCTGGATTTTCCAGATTTTATCTCTCCATCCATAGAATCAGAAGGCAGCTGTGAGGCAGTAAGACCCGGGTCACCATCAAAGGGGCTACTAACTGAAGCAATAAGTCCCAAGTCACTATTAGAGGGGCTACTAACTGTTGCAGTAAGACCCAGGTCACCATCAAAGGGGCTACTAACTGAAGCAATAAGTCCAAGGTCACTATTAGAGGGGCTACTAACTGCTGCAATAAGACCCGGGTCACTTTCAGAGGGGCTACTAACTGCTGCAATAAGACCCGAATCACTTTCAGAGGGGCTACTAACTGCTGCAATAAGACCCGAGTCACTTTCAGAGGGGCTACTAACTGTTGCAATAAGACCCCGGTCACTATCAAAGGGGCTACTAACTGCTGCAATAAGACCCAAGTCACTTTGAGAGGGGCTACTAACTGATGCAATGAGACCCGAGTCACTATTAAAAGGGCTACTAACTGATGCAATAAGACCCGAGTCACTATTCATGGGGCTACTAACTGTAGCAGTAAGACTGGGGTCACTATCAAAGGGGCTACTAACTGTCTGTATCTCTACTCTGACTGTTCCTTCAGCCCTGTGTTGATCATTTAGTAATGAACAGGTGTGAAGATCTGTAAACCCCTCATCTGTTAGATTCTTGGACTGATCAATGGACTGATTAGAGTCATTTGTGGTCACTGAGTTATCTTCTACCATCGCAACATCATTAGGCATCTCACTATCCTCCCTCCTGAGTCCTGTCAGTTTTTCTATGGTGGATTTCTTTCTGTGAGTGTTTAATCTGGGTTTAGGCTGTAATATATTATTGATTTGTAGATTTCAAATTGCAATAAAAAATAAAACCAACTAAAAAACAAGAAGATAAGAGTAGTAAAGTATTTTGCAAATTATTACCTTTGCACTTTGATAAGATGGGTCATGGGTTTTCCTGTGTTGATTCAATTTTTGCTGAAAAATATTATTCAAGATTATACATGTATATCAATACAAGAGGCCAAGGGGCTTTAACAGTCACCTGAGTATAATACAATCTTGTAAAGGATCCATGGATTAGTAAATAATTTTATAATACAAAATAAACTGAAAGAAAAAGGATGATCAGGGATCAACAAAAAAAATTTAGAAGAGGCACCCTTGCTCATCACAGGTATGCACTTAGTTAGTCTGCTTAGTACCCAGGAGCAGAGAAAATTTTAAAAGAGTGAATGCATTTCTATAGACCCTATGCTAACTCAAGAACCCGACCATGTGATGGACACATAGTTCTTCCTAAATGTTGCACAAAAATTGCATCGGTACAAGCAATAAACAAAGTTATTGTGAATGCTTTATTATAATTTCAATTAATAGTACTCTGATGTATGTATAAAGTGCTGAGGGCAAGTCCAAATAAATATTTTATGAGAACTTACCAACACACAAAGATATTTTTCACTCTTTTTTGCAATTAATACAAAATAGGCTACGTTACATACAATACCAAGCAAGATTCACTTAAAGAACAACTTCTCTTAAAGACTCACACAGAATATCTTCAATTTACCCTTATTAATCACTTGTGACAGTCTTATACACACGATTTATAAATTTTAATTCTGTCTACGGATCGAGGTTTAACGGGTAGCATTTCACATTCTACTTTTTTGTCATTGTTTGAATGCACACATTGAAACATAAAGTCAATCCAGACACCTGAATTCAACATGAACTACCGATATTTCTACATATCATATGAAAGAAATGTAAAAGTTATGACACTTTCCCTGTCATTTCAGCTCAAGTTTGCAATGACAACATGTCATATGCTATTATGACCTCATATCTAGGTAGTTCAGAGAAGTTACTACAGCTGGTACACTGATATTTTACAGACAGCCTTATCACAGCCTCAAGGTCACCTAGGTGACCTAATGACAGACAAAACAGACAGCAATAAGTCAGACAGGTGACCTAAAATATGGATCTCCTTTCATTTTTTGTTTAAGTATACATGAAAACTTGTCATAAGTCTAAAATTAGAGCAGAAATCAGAGCCAACTTTTCATCTCAAACCCAGAGGAGATCATAGGTCAGAGTTCAAGAGGTCACAAGATCCACCAAGAGAACCTTGGCTTCACAGGTCACTCTATCACTCACAACACAAGGTTGCCATGACAATCTCTAGATCTCTGAGAATGGATTGTGGAATTTTCATCATTTTTCTGAACAGTGATTCACAAAGATGTCCTCATTATTACTGTTTGTCTTCATTAATTATCTGTACTATCCTTACCCATTCTCACATAACAAACAAACATGTATCATCAAATCACCTTTGCAGAAAACTGTTTCTGACACTGGTCACAAGTAAATGTCAGCCCATCATGGAAGGAGCGAATGTGACTGGTGAGATTTTTCTTATCCAGATATGACCTTTGGCATCCATCACGGGGACAGATAAATAGGGGTCGCTCTGATGAATGAATCCTCATGTGTCGATGGTAACGGTAAGACTTGGTGAATGTAAGTCCACAATCCTTACATGTAAAAACTGAAACATTTGTTTGACAAATTCAGTCATTCTTTTTAAATTTCTCAATTATATCTAGATATATTGTTGACAATGACAGATTACACTGCAAAGGACTTTCAAAAATCTCCTTTAAACAAAACCTAAACAGTCTTATTTCAGCAGAAATCAGAGCCAACTTTTCATCTCAAACCCAGAGGAGATCATAGGTCAGAGTTCAAAAGGTCACATGATCCACCGAGAGAACCTTGGCTTCACAGATCACTCTATCACTCACAACACAAGGTTGCCATGACAACCTCTAGATCTCTGAGAATGGATTGTGGAATTTTCATCATTTCTCTGCTGAATTTGAAAGTTACTATAATTAATGCAAGAAAATAGCTCATTCTAGTCAACAATTTGTACCCAGAGAGTGTTTAACCTACTTTTACCATGCTGGTGCAGCTTGTGTTTCTGTAAGAGTGTCCATGTTTTAAAAACTTCATTGCATCCCTCCACATCACATGAATATCCTGAAATTAATTTTGAAAATGAATAGATAGATAGGTGTATAGGTAAGATTATATTACATATGTATATATAAGTAAGATTATATAATGAATCCTTCCACCCAACCAACATTGTACAAAGTTGATAATTTTCCCTTGCAGGTATTGCTCTCACTTTATTTACTTTATTTTAATACATTGTACCAGATTGACCTTTCTAAGACTCCTGATTAGAAATTTGCCCCAAGTTTGGTGAAATAAAATGTACATTTCCATTCAAAATATTGTCAAATTCATGATGTTTCTGATTGTTTGCCTGTAAAAAAAAATAATACGGTAGACAGGGAAAGGAAAGTATTTTCTAACGGTGAGTTAAGCCTGATTAGCAGTAGTTCTACATGCATTCTTATGGTATCAATGTTAAACATTACTGATCATTTACTAAATGACACTTATTTTACTGTTCAGCCTGTAAATACATTTGCTTCAAATAAATATTGTAATACTTTTCAAGAGTAATGCTTTTTAATTAATTGAAATTAATATACTTATGGTTGTCACTTGTGTGATTTAGTAAAATCCTTTATAGAAAATGCCTTGAAATGGCAGGTAATGAAATTGTTAGGTGTGATTAAAACTTATGTCTTGAAAATGAAATGTTCTTAGCATATCCTAAGAATATCAAAAAATTGAAATAATTATCATCATTGCTCACATTCTTTGCCCAAAATTTTTAATTATGTGTACCATATATATATAAAGTAACAGCTTTTTGCATGTAGGTTCTAACTGTTATTAAATCAACAGAGGAGCATAGACAAGACAGTAAAAAATTAACAAGATAACGATTAATAATAATTTTACATTGTTTTCAGAAAAGTAAAGCACAAATATAATCTTATTCAAAAAAAATAAACAATTACAGCATTTATTTATCTTTAAAATTCTGAATCAATAATACCAAAAATTTGCGCTTCTTCCAATATGAATGATTCATATGTATAATCATAAAGTATATGACTTGGGGATAAACATTGGTCTCACCCTTTTTTTACAAACCACCCTAAAGATTATTTCATTAATGGGCTATCTAAATTTGACCCCCTTTGCTCCTTTGACTGCATCAACTAATTCTCTGAAAGTCACAGTTACAAACATTTATCTGACAGACTAAGCACAGAATCAATATTTTATTTTACTTTGTTTTAAAACAGTCTCAACAATTCTGAAATTCAAATTTTGCTAGTTCTCTCATGATTGGCATTCTGATAAACTATGAAAATTCCAGTGTCCCAACATTACCATTTCACACTAATGAAACAAAGCCAGAAGTGATGAGAGTGTAGCTCTACTGTTTTCAACTTGTTACGATCTATAAAAATAGACTTACAAAATCACTTTCACAGAGTTGTTTACATACATGTACATGTTGACTTAAGCTCTAGTTTTGTTCATTCAAAACCACATCCTGAGGAGTGATAACATTTTGGAAGAATCTTAACAGAATATTCTATTTTAGTAACCATGGTAACCTTGAAATGATGAGTCCTCATTTATTCAGTGTACCAAATTTTATTAAAATCAGGTCAACACTGTTTGAGAGGGTAATTTTGAGAGAATTGCAATGATAACTCTGTTAATTGACTTAAAAATTGTTATACAGATATATATACAGTCGTGCAGTCTTCTTGTCGAGCAAATTTTAACTGTAATCCGATCAAAACTGTGTGTTTGATATCACTTCATAGCAGAAATGTGATTCTTAATGTTAAAACTGACCTACATGTACTAGGCTATCATATTACAACAATTTTCATCTTCAAGTTACACACATTTCATTCAATCACAGTAAAGACAAACCTTCATGGACTTTGCTGTGTCTTTTCAACACATTTCGAAAACGGAAGCTCATTCCACAACCCTCCACTGGGCACCTGTTATCAGACAAATCGAATGGTCACTAAAACATTCTTTGCATCAACTATTTCACTTTTTGCATATATACATATTTAATAAAAATTGGAGAATTTTTATCAAGTAAAAATGAGACAGCATAAAAATTTTAATTGTTCTAGTGTAGACTTCTACAACAAAGAGTTATTGAAATTCAATGGACCAACACATTTTTTTTTTAGTATATAAACAAAGTTCAAAATAGGCAAAATCGAAAACACGTAGACAAAAACAAACCAATTATACACAGTTAAATTCATGACACTTGAGTAGTGGAAATGAAATAATTTATTAGTTCATTAAAGATTTATTTGAAAAAAAAAGTCTGACATTTTTCAACCTTGGTATAACTTTCCAATCCTATTCACCATTGGTAAAGGGAAAAGGGGCCAGACACACATAGACTCGGAGGCTTCAAAAACAGTGGCGGGCTGCTTGTACATGCATATATCATTGCTAGTGTGTGCTTCGATTTATCCCAAAGCCCTTTGCTATTAGATTTCACATTTTTATCTTCCATCAGCCATTTTTGCAACTGATGAAATTTTCTATATCAAAACACAAACATAACGGTTTGTGGTGAGAAATATTTGGAGTAGAAGAAGGTTGCAAAACTCCTGGATATTCCTTGCACACGAATAAAGGGTGATTTACAGTAACCGCTGCTTTATTGGGAAGATATTGAGAAACTGAGATGGGGATTCAGTTTTACTTCAATATAAACGATATTTCAAAATAAACGATTTTAATATAAGTGGAGTAGGCTGTGCATTCTTACTTGAATTCTCAAAAGAACTTCTCATATTTTAAGATTTGTTTTACATGCAATGTAAAAACAGATCAAAATAGTTATAAGTAAAACAATAAACATAGACTCACACAAATGGATTGATTTGAGTGTGCTCAAACTCATGGACCTTCAGTTGATTGTGCTTTTGAAATGCCTTTCCACATCCAGAATACAAACACTGAAAATAAAAGACATTGTCTCATGATTTTATCAAACAACACAATAAAAGGACAAAACTTAAGTTAAAAAAAATCTATATTTAAATCAAAACGTTACAAGATCATACACATGTACATACACACCTTGTATGGTCTCAATTTGTGAATCCTCGCAATGTGTTTCTTGAGTGCTGTGCTTGAATAAAAATACTGGCCACAATCAACCTCTTCACATCTACAGAAAAATAAACATCCCTCTTCAAATCAACAGAAGTATAATTAAATCAAACAAGAGGCCTAACATCCTAAATGCTCATCTGCTCCCCTTAACTCACTGAAACATACCCTTACAGTAGTATACATGTATCTCAAAATTTTGACTCAACCCCACCCCCCTCCCCCCAAATAGTGATGGATCTTTGATCAAACATCACAAGTTTGTCAAACAATTCCAAGTCTATTTCAACTAAAAATTGATTTCTAATCAGTACATGGAGTTAGTTATTAATTGCAGGATGATGTACCCTTTTGCCTGCATCATCTGCCAGTTAAAACACCAAAACATGGACAACAGATTTAATACAAGTGCAGGGCTATAATCAGTCAAAAATTCAAGTTGACCAGCCTATCCTAGAACAATTCAAAATGGCAATAATGTGTAAATTATTGAGAGCAATGAGAGGAGGTTTTCTTACGATAAGGAAAAAATATGATATCAAGGGACTGATTTTATTGAAGCCATACAAAGTCCACAATTTTTAGACAAGTAAACAAATCAAAAGAAAAAAAGGAGCTGAAATTAGAAGTACTGTGAGCAATGAGCTCAAAAAATGATACAACCCCCATTCCCATGTGAGTTTAATGGCAAAGTCCATGTTTTGCTATATGTGAAACCCCAAATATCTGTCCAATCAAAATGTAAAATAGGAGGTGCACAATGGCACTATGTAATTAAGATTCCGTGAAAGTCTCATTAAATTCTAATCAGTGGTATAGGAGGACTTCCAGATAAGAGATGGGTACTACCAAGTGTTAGGGATGGACAGAAGGATGGATGGAAGGATGGATGGACACCCAATCACTAAACAAGAGGCCCATGGGCCACAACGCTCACCTGAGAAACTCTGGCCATGCTGTTTTTCTTCTGATCCCCCTTGTAGTACTTATTGTGGCCCCGCCCTACCCCCAGGGGTCATGATTTGAAAAATTAGAATCTACACTACCCCAGGATGCTTCCACATAAGTTTCAGCTTTTCTGGCCCAGTGGTTCTGGAGAAGAAGATTTTTAAAGATTTTTTTCTGCATATTTCAATGTAAAACTTGGATTCCCTATTGTGGCCCCGCCCTACCCCCGGGGGTCATGATTTGAATAATGTAGAATCTACACAACCCCAGGATGCTTCCACATAAGTTTAAGCTTTTCTGGCCCAGTGGTTCTGGAGAAAAAGATTTTTAAAGATTTTTACTACATATTTCAATGTAAAACTTGGATTCCCTATTGTGGCCCCACCCTACCCCCGGGGGTCATGATTTAAATAATTTAGAATCTACACTACCCCAGGATGCTTCCACATAAGTTTCAGCTTTTCTAGCCCAGTGGTTCTGGAGAAGAAAATTTTTAAAGATTTTTACTACATGTTTCAATGTAGAACTTGGATTCCCTATTGTGGCCCCCCCTACCCCCCCCCCCCCCCCCCCCCCCGGGTCATGATTAGAACAATTTAGAATCTACACTACCCCAGGATGCTTCCACATAAGTTTCAGCTTTTCTGGCCCAGTGGTTCTGGAGAAGAAAATTTTTAAAGATTTTTACTACATGTTTCAATGTAGAACTTGGATTCCCTATTGTGGCCCCCCCTACCCCCCCCCCCCCCCCCCCGGGTCATGATTAGAACAATTTAGAATCTACACTACCCCAGGATGCTTCCACATCAGTTTCAGCTTTTCTGGCCCAGTGGTTCTTCAGAAGAAGATTTTTAAAGATTTTTACTACATATTTCAATGTAAATCTTGGATTCCCTATTGTGGCCCCACCCTAATCCTGGGGGTCATGATTTAAATAATTTAGAATTTACACTACCCCAGGATGCTTCCACATAAGTTTCAGCTTTTCTGGCCCAGTGGTTCTTCAGAAGAAGATTTTTTAATGACCCCACCCATATTTTGTCTGTTCTAGATTATCTCCCCTTTGAAGGGGACTTGGCCCTTCATTTTAATAATTTAAACTCCCCTTCACCTAAGGATGCTTTGTACCAAGTTTGGTTAAAATTGGCCCCGTGGTTCTTGAGAAGAAGTTGAAAATGTGAAAAGTTTACAGACGGACGGACAGACAGATGGACGGACGGACGACGGACAATGGGTGATCAGAAAAGCTCACTTGAGCTTTCAGCTCAGGTGAGCTAATAAAAAGCAAACCTTAAAAAGTTTTCTTTATTCCTGAATTCTTAGGAAAGTCAAGTGGGATAGACTGACTGACATACAGAGAAACAATCTATATTCCCCATCCAGTTTCAGCAATAGGGGGATAATATAAGTCCCTGTTTACAGTACTTTATTATTCTTTGTAATGTATAGATCTATAAGTTCCTGTTTACAGGACTTTTTTATTCTTTTTAATGTATCTATTAACCTACCTGACTTTGGTTTCCTTTTTCTGGTGACATTTTTCAATATGTCTCTTCAAATGTGATGCACGAGCATATTGTTTCATGCAGTCTTCTTCTTCACATAAAAATGGCCTCTGTTATAAATTTAAAACATGATGAAGGTTGTTACACATTTTTACTGCTTTTAATTTTCTATTTACACTGCATTAAAATGCAAGTAATTCTGAATAACTGAAATTAGATAAAAACAGGAGGCCCATGGGACACAATGCTCACCTGAGTCATCTTGTCCCTACATTTCTAAGAAGATTTCTTTCCCTCTTTATTTCCAATAGAATTTTTGACCCATATTGTGGACCCACCCTAGTCTCAATGAAATATGATTTAATTAAAACTAAAAATATGGAAATGCTTCAATATCATGATATACATGGCCTTGTTGTATGAAAAGATCATGCAAAACTGACTACACGTGAAAACAAATAGCAATGGCAGCTAAGGAAATCAGAGCCAACTTTTCATCTCAAACCCAGAGGAGATCATAGGTCAGAGTTCAAGAGGTCACAAGATCCACCAAGAGAACCTTGGCTTCACAGATCACTCAATCATTCACAACACAAGGTTGCCATGACAACCTCTGGGTCTCTGAGAATGGATTGTGGAATTTTCATCATCTTTCTCCTCATTTGTATTTCTAAAAAATAAAGCTTTTCTGCATAATTTATTCTGTCAAACTATAATCATAGGTACAAGTTGATCTATGCTTGACTGCATGATAGTTTTCCTAAGTTTTCCTAAGTGATTTAGATCCAGTTTATGCTATTATTTTCATTTATGCAATAAAACCTTGTCCTTAAGAGGCACGTATACCCCCTCCCAACCTCCCAATGAATTTCTGAGTTACACTTGTTCAGTAAGATACCTGACTTCATTTAATTATGTGATGAAAGAATTTTAAAAAGAATTGTATATTTCCGACTATTACTTGGCTAGATAGACTGTTCCCTCGTTAAAATGATGTCCAACGGACCCGACACAGATTATTCTAACTATTAATTGGCCTATAATTTAGGAAGTTTAGGATAGAATGGTCTAATAACTTTTCTGGTAAATATGCCAGGTGTCCTATAGTTACTTACTTCAATCTGAAACCCTGAGCACAACACATGAGTGTCTTTAAGAAACAGCCTATTTTGATAAAATAGGAATGAAAACAGTGTAGGTTTTCTTAAGAAGTACACATTAGGTATATTATACAATTATGGACTTCAGTGCAGGTCGATATGTGGTTATAAGGACCCATGTCAATTTATATCGACCTCAGACACAGAAAGTGATAGCGACCAAGCTTGTGAGATCGCGATCATTTTCTGTGTCTGCAGTCAATATCACCTGATATGGGTCCTTATAACCACATATTGACCGTTCACTTAAAGGACATATCGCATGTTTCTAAATTATTTGAAATTAAAAGCGTATTGCGTTCCTTATGACCACAATTTATAAATTCTGTGTTTTTACTGTGGATAAATCGCGCTAATTAACCAATTATTGACTTAAATGAAAACCCCTGAATTAAAAATCTAAGTTAATTAGATAGCGATCACGTGACCCTGTGACGTCAAAGGCGACAATGGCTGATCAGCTCTTCAATAATCTTGCTAAAATAAGCGCGATACAACCTGAATTTTCTGCATTGTGGACGACCAAATCACTTATTTTATCGATATAAAATTAAATATTCAACCTTATATGTTAGAATTGTCAGCAAGAAAAAATCTGAAAAGTCTGTTAACATTGTAAAAATAGCAGCGACGATAGCGAGGGAGACGCAGCGAAGACGAAAAAACTTGCCATAACAATGCAATTTGATTTGTCACCTTATCACATGTATTAACTTATTTTATTCACAAATTAAACATCATATAACTTTGTTATTCTTTGTTTTGAATACAATATTAATTTATGCAAGTCTTCATATGTTTTTTAAAGGATGGCGATCTTGAAAAATAATTTCCCGATCACGAAACATTGCCCTAATTAGAGCTACAGGTTCTAAATGCTTTGAAATAAAAAACGAAAATATCTTAAAAGCCCAATACCTTAGAACTAATTAATGTTTCTATAGTAATTGAAAAGTATATAAGGAATTATTTTTTTAAGCAATTTTCGTAATATAGCTACATTTGTCATCGATAACTCTGTTAATAGTGTGCATATCCTCATCTCTCTACCACCGAATTGTCGCCTATGACGTCAGAGCAGTATTTTGCCGAAATCCGACTGAAATATGCACATTGCCGTATTTGAATTTCAGCTCTCAATATCTCTTAAAATATGCTTTCAACAACGTTTATTGTATGCAGTATTTTAATAAATAAGGTTATAGATAATATTTTTCATAAAATTACGATTTTTGAAAGATCATGCGATAAGTCCTTTAAGTCCATAATAGATATTATACAATTATGGACTTATGTGGTTATAAGGACCCATGTCAAGTAATATTGACCGAAGACACAGAAAGTGATAGCGACCGAGCTTGCGACTCTAATCTGAGTCCTAACTGAATAGACTTGGCTGTCATTACATCACAATGGTAAAGACATGTTTCCTTTATTATGACATTACGTTCTATGTAACTTCAGTGCAGCCAAACGGTGAGTCGTGCAATATCATATTCCGCGGACACGCTTTTGTGTCAATATTACAAATGGACGAATATCACGTGACATCCTTTCAGCCAATGAAAATTATGAAAATAATCTTCTTATATAATATATAATATAATCACTCAAAAATGAATAATCTGACTCATATCAGCCCTATCTGAACAGACTTGGCTGTCATTATGTCACAATTGTAAAGACCATGCCTCTTATATTATGACTTCATGTTCTACGTTACTTTGGTGGACCTAAATGGTGAGTCAAGCGATATTATATTCCGCGGACATGCTTTCGCGTCAATATCACAAAAGGATGAATATCTTGTGACGTCCTTTCAGCCAATGAAGATTCCAAAATAATTGTCTTACGTAATAGTGAGGGCAGCGAGCTGCGCGAAGCACCGCTCGTCACTGCGAGCTCTTAAAGCAACGCCTGGGCGAAGAGAAAATTCGGACTTTGCACATTGATCCAAATGAATTTTTTTCCGCAGTTACCTGTGATCCCATAATGCTTAGCGAATTGCAGCTTGTTGCAAATTACATTCTCATGGTAGCAACAAAAATTCCACAAAAAGTAAAATCAACTTGATTTAATGGATATATATAGCAGATAAATAGTAGATTAAACATTCTTGATTAAAATTAGCACTGATCAGACTCCGTTTTGGTAATACATACGACATCACATGATGTCAGAGTCTAGACGTAGTAAATATCACGTGTGGTTTGACGAGCCCGTTCAAATTAAAACGGAAAGGTATCTGCACTCGTCCTAACGGGTGCACCGTCAACATATTATTTTTCTCTCAACACTCATCTTCGCTAGCCAAAGGTTTCTGATATGCTACTCTCCTCATAAACCCTTGGCATACGGTGCTGACAAAAGACGGGATTGTTTTCGTCACGTGATCACGATTCTTACCAGGTTTGCACAGATTGCGTCATCGACAGAAATAAAAAGCGTATTTAAAAACATAATGTTTTTAAAGAATAATTACTAAGAAGGTATTGAGTTATGTTATTTTGTAATTTAAACATGTTAAAATGCAAATCTACATCTTCAGTATAGATTCTTAATCACATATTTTGCAAGTAGCATTAGATATTGGATGACACCATATAGCTATTCATAGAATGGCATGTTATCTTACGGATCGTTGTTTACTTGCGTTTTTCATTCCCAATATTAAAGAGTCAAGATATATCCCGAACGCAAATATCGTCATTTACAAAAAAACAATTTCTGATTGGTCGAACGATGTCGATCAACTCCAATCACAACTTGAGAAAAAAATCCCAACTTTTTTTAACACCGTATGCCAAGGGCTTATGAGGAGAGTAGCGTATCAGAAATCCTTGGCTAGCGAAGATGCTCAACACTGGGCATCCTGTGGAAACAAGTCTTTCTGTTGTCAGAAAAGAAAACAATACAAAAAACTTCAGTCTAAAGCGGATATTTACCCAAAGTCCGTTCGGGTCATAACCAGCTTGGGAGATTAGTCCCAACCTGTTCAACTGGGTTTCAACTTTGCCATGCAAATTCTCAAAAATCGTGTCATCTGTAGAGGAAGACGTAAAAATCGTGTTGTTTCCTTGATATATTTATGTATGACTCTTTCTATGGTTAAATTTTTCTAGGTCTAGAGAAAAATCCAGATACTTCTGTGAAACCAAACATGACTGACGTCACCACCTGACCACTGATCTTACTAGGGAACACATTCATGCAACATTTCAGGTCAATTTGGTACCTACCTCCCCAGTGTGTGACCTTAAGTGAATTTTTAATCTGTATGGCCGTCTAAAAGTTTTAGAACAGCCGTCAAAAGAGCAAATATGCAAAGAAGTTGGTCTGGAATCGTCCCCACGTGCACAATCCATTTTGATTTTTAATCCCGAGCCCGATAGAAATACCGGTAAATGAACCCGATTTTATCTCGACCAAAAAATCAGTTTCTTCAAACTTTTTGAACCTTAAAACAATTTTAATTAGGTGTTCGTAGAATTTGGGGTCCTTTCAGGTCTTTAAGGTCACATTATATGCATATGAATAAATATGTATATATATAAATATGTTGATATTCCTTGATCGACTGTTGATTGGTCTTTATCTCAGTTATAATCACATGCGACAGATAAAATTATTGATATCATGTAGCTGCGTAAATTTACCAGGAAGCTACAAACAATAGATGGATAAAAATTTAGATTTATTATGATGGATTGTGATTTATGAGTTATTTAAAAAGTTTCCAACTGAGGAACCACAGAGACAAAGAAGTCGTTTTTATGTAGAATTATCAATGACAATACAATAACAAACAGTGGACTTTGGTAAGTAAGTGTCAGAGGTTTTCATTGTACACAGCATCAAAATAGACGATTTACTGATTCATTCATCATGATTTCATCTTTCTTAAATGGATATCACTTCGATCATCATAATTCTATACTCTTAATTTATTATAAATGCAAAACTTTCGCTATAAACTTCGGTTTGTGTTAAATGATAAACATTGCCAGATTATATGTGATGAAGATTCAATTTGCACCTAATAAGTCGAAAAATATCATAAAAGGAAGACATGTCCAAAATCATAGGAGCTTTATGTATATATGTGTGGTACGTCTTTTTTAAACGTGGTTTTTCTTGACTGAAAGTGTCAGAATATCTATTTTAACAACTTTTAAGTGTATTTAAAGAAGATTCAAAATTTTTAAAATTTATTTTACATTCAACAATCCCGAAGACAAGCCCCTATGGTCCAAATGGAAAACTTGTTCTTGAGCCGTTACACTAGCATGGATAAAAATCATAATGATCATAATTACTCTCTCTCTCTCTCTCTCTCTCTCTCTCTCTCTGTGACACTTCCAGAGGTGAAGAAAAGTCATGCAAGTCTAGTCGCATACAAAATCGAAACGAAGTAGTAAAGAATGTTACAATCACAGGCCCGTAGGAATCTATTTCAGTCTGGGAGGAAGGGGGGCTTAACCAAACATTTCAGTTTAGACAGGCAATACACAAGGGAAAAAAATCAATTGACAAGCAAAAAAAAAAATATTATTGAGGAGCACATCCATAAAGTAGCTTTATTTTCTAAAGTATACTATACATTTATATAGGCGCAAAATTATGGGGGGGGGGGGGGGCGGTAGCACACCCCCATGCCCTCCCTTGGTTTCTACGGCCATCAACTTTGGATTTCATAGCTAAGTTTTTAAACCAGAGTATTGTAAAGGGTGTTAAGAAAGTTCGTTCCATAATGAAATATTTTGAAAATTTGAAAGTAGTGTTTAACTGCAGAGAGTAATTTTCTTGTCTGACAAAATCACAAGATTGTGTTTTCGATTTACAGCAATTAATTTCTAGCATGAATTTATAGGATTATTTTTTTTTCATATGAAATTATAAAAACATCTTTAAAACACCCAAATGAAAGGACTGCTGGTCATTTTTTGTGAAAATGTAGGATTAACTACTTTTATTTCTTCACAGCTTATCTTGCATCATACAAAACTGATGAGCCTAGGTGAAAGACAATTAAGAAATGAATTCAATTTTTGAAGATTCATGAGGACATGAACTACGACGCTTCACGTCGGCATATTTCATGAAGCGCGTTAGCGCACAAGCCTCAAGTTCTCAAGTTAGCATGTGGCCCATGGGCCTCTTATGTTGGTATTTCGAATAAAAAAAATAATTTCAAGTCTGAAATTCAAGAATTTAATGAAGCATAAATGCTGTTTACAGAGAAAGGTTTTTTAAAAAAGAGCGTTTTGAATCCCCTCCCCATTGGCCTCAAAGATGCCTACATTTCATACATATTTATAAACCTACACCCAAGACTTGTGGTCGAACTGCAGTGTTTCTGATTCTGGATCTGATCCCATATAAATGTATTTTCTTTAAGTCCTGTTTCGAATTATGTTTATAAAATCTAGTCTAGCTTTCCTAGCAGAATGTAACTCAAATATGTAATGTATAAGAAAACTTCTAAGAACATCTTCTAAACAAAGTCTAAATGAAAGATTATTAGTATTAAAATTCTTGTGGTTTTTGCTGTGCAAACTTTCTTCTATACAAGTAAATGCATTTTGTTTTTGGCTTTCTGTCTGTCCATGTTATGTATATTGATTAATACAAAGACTCTATTTTTAGCTTACATATTGTCATTTAAGTCTGACTAAATACTTATTTCCTTTACTGATAGATACCATGGCGACTGGGGAATCTAACACGTCTGATCTGCAGACTCTCCTGCATTATAATCGTCCAAATCGTCCGAGATCGACCCCGCCCACTAACCCATCAAAGGAGGAGTCCACTCTAACACATCAATACAGAGCAGCGTCGGTCATACCCTTTGGTAGCAAGACTGATGACGAAACCACGCCCCTCATGGGTGTCATCAGGTGAGCTAAAGGAAAATATCAGTTTGAAATTTATTTGACAACATATTTTGAATTAAAAGTTATATTTACAGTACTTTCTTTCGTTTGTAAGGGATTTATTGTACAGAGAGGCGTAGCAGTCGAGTCGCGCAGCGATGAGAGTGTCACGCCTCTCTGTACAATAAATTCCTTACAAACGAAAGAAGGTGTCTGTAAATGTCTTGTGTCATGGTCATTTGCATAGTCACTCCTTCAGCACCAATCTGCACGCGACATTACGTCATAGGCCTAGGTCCATCGTAAGTGAACAGGCCCGGTGTTCAAACAAAGCAGAAAGTACGATGGAGATGGTTGCATTGAAAAATCAAGCAATGTTAAACGAGTGTGAAATTGTATTTGATGGATTAATTTAAGCAGTATGAGTATTTCAAAAACCATAACAAATACAGGCACAATACTGGAAACCTGGATCCGCCCGCACTATGACCCGCTACATTACTGTTACTAGGGATACGCTTGCATGTCCCGAGGAAATCCGAGTCAAGTACTGTAGCCACAGGTATCAAAATTATGGAATGTAGTGTGAAATAGTCCAGATACAAGTATATACGAACATGTATCAGTTTGCATGTAACTCAAAGAACTCAGAAAAACAGTTGCTATATTAAGGGAATCATCGAACTGCGCGTTTTCAATATTGTTAGATTTCAGTTATCTGTTTTAATTTGAATACATGTATTTCAAGAAAGTCTGTGTATTTTTAAAATATTTGTTTAAATTAGTTAACTAATGAGTTTACATGTAATCCTCATGAAAATGGTTTTCACGTATGCATTTTCAGATCGAAAGGGGGGGGATATTGTGAGGTTTCTCATTTTTCCTCTGGATAGGTTGTATATGCTTACAGAAATTGAAGAAAAAAAAATTTCAAAAGTATTGAGTTCTTTTGGAAGTTATTGTACAGTACATTGGAAGTTATTGTACGGCTAAGCTCCGCCCCCTAGAAGTTATAGTACGTTGGAATTCAGCCAAAGGTTTTCTATCTGATTTAAAGTATGGCTAACATCAAAAGAAAAAGTACCGCACCATGGCACAATATCACGTTGTGTCATGGTGCGGTACTTTTTCTTTTGAAGTTAGCCATACTTAAAATCAGATAGAAAACCTTTGGCTGAATTCCAACGTACTATAACTTCTAGGGGGCGGAGCTTAGCCGTACAATAACTTCCAATATACTGTACAATAACTTCCAAAAGAACTCAATACTTTTGAAATTTTTTTCTTCAATTTCTGTAAGCATATACAACATATCCAGAGGAAAAATGAGAAACCTCACAAAATTCACCCCCCCCCCTTTCGATCTGAAAATGCATACGTGAAAACCATTTTCATGAGGATTACATGTAAACTCATTAGTTAACTAATTCAAACAAATATTTTAAAAATACACAGACTTTCTTGAAATACATGTATTAAATTAAAACAAGATAACTGAAATCTAACAATATTGAAAACGCGCAGTTCGATGATTCCCTTAATCATGTTAATAGCAACTGTTTTCTGAGTTCTTTGAGTTACATGCAAACTGATACATGTTCGTATATACTTGTATCTGGACTATTTCACACTACATTCCATAATTTTGATACCTGTGGCTACAGTACTTTACTCGGATTTCCTCGGGACATGCAAGCGTATCCCTAGTAACAGTAATGTAGCGGGTCATAGTGCGGGCGGATCCAGAATTGACTCGGATTTCCTCGGGACATGCAAGCGTATCCCAAGTAACAGTAATGTAGCGGGTCATAGTGCGGGCGGATCCAGGTTTCCAGTATTGTGCCTGTATTTGTTATGGTTTTTGAAATACTCATACTGCCTAAATTAATCCATCTAATACAATTTCACACTCGTTTAACATTGCTTGATTTTTCAATGCAACCATCTCCTTCGTACTTTCTGCTTTGTTTGAACACCGGGCCAGCTGGTCACTAGCTCTTAAAAGATGGACCTAGGCTTATGACGTAATGTCGCGTGCAGTTTGGTGCAGAAGGAGTGACTATGCAAATGACCATGACACAAGACATTTACAGACACTTTCTTCCGTTTGTAAGGAATTTATTGTACAGAGAGGCGTGACAGTCTCGTCGCTGCGCGACTCGACTGCCACGCCTCTCTGTACAATAAATCCCTTACAAACGAAAGAAAGTACTGTAAATATAACTTGCAACATATTTTAAATTCAAATATCTCTTGCAACATATTTTAAATTCAAATATCACTTGACAACATATGTAAATTCAAATATCACTTGACAACATACTTTAAAATCAAATATTACTTGATCACATAATTTAAATTCAAAGTTTACTTGACAACATATTTCAAATTCAAAAATAATCCTTTTTTCATTTTATTTACAGAGGAAACAGTGATACATTTGTCCAGCACGAGGAAGAAGAGGATACAGCCATTGACAAGGAGAGTATAAAGGAGTACTTCAGCTTGAGGAACAAATGGACCATACTTAACCACGTCAAGATATTAATTCTGGTCGCCATTGCCTCCACCTGCTGTGTACGTACACAGGAAAAAAAATTTTCTTTAAAATAGTTATTGACACTCCACTATTATACGTATAAATTATATTACGGATATGTTTATTGCTTATTATATTGCTGTAGATTATGATTATGGCGGCAGAAGAATCAGAAAAGACATGGCGTCAGCTGAGTCTTGGAAATGAGGTTAAATGTACGCCATTTTTTACTGTAAAACTTCTACATGAAGCATATTTAATGATTAAACTTAATTTTTAAGTAAATTATGTCGAGCTTTATTTCTTTAAAGATGAAAAATTTGCTGCCAATAATCACCCGGTTAGATTGTTTCTGAAAGGACCTATATCAGAATCAAAAGAGAACAGGACGATCCCTCTTAGTGTTGGAACAGGAAACAAGGTAAAACTGACATATAAATTTATATGGTAAAGAGAAACTTGTAAATTATACAGTTTACAGCTCGATATATTCAAATGATGGAATCATGTTGTTTATCACATGCATGTTGACCTTTATTCAGTGGATAACTTTTTCCAAATGTAAATTGCAGTACTTCGAGACGTCTTGCAAACAAAACAAAAAAAAAATACGTTTGCATTTTTAAATGCAGAAGATAGAGAAAGGATTTCATAAAAAAAAATTAATCAACGAAATAAAAGATATTGATTCCAGGCCAGTAAGAACGTGGGGAGTGTCCCCCAATAATTTGCAAGTATAATTTTTACAATAGCTAAATTACAGTGTGCCTCCTCAAATTTGCCCGGATATGCTGTACAAAAAAAGCCAATATACAGATGCCCTCCCTACAAAAATTATTATTTTTTACTTGTCAAGAATTACTGTTAGGTTACCCCCACCCCCCTTCCCAACTGAAATCGCTTCCTACATGTCTGGTTTCCGAAAGGCATTAAAACATACATGACATTTTAACGGTGTGACGATGTTTACCTCATGCAGTAGATTGGAAAGTGAAAGATCCAGGATAAAAAAAGTAGGTAAAAGCATGTGCTAAAGAGGATCATCAATGTTATGTGATTAAAAACGAATAAATCCAAGGACTGCAGTTGTGTTTTCTTTCCCCATACAACGCTCGGGGAAAGAAAACACAATTCGTTAGATAAAAATTGTATTCAATTAGTAAATATGGTAGATTCCATAAAACAGTCGTTTTTATAGAAACAATGATATTCCCCTAGGACATATAATGTCCTCAATAATATGCCCGGTAGCTTGATATTGGTAAATACGCCATCGGATTCGTAACCAGCACCTAACTTGCTGTAATATACATTGTATATTTATTTGTTATACCTTTAAAAATTAGTTCCTACATAAATCTCTACTAAATAAGTCTTACATTTCTAATGTTTTACTGAGCGGTCATAAAAAATCTATGTTTGACCGCTGAAGGAGAAATTGGACCTGTGGATGAGATATTGGACAGCTTACGTCACACTGTGGGCGGGATCAGCTAAGTCTTATTTGCATTCGTTGGAATGGAAGCCAGTAAAAGATACATGTATAACAAAAAATAAAAATTAAGAATAAATAATAATGATAAATAAAAGGTATGACAAAACATTTATTGACTGTGTTCTCGGGCAAAATGCGTTATCGACCCCTCAAACCAAACTGTTTGCCTTCGGTCTAGCGTTCGGGCAAACAGTTTGGTTCCTGGGTCCGACGAAATGCATGTTACCCTCGGACCCATTCAATAAATGTATAATACTGCATTTTTGACATTATCTATTTTTTTCCATCCAGAGTGAAACATGGATTTTGAAAATTGATACCGCTATGCTGAGCAACGAAGATACTGTAGAACTGGAGCATAAATTTTCAAGCAAGAGCGAGTAATGAGATTTTCCTTATTGTTTATGTTTAGCTATTGCTGTTTTTTCCGCTTTGTTTCGTTTTCTTCATTATCATTTTTTTGGAGGGGGTGGGGGTGTTAGGACTGAAAATCCCAAAAACAAATGTTGTTTCTTCCACCCAAAACAGTCTCTTTGAGTTACCAATATTGGAAAAACTCGATAGGATTCATTTTTAGCTCACTTCCACAAAAGTCGAGGTGAGCTTATGTTATACGCCGTCGTCGGAGTTCCAGGTTAAAGCCCATTCCCAAGTAACTATAAGCTCTGCTAAACTGGTACAGGTGATGCATCTGGGGATGTACCTACTGGATGCTGCATTTGATCTATAATTTCCAGATTAGTGACCAGGTTTATAGTTTGAAGCATGTCCATTCCCACGTAACAATAATCTCTACATAGACCAAACTTGCATGGATGCATCTATAAATGAACATGACCAGAATTGCTTCTAATGCTACATCCGACTTAAAATGTTTTGGATGAGTGATTCTATTGAAGTTTTTAGAGGAGGTCAACTCACAAGAAACTATAAGCCTTTGCAAAATTCAATGGATGATTCAGCTATGGATACAATCTACCTGACTTGCATCTGATGCATTATCGGATCTACATGTTTCGGATGTGTGACTCTCTTGAAGTTTTAGGGGCAGGTCCATTAACAATCTAAGAATGCACACAACCTGACATGCTTTGAATGCTGCACCTGACCAATGTTTTCTGAATGATTGAATACCTAGGGTTAAGTTTTTGCAGCAGGTCCAGGTTACAGTGTATGGATTTTGGGATGTACACTACCCTGATTCAGATGCTGTATTCTACCTTTATTTCCCGAATTTTTCAATAGTTTTGGAGATTTTGGAACAGATCCTTTTCCATGTGACTCTAAGCTACATATACACCAAACTTTCATGGAAGATATATCTAGGGATGTGCTACAAGAGATGCTTTGGATGCTGGATCTATACTAAAGATTCTGGATGAGTGATCAGGGGTTAAGGTTTTTGGAGCAGGTCCATTCCGAGGTTACCATAAACCTTACCTTATCAAACTTGCTTTGAATGCTGCAACTGTCTTTTATTTCGTATATATACTGGACCAAAGTTGATTGTATGACGCAACAGATGCCACCAGATCTAGACTTGCTTCAGTTATTGCAACTCATCTAGTAGGAAAATTGGCCAAACTTTAATTTGCTTCCCAGCAGATCCATTTCCAAGTAATGTTATGTCATAACTTGACCAAACTTGCATCAAGGATGACTAGATTCGTCTAGAGATAAATACTTGTTCAAAATGAAACAAGTGACATGTATTTCTAGCTGTTCAAAGAAGGACTCTAAAAATAATAAACTTACATGAAGCTAAGGGGGTCTTACTGAACATTCATTTGGAATGAGATTTTCTCACTCTAGATAACACTCTTTGAGGTAAGCTTAAATCGATATGTGTGATTACTTGTGTTTATAAATATGCATTAAGTTCTATAATCTTTTTAATGTTTGCATAATAGAACAGAAAACATTTCTTTCGAGCTGACATCGAACCAAAGCGTCCCACTGCTTTGGAGAGGTGAAGAACTACCGACTGAGGAGATTGTCTATGCCGCACTTATCCTTGTGTTTGTTTATGCTATGATTGTTTTTGAGGTATTTCTGATACTTGACAATTTACTTGCTTTATTTAAATCAAACACACAGGAACTTTATATAATTAATTGCCTTGGGTTTTTTCCAGCTTGTACATAGAACATTAGCTGCTATATTGGGATCTCTTGCTGCTATAGCGGTTTTATCTTATTTTCACAAGGTACTGTTTGACCTGTATAACCGTTGGACTTTGAACAACCATTTGCATTATTGTTTGCTTTTATCTAAAATGCATTAGAGTATTATACTTCTTTATCTTTTGCTACTTCATAGCGCCCTGATCTAGCCGCCATTATCGCATGGATCGACATGGAAACTCTTATGCTCCTCTTTGGAATGATGGTCATAGTCTCTATCTTTTCTGAAACGGGTTTCTTTGACTCGTGTGCACTTCAGGTTTCTAGTGATTTTACCACTTTTAAAATTTACAATTTTCTGCTAAGTTATCAGTAGTCGTAGCTTACGAAATACTTTTAGTTGTAATGTGTATTTGTTTGCTTTATGCCATTTTTATTATATATTTACAGGCCTATAAGTTGGCTAAGGGTCAAGTCTGGCCACTGATTACCCTGCTTTGTGTGTTCAGTGCCGTAGTGTCGGCTTTCCTTGATAACGTCACCACAGTTCTTCTACTTACCCCAGTAACGATCAGGTTGGTAATAATGAAATGATGAACACTGCTACTACAAGGAATTTTTTGATATTCTCACACAGAGTTTGATGCTGATTTTCCAGATTGTGTGAAGTTCTGAATTTGGATCCGAAAAATATTTTAATAGCAGAAGTTTTGTTTTCAAACATTGGTGGCACTGCAACAGCCATTGGTGACCCACCAAATGTCATAATTGTATCCAACTCGGATATGAAAGCTAAAGTAGGTAGATGACGTTTCCAGTGAAAAGAAAGGGCACGCTTTTGTATCACTCGCACTCCCTTTCGATGCTCACAAAGAATGGAACAAAAGACGTCTTCCACCTTGATACAATTCTTTTCCTGCTATTTTATCCTCGGTCCTCCCTCTTGAAGTTGCACATATGCATCCTGGTTTGGATATTAATTGCAAAAGATTTAATACTCAACTAATTTAGAGTTTATCTTTTCTAGGATATAGATTTTGCCAATTTTACTCTTCACATGTTTGTTGGCATCATATTTGTCAGTGTTGTGGGATATGGTGCTCTTCGATTCCTTTATCGTGATATCACCAAACTCCAGAATCAAGACCCGCCAGAAATAGCAGGTAACAGCACACTTTTGGCCCTCTATCACCAAATAAATTGCTTTCCATAAAGCCTATTATTGCCAACATTAACACAGATTATTTTTAATCTGTTGTATATAGATTTTGGGAAAGGAATAACATGACTTTGATAAGACGAAACAATTAATATTTTCTACAGAGTTAAAACACGAGATAGACCTGTGGAAGCGTGCTGCTGCACGGGTGTCTGTCGTGTCGAGAGAAGAAAGCATAATGAAGGCATTGTTCCAACAAAAGGCAGCACAAAGAGAGAATGCCCTCATCAGACAAATCTACAGAATGAAGTTAGAAAAACACTGAAATTGCTATAAAATACACTCTTGCAATCTACACTTGCTATATGTATAATGTTGAAGAAACGCTAAATTTTTTCTTGAATATCTTGCAGAAGATCAGAAAAGAAAAGCTTTCAACAAAATGTAAAGGAGCTGGAGAGAAAGGTATGACTATTTAGAGCAATAAATTGTGCAAAACCAACGAGGTTTTAAATTTTTATAATTTTTTAAAAATATGTGTCAGTGGGACCCTCTCGTGGATTTTTTTCCTTTGCAGTACTATATCACTGACCGGTGGCTTTTGGTCAAGACTGGAGTTGTTTTGACTGGGGTCATCCTCTGTTTTTTTCTCCATTCCTTTATTGACAGCATGCACATAGGTCTTGGTAAGTTTTCACTTATTTCCCAATGGTACAGAAACTTCGTTTGTACCTATTTTGGTATTGATCAGTAATTTTTTAATCCACAGGATGGATTGCCGTCATGGGGGCAATATTTCTATTGGTGGTGGCAGATATTAAAGAAATGGAAAATATTCTTCACAGGGTTGAATGGGCCACCCTTATCTTCTTTGCTGCTCTCTTTGTATTGATGGAGGTACAAAAATTAAGTTCTGCAAATTTTAAAGCTGCAATTTGCATGAAGTTACCAATATTTATTTTCTTGAATCTGGATGGTTGCGCCAACGCCATTCTCTCGTTAGTCTTATAACTTTCCCATCTGTATTCTGTTCTCTGTTTAAATGCACAGTTTACCCCCAGACATATAGAAGTCCAAATCAAAAGACCTACACTCTTCCAAGAAACTTTGAATTTAGGTACATTATTACAAAAGGAAATGGAGAGCAATTCAAACGTGGCAAATTTCCATCGTTGTCTAATTTCAGAATGATGACTTTTGTGAATCCTTCAAAATTATAAAGCTAGGGTTTTTTTCAATGCATGTATTTCAAACATTACGCATGTTGAAAAATAATTTACTAGTATTCACTGAAGGTTTTCAGGAGTATGCTCTAATGGCGATTATCATTTTAACCCGAGGCAGGTTACAGACAAATAAGTTGATGTTACAGGAAATTTTACAACCTCGTTTAGTCACCATATCGTAAATTCTGTGGTCTTTATAATGACCTTTTTAGCAAATATAACCTATCAATGGGTCGTATTTTGACTGACATATTTCATACCAAATTGGTAGGCCTTTTTTATACTTTGACTACGGATTACTCCATCTAGCTGATCAATACATAGGGCTCACGGCAAGTGCAACCGGTCGAAAGGGGATGCTTACTCCTCCTAGGCACCTGATCCCACTTCTGGATTTTCAGGGGTCCGTGTTTTATGCCCTGTTCACAATTTTTATTGTTTTTAGGTTTTTTTGAGTTTATCACTGTTCGCTATCTTCACCTATTTCATTTTCTGTGCAGGCGCTGACAGAGTTACAGCTAATCGATTGGATTGGAGACAAAGTCAGTGACCTAATCAGTGGACTTGATAAAGGCACGCAGCAAAACTCAGTTGCTATTCTTCTCGTATTGTGGGTATCAGCTATTGCATCCAGCTTTATAGACAACATCCCATACACCACAGCAATGGTAAATACCCGCCATCTTCAATCAAAATGCTCTTACCGATTCGTATATATATGGTAGATATGTAGTAAAGTAAAGTTTGTAAACATCTTTCATCATATCACTCTCTTACAGACTAGCTCACAATTTATAAATTGTCCATTAAAATAGGACAATATAGTGTCATCAATTTGCCATATTTTAGATTCCTGTTTTGGTCAAATTGAGTGAAGATCAAGATATCCCCCTCTTTCCACTTACTTTTTCCTTGGCATTTGGTGCATGTTTAGGAGGTATGTACTCAGTATTGAAAAAGTTTAGGACATCTGCATAAAATGTTTAAATGGTTCTAAGACACCTGCATGAAGTTTCACAAAGATGCAAAGCCTTTGTAACTTCTTTTATTTCTCCCATCAATGACTTTATGAATTGGTATGGAGAATTTTCCACTTAGAAAATGTACCCCTACAAGCCCAAACCCCTACAAACCCATCTTCAATCTACCAAGAACAAGAATCACCCCAATAACTTACTAGTGTAAATCAGATAAATAAGTGCGCTAAAAAAAAGTGCGATCATCCTCTTCAACTGATTAACACGGTCATAAATTAGCGTGCTTGAGCTTTGACAACGACGTGTATCAGTTTTATTTATATATTAGCGTGTACATAAATTAGCGAACAAGAAGCCGCGCGAAAAGCGCTAAAATATGATTACTGCTAAAATGAATATGTTTACAGTCAATGGGGAACATAAACATAGGTAGTGACTGTTCTTTCATCAAGCGCCCGGCACTAGAAGTGAAAGTCAGGGATCTTTCGGATGAGACATTAAAAAACAAGGTTCCATGTCAGGGTAGGCACTGACACAATAAAGACCCCTCACTGATCAATGGCCTTGAGTGCCGAGTATAGGTCTAAATATGAAGCCCTTTACCGGTATATGGTGACGTCTCTATATGAGTGAAAAATTCTCGCAAGGGACGTACAAAAAACATATTATCAATCAATCTAACATAATGAATGTATTTACAACATATCTCTAATCACTGTCCTTGATCAAGAAATTAGTCCTCATTCCTTCTAAATAATTTATCTATTAGAAAGCTAATATTGAAATCCTTGCCAAACATTTGTCAATTTTGATTTTTATTGCCCTGGACTTCTTGACCCTGAAGTTCATAGATTCATCACAATTCATCTCTGTTGAGACTGAAATGTTAAGTAATACTCTAAAAACATTCAGAACATTCTTATGGACCAAGACATGCATACATTTATGCAAGGAGGCAGAATTTTCTAGGCCTTTTTTTCAATGGATGCATTATTCAAAATTTGTCCAGAAATTTACTACATTTTGTGACTCTCCTCTCATTTACGGCAATTCACCTAAAGCAAGTCAGACTCAGCCAATGTGATGTTAAACAACACGCAATCAATCAATCATTTCCTTCACAGGCAATGGAACCTTGATTGGTGCCTCTGCAAATGTAGTGTGTGCCGGTATTGCGGAACAACATGGCTATGGTTTCAGCTTTAAAGAATTCTTCAAGTATTATATAGTACCATATTTTTTACAGTCATAAACAGTTACGTAGAATTAGTACATGTACATGCCCAATACTCTGTTTATGGTAGAATGTATTGTTATATTTTTATTCTAGGGTGGGATTTCCTTTAATGTTGGTGACTACAACAGTAGCTATGATTTATCTCCTTATATGTCACGTGGCCTTAGATTGGAACTGACATCTAACTGCTCTAGGTTGCACTGCGAAGAAATTTGGACCAACACATTCCAACTTTCAATGAAATTGAAAAAAAATTGCATGTGTGTGATATATTGTATTCTATTGACAAACTATGAAATGCACACGTTCTTTGTCATATTAATGGACCATTTTTCATTTAAGTTAATTATTTAGTATTTCCTTTATTCTTTGTTGATATGTTAATTAATATCTTTTGCATTATATCAGTATGCCGTACTAGACTGTGATAATTTATTGTACACAATGACTAAATACAATCTACTTCCGGTTATTATTTGTACATTTATTACCATGTTGATATTTGAATTAAAATGTTTTTTTCTTACGCATCCTTCTATCGTTCTATATGGTAATACAAAGAATTAAGGGGGGGGGGGGGGCTGTGCTGAGTGGATATTTATACTACAATATTTTGAATATTTATATTGTTCTCTGTTGTTGATGTTTCAAGATTCTTTGGCCAAAATTCTATCTTATATTTGCTATTCAATCTTTAGATTCCAAGCCTTTTCATTCTAAACCTCATCAACAGTTCATACATCATTGGTCCTCTGTAAGGGCATTCACTCAGAGTGCTGTTTTCTTGTATTGACTTTGTTGATGCATCATACATGTCAATGATTTTTGTGGGTGGATGGATTTTGTTTTATCAACAAAAACATGGGGTATATAGTATTTGACACTAATCTTTACTCCACTGCTCTTTGTCATTTTTTTCCATGATGCCTTTCTTGCACTGTTCCTACATTATTTCATTATATTTGTTAAGTAGATCGGGATTCTTTCGTTTTTAAATTAGATATTTCGACCTTCCAAAAGCAGGTTCTCTAGAATTTCAGGCTGTTCATCTTTCCATGACCAAGTGACTTAATATCTGAATTTCTTAATGGTTCTAACGTATCACTAAAGTTTCTCAAGGCTTTGTCATCATCTGTGAAGTGAAACTGGTATTTTATTCCAATTTCTCCAAGTTCCCCATTCTCGTCCAATTCAAGGGCAGACATTTATTAACAAAGGAATGAAGGAAGAATATTCTGTATATAGATTATGTTTTTCCAATTTCCAATTAGCAGGTCTTGTAAATGATCTTTCGATGTATCAATTTTTTTGCATTCTTTCGATAAAGATCCATCCTACCTTTAGTGTCCGTCCTTTAGATAAAGTTTTAAAGAAACATTAGTGGGTTTTTACTGCCTTATGTTCCTTTGCTCCAAATGTGACATTGATATATTGTCTATTCTTTCCTTTTTAAGTTCAGTTTTTATTGTAAATCTTTCTGTAATATATGTTCTCTGAAACCCAGAGTCTATCCGAGGTCGGCCAGTTTCAAAAAGTTTCATTCAGATCTGATGTATCAGTTCTTGCGTTCTGTATTAGAAACATACTCTTGGAGACTGTTAAGTTATTTCGGTAAACTTTCTGGCTATGTAGTTATCCAGTTTTGTAGTCCAATAACTTTCCTTTCTGTACTTCTAGTTGTGATCCGACTTTTTTTGTATTAAACTCCATTCTTATCATGGATACAAAGACGCCCAGATATATCCTGGTTCACGGCCTCTAGGCTGCGCATGTTTTTCTTGTTCATCCTGGAAGTGCCACAGAGTGCAGGCTTAATGTTAATAAGGCTCATGTAATTTTCATTAGATACTGCACAACTTCTATTCGTTCCTTTAATATTGAGATAACATAATTTTTATGGGAGTTTGTGGCCGAAAATAGCGGATTATGCCGTTCCTTCCAATTGACTTATCAAGTAGTTGAACTTCTCAATATTGTAAAGCCTCGAATTTTTATGCACCGAAGACTCAAAGGAGTTCCAGAATTCTTTCCACTTTAATAAGTTGTTAAAGAATCTCTCACGCAAATATGGTACAAGCAATTAAAGGATCATTCTCTATAATGCCTACAATGACTTCAAATTTTCAAATACTATTTTTAGCTCACCTGAACCTAAGGCTCAAGTGAGCTTTTCTGATCGAAATTTGCTCTTAATGTCTGCCGTCGTTGTCGTTGTAGACTTTTCACATTTTCATCTCTTCTCAAAGTATCCATGGGTAAAGGGGATTCAAATTTGTTCAAATGAAGGGCAACGCCTTCTTCCAAGGGGAGATAATTACGAATTCGTGAAAAATTAATGGCATAATTTACAAATCTTATTCTAAAGAACCACTGTGCTAGAAAATATTAAACTTAAGTGGAATCATCGTAGATTCAAGTTTGTTCAAATTGTGACCCCCGGGGGGTAGGGTGGGTCCAAAATGGACGATTAAAGTTTTACATAGGAAAAATCTTTATAAAATCTTTCTCAAGAACAGCAAAGCCATGATTAGTCATATAGATATGGAAGCATCCTCAGGTAGTGTAGATTCAAGTTTGTTCAAATCATGGCCCCCGGGAGTAGGTCGGGGCCACAGCGCGCGATCAAAATTTTTACATTAAATCTTTAAAAATATTCTTCTCAAGAACAACAAAGCCATGATTAGTCACATTTATATGGAACCATTCTCAGGTAATTTAGATTCAAGTTTGCTCAACCCCCCCCCGGAGGGGGGGGGTATGATGGGGTCACAATCGGCGATCAAAGTTTTACATAGGAATACATAGGAAAAATCTTTTAAAAAATTTTTCTTAAGAACAGCAAAGCCATGATCAGTAATTAAGATCCTCAGGTAGTGTAGAATCAAGTTTGTCCAAATGACCCCCGGGGTAGAGTGTGACCACAATGGGTGGACAAAGTTTTACATAGGAACAATCTTTAAAAATCTTCTTCTCAAGAACATCAAATCCATGATTGGTCATATTTATAAGGAAACATCCTCAGGTAGTGTAGAATCAAGTTTATTCATATCATGACCCCCGGGGGTAGGGTGGGGCCACATGGGTGATCAAGTTTAACATAGGAATACATAAGAAAAATCTTTAAAAATCATCTTCTCAAGAACCGCAAAGCCATGATAAGTCATATTCTCAGGTAGTGTAAAATCAAGTTTGTTTAAATCAAGACCCCCGGGGGTAGGCAATGGATGATCAAAGTTTTACATAGGAATACATAGGAAAAATCTTTAAAAATTTTCTTCTTAAGAACAGCAAAGCCACTTTTAGTCATATTAATTCAGAAGCATCCTTAGGTAGTGTTAATTCAAGTTTGTCCCCCCCCCCCCCCCTATTAAACGGAACTTTTCAATACTGAAATAATTTCTGCTTTTTCCAAGCCATGTGCTCAGGTGAGCGATGTGGCCCATGGGCCTCTTGTTTCCTTTAAAAAAAACTGCATGAATCAGCAGGCTAATGATCCAATTTAATGATAAATGTTGATGGTGCTATAGTACTTGTTACGATATAAGGTCACAAAATAATGTACTCAGTCCGTATTAGCATTAGGGTAATGGGAAAACTCTAGAGGATGGGTGTGTTAGCCAACTCCTACACATGTCAAAACCACCTTAAACCAACACCAAAATCTATATGTAAACTTCTTATATACATAAAAAGTGACTACCAGATTATGAACTTGGTTTAAGGCGGTTATGACATGTAAATAAAAACTTTTCGCTTCATTTTACGATATTTGCGAGAAAATCTAATAAATGAAAATGTAGTAATATCCCCGCTCTGATGTGAATATACTTTTTCATGTGAATATACACAACTTTAGTTAAAGAAATACAGGAAGTTGACATCGGATTCGTACAAAAATAAATCTCACCATACGGATGCCTAAGGGTGTGCTAAAATTTCAAGAAATCTGCAATGAGTAGTTGAGAAAACTGCAACGGAAATTTTGTACGGACACACGCATGGATAAACAGGAAGTTGAAAAAGGATTCCTATAAAAATGAATCCTAAACAAAGAATATGCTAAAATTTCAAGCATCTGGGATGAGTAGTTGCTGAGAAGACTGCGACGACAATTTGTTACGCACGGACAGACACACAAAGATACATACAAGGATAAAACAGTATACCCCCCCCCCCCCTCTCCTTCAGAGCAGGGGTATAAATATGAAAGCCCCATCTTCTCCCAATGTAAAAAAGGGAAAAGACTATAGAGAAGCTTTAAAGTCAAGGTCATAAACCAGAGAACAATTGGAAACGTCTTGGCAAACTCAATGCACATGGCAAAAATGAACATCCTACTGGTATCATCGCTTATTCAAAAGTTATCACTATACTGTTTAAATGTTTGAAAAGTAGGTCAAACTTAAAAGTCAAGGTTACCGGGTCAAAATCATAGTTTGTTTGGAATGGTCAAAAGTCATGCACATGGCAAATAAAGCCCTGTCTTCTCTCATTCAAAACTTAAAACCTGTGGTAAAATTTTTGAAAAGTAGGTCAGGCTTCAAGGTCAATGGTTCAAAAATCAAACTATATTTAGAAAGGTCTTCTCACAGGAAATGTACAATGTCAAATATGACATGTTTTATTGTACCCCGCTTTCGCAAAAGCGAGGGGATATTAAATCTCATTTGTCTGTCAGTCTGTCAAAAAAACTTAAACCTTGGTCATAACTTTTGAATGAGAAGAGATAGGGCTTTCATATTTCACATGTGCATTACCCGTGACAAGACCTTTCCAAATATACTGTGATTTTTGACTCAACCTTGAAGTTTGACCTACTTTTCAAAAAATTTAACTTTACTTTAAATTGGTCATAACTTTTAAATGAGAAAAGATAAGGCTTTCATATTATACATGTATATTATCTGTGACAAGGCCTTTCCAAATATACTACGATTTTTGATCCTGTGACCTTGAAGTTTGAACTGCTTTTCAAAAAATTTAACTTTGCTTAAAAATTTTGATTGAAAAGAGATAGGGCATTCATATTTAACCTGTGCATTACCTGTGAAAAGACCTTTCCAAATATATTATGACTTTTTACCCCTTGAAGTTTGACCTACTTTTCAAAAAAATTAACTTTACTATAAATTGGTCATAAAATTTGTATGAGAAAAGATAGGGCTTTCATATTAAATTTGTACATTACATGTAACAAAACTTTTCCAAATATACTATGGTTTTTGACCCCATGACCTTGAAGTTTGGCCTACTTTTCAAAATTTTTATCTTTGCTTATAACTTTTGATTTAGAATGTATAGGACTTTCATATTTACTATGTGCATCACCAGTGACAAGGTCTTTCCGAGCATACTATGATTATTGACCCCTTGACCTTTTGTTTGACCTTATTTAAAAAAAAAAATTAACTTTGATGATTACTTTTGAATGACATAAGATAGGGTGTTCATATTTGACGAGTTCATTACCTGTGTCAAAATGTTTCCGAATGTGCTATGATATTTGACCTCCGTGACCTTGACCTTCAAGGCCTAATTTTCATACATTTCATCAGTTTTGCTATATTTTGAGGGTGCGAAGATAAGGAATTCATATTTGACATGTGCATGACCTGTTACAAGCATTTCCTAATGTACTATGATTTTTAATCCCATGACCTTGACTTTGAAGTTTGAATTAATTTTCAAAAATTTTAACATTGCTAATGAAAGAAAAAGTGAGCAAGCTCACATACCCCACGCTTCCCCAAAACTCGACAATGCAACACGTAATGAATGGCACAGTGCATTTTAAATACACAGTATAATTCAAAAATGGGGCATTACTTGCAAAAAATCATCACATCAAAACTTCTTGCATATAAGGACATTCAAATCTTTGTATGTTACAAATTTAACTGGGCTGAAGTTTCTAGATAAATAATGGAATCAAAATTTCTTGGTAATATACAAATCTATACATTATTCTGAAATACCTACAAAGTTTCAGGAAATTCAGTGCCGGAATTATGCTGACAAACTGTTATTTAAATTCCTCAGTGATTTCGATTTGTTAATGAGTGTAAGTCCATGTCCAACACATGACAGTTTACACATTTAAATAATTGATGGAAACAAAATTATGATGTAGTCATTCATATGAATCTGTTTATATACTGTACTTATGAAATTATTGAAGGCAAAGCACACCAATTTGAAGGGGGGGGGGGGGGGAGAACTATCGAAGATGGTGTGTGTGTGAGTGTGTGTTTGTGTTAAACCATTAATATTTTGATCTCAAAATCAATAGGGGTCTTTTAAGGTCATAAAATATTTCATATAGAATTTCATTATAAAAAGCTGATTCCAGTGGAGTTTCTTATTACCTAGCTGGAAAGTTTCTTCAATAAAAGGCAAAACTCTTAAGGCAAAAATAATGGAATCGGAATTTCCTGGTAATATGCACATCTACACACTGTGTACTAAATATCTGCAAAGTTTGTCCAAATTCTGTGCAGCGGTTTAAGAGGAGTTGTGCTGACAAACTGTTCATCTCTATATTCAAGATATGGCCAAAAACCTAAGTTGAAAAGTGCCGAAATTCCCAGAAAAAATAATGGAATCAGAATTTCCTGGTAATATGCACATCTACACACTGTGTACTAAATATCTGCAGAGATTGACCAAATTCTGTGCAGGGGTTTAAGAGGAGTTGCGCAGACAAACTGTTCATCTTTATATTGAAGATATGGCCAAAAATCTAAGTTGAAAAGTGCCGAAATTCCCAGAAAATATAAAGGAATCGGAATTTCCTGGTAATATGCACATCTACACATTGTGTGCTAAATATCTGCAAAGTTTGACCAAATTCTGTGCATTGGTTTATGAGGAGTTGCGCTGACAAACTGTTCATCTCCATATTCAAGATATGGCCAAAAATCTAAGTTGAAAAGTGCCGAAATTCCGAGAAAAATTAAAGGAATCGGAATTTCCTGGTAATATGCACATCTACACATTGTGTCCTAAATATCTGCAAAGTTTGACGAAATTCTGTGCAGCGGTTTATGAGGAGTTGCGCTGACAAAAAAACAGGACTGACGGACTGACTGACTGACTGACACACTGACTGACTGACTGACTGACTGACGGACGGGTCAAAAACATTATACCTCACGCAACTTGTTGCGTGGGGTATAATAATTTTTTATTGAGAAAAGATACGGCATTTACATTTACATTTGCATTACCTGTTTCAAGACATTTCCGATTGTATACTCTGGTTTTTGAAATTTTTTTTTTCACATGCATTACTTGTGACAAGACCTTTCAAATTTTATTACATTTGACCTCATGACCTTGATCTTGAAGTTTGATGAAGTTTTTAGAACTATAATCTTTGCCAAAACTGTTATTAATTCAATAGTTTATGTCTTTTTTGTATAATGCACAGACAAGATAGGACACACAAACAAGAAACAAGACAGTTACAATATACCATAAATAATGGCATCCCATCCACTAAGACACTGAAAGCAGGGAACTACAATTCTTTGAATTCACTTGTCTCTTTCAAAAGTTATGACCATGGTTAAAGTCTGTAATTTTTTGAAAAAATTAGGTTAAACTTAAAAGTCAAAGTCGAGGGGTGAAAAATCATAGCATATTTAAAAACGTCTTGTCACAGGTAATGCACATGGCAAATATGAAAGCCCTATCTTCTCTCATTCAAAACTTTTAACCAATGGTAAATTTTTTTAAAGGTAGGTCAGGCTTCCAGGTCAATGGGTCAAAAATCAAACTATATTTGGAAAGGTCTTCTCACAGGTAATGTACATTTCAAATATGAAAGCCCTGTCTAATTCAAGAGTTATACCAAGGTTAAAGTTTGTTAAATTTTTTTTGAAAAGTAGGTCAAATTTCAAGATCAAGGCCATGGGGTAAAATTCATAGCATGTTTGGGGGGGTCTTGTCACGGGTAATGCACATCATATATAATAGCCCTATCTTTTCTCATTCAAAAGTTATGACCAAGGTTAAAATTTGTTAAAATTTTTTTGAAAAGTAGGTCAAACTTTGAGGTCACAAGGTCAAAAACATAGTATGCTTGGAAAGGTTTTAACAGTGGTCGAAATTTGTTAATGTTCTAATTGTAGTAGCCTGAGAGCGACAACCCTACACACCACAGCTGAATGATTTAACTTGGAAAAAAAAATTTAACTTCATGTATTCAAGGACTCAATGACTTGCTGGTACAGATGAAATGGATATGTCAAAGTGAGTTGGTATTTCCTAAATTCTTCATGTATAAACCTCAATTCTTAATTCTCAGATATTTCGGAATCCTCAGCCCCACAGTGTTTGAGATAATGATGTTTGGCCTTGTATACATTTTATGTTTTACCTCAGTCTAGAATGTTGCACTTCATTGGTTGAAACATGACTATATTTCTGAGTCCGGCAGGTAAGAATTAATATCCAGCAACATGGGCAATGACAGCATCTTGATATTAAGAATCATTTTTTACAGTGTATGTGTCTCTCACATTATGGTCTTTGAGAAAACAAATTACTTCTTAGATGTGTTACCGTCTTTGGAAACAATCTCAGTTAATTTGGCTTTGCCTTGGAGAATGATCAACCCGATAGATTTCCATAGACAGTCAGTACATATAATACATCTTATAAATAATAATAAGTTATAAGTAACAGTAACTGTCAAACTCAGGAAGGTAATCCTTCTATGTAAGAATCTGAGACATTATTTTGTATTAGACAATATTTAGACACATTTATTTTCATTTTGACAAATAAAAATTTGTGAATTGCATTTAAAATGAATGTACTGTAATGAAAGTAACAGTAGATGTAGTTATACATGTATATATAATTGTCATATTCCAGTTCATCTTTCATTAACTTCCCTAGTTGTACAGTGTCCTACTAGTGAGGAGGACCACACTAAGTTCCTAAAGAGCATAATAATTAAGGAAACTGAATATTCTGTTCTCTTTGGTTTCCTATATTTAACATCACCAATCTGGAGCACTAATATTTTGACTTGTGTTCTGTAATCAGGACTACAGATGTTGAGGTGTATTCAGTTTTCATTCCTCTGTAGTCGGAACTATAGATGTTAAGTTGTGTTCAGTTTTCATTCCTATAGATGTTAAGGTGTGTTCAGTCTTCTTCATCCCTCTGTCTTGTATTGCGAGCACCAGATGTTACCTTTCGTTTTTTGAATGTCACTTTTGTTGTCTCATTGTCCTTTGCTAAACTTTTAACTCTCTTTTCTTTAAACCTTCCTCCCTCTTGTTTTACTGTTTTCTCTTTAGGGGGCTCGGGAAGGGGAATGTCTTCAACAGGAAGGGGCTCCAATGGTTCCGTGGGTTCTTCAGGAAGTTCAAGGTTTGGAAGTTCTCTAGTTTTCAAGAATATGAGGTATATGTTAAACATAAACGTCCACAGTAAAATTATTTAAACACATGGCCCATGGACCTTATGGTTATCTAACTTTTTTCTGAAATCATATAATAAAACAAGAACATTTGGAGCAATTTATTTCAGCATTTTGGTGCGATAACATTTGTGTGCTAAGAAAATTGTATGTTGTTTTTTTCTTTAAAGATTCAGTACTGTTTACCTCTATACAGTCAATATCTTAAGGTTCTAATGAATATTTACATGAAATACATCTGTTATCCAATGGATAGATTCAAAATTTTCTAAGTAAATGTTAAAAGACTGCCTTGAATTTTTTTAAAGAGATTTTTTATCCCACAAACAACCAGTATTGAAGTCAAATGCTCTGCAGATCAGGCCCTTAAATATGCATGTGCTTAATTTTCTCATTTTATAGGATTTTATAGCATATGCATACTGATACTCTAACAGATTTAACAGAGGCTTTCAGATTTTTATTTATAACTTTGAAAAACAACAATGAAGTAATTTTCATTTATACCTTTTTTTTTCTTTTTAGTTAATAATGCAATGTGCTTGTGGACTTACTTAACTGTGGACCACTGGCCATAAGCAGATGTTGAAGTAGCCCCGTGACGGAGTGGTCCTACCTCTACCTGGTCAGGTAGAGAATCAAGTTCAGCTTGCTGAAACACAAATCAGTGAAAAGTATATGTATGAACCAGTACTTCAGTCATTTGAGTGTGATGGGAAACCCAAACCATGTATGAAAAGTGCATCTACAAACTACAGGCCCAAGGGCCACATAGCTCACCTGTGGACATTGGCTAGGAAAAAGCAGAAATCAGTTCAGTATTGAAAAGATTAAATACAAACAAATCTCGTTACCTTTAACTTGATGGGACCCAAAAAAAAACTTTGAGATATCCAAAGATCCGAGATATTAAAGAATAAGTGGTTGGGAATTCCAAATCACTTCAACATTTCAGTGGTATTCAAGACATTGGTGTTTGAGATACCGAAGTTCAACTGTATATAAGTGATCGCAATCAACCCCCTCCCTAGGGAATGGGTGCATGACTTGTTCACACTTCAATCTACATGAACTGTGGATGCTTCATTTCATGCTTCATGATTTTTCTGTACTTTATTTTCTATATAAAGCTCACATTTACATTGTTACTTACAACTCTAGCCTGCTTTTCAGCTTCTTCTTCCTCTTTCTTCTTTCTGACTTCCTGTTCCTCTAAGGACACAAAGACTTCTGGGGCGACCCATTTAGACTCTGCATGTTAGTTTAATTTATGTATGTAAGAAAAAAAATCTTGTATATGAAATATTCTATAAATAAATTAAACTAGAAATCTGACCAGTCAGCAAGGGCCCCGCCGAGGGTTAGAAATATAAGGGTGCAGAGTAGGGGATGAGAATTTTACTTGATTCCAAAAAATTTCAAAATATATAAAGAATAAGCAACAGCAACTGCTAAATATCCAACAATCTGTAAATAGTATCCTTGTATTTACATAAAGCAGTAAAAAACATCATATCTATAATAACTCAATTAAATGTATATTTAAAAATGAATGAAGCATGTGTTTTCTAAAATGCCAGCCTTCAGTGAATGCAAATATCACCCAGGCTTGTCCTTAACTCCAAAACAAATATCAGCTGCAGACAAAGGTGTTAATTAATCTTAAAGTGACAGAAAGATAACCCTCTAAAATATTTTGCAACCCAGCAAGATAATCAAACCCAAGGGATTAATTATACTGCTCTCTCAACCTTTTCTTCTAAGTTTACAATAAGAACTTTTTCAGCAATGATAGAATGAGGTTATTATCTGAATACCTGTTAAAATAAATAGTATGCTTGAATTTACATAAGGCAGAAAAAAGAAAGAAAAAAGAAAAAAAATAATGATAAAAAAGATATCTTTATCTATATCTTGTTTTTAGAATTCAATAAAATCATAACTCATTGTGTATTTTACCAAAATAAAGTATGAACATTATTTAAATCCACATTTCAGAGAATGTAAACATCATTCAGAACTGACCTTAACTTCAAAACAAACTTCATTTGCAGACAGAGGTGTTAATTAATAGCAATGTGGCAGATAAAGATAAATGCTTTGGATTTTCTTCAAGAGGAAAGTTAATTAATCCCAAGAGACTCATTGCAGCCTTTCATAGTTTCCAATAGGAACATTTTCAGCAGTTATCTCTCTTTGCCCATTCACTCTTATATAAAGTTAAGGAATACACCCCACCACCCCAGCTCCAAACTGGATGACATAGAGAACCAAACTTAGCATCAAAATATGTCTTACTGCCTATTCAACCAACATACCAAATTTGAACTTAATTGGTCAACCCTAAAAAAAGTTATTAGAAAAAAACAGAAAATTTGTGGACGGAAGAATGACAGACAGACAGACGGACAGACAGACAGAGTGATTACTATAGGGCACCCGCAAATCCTTGTGGGGCCCTAATAAATCAAAAAATATATTCTTAAATATATAATGACAATTATCAAAGGAAACAAATCCTTTAAGTGAAATTCTTAAAATGACTTTTCTCTACATCCAACTCTCAGAATTTCATTATCACAGAGCTAATGTTATGTACTAACTTGGGAAAAATTAGAAGACCCTAGAAATTAACTTCTCAAAAATAAGGCCCATAGCCCTCCCCTCCTCCCTAAAAGTCTCTACTACAAATTCACTGTAGATGAGAATGAAAAGTAGGGGTTTAGTCTATAGTGAGAGTGACTTCATTCTAGTACATGTATTAAAGTGCAAGTATCTACTGTGCTGTGTGTGAATGCATTTCAGTTCAGAGTATTAGTATTTACCATAAGTCACTGCATTCCCATACTAGAGATAAATATTAAAACTAGATGTGTCGTATTGCCACAAATGCCCCCGCAGGCAGCCAAAATTTCAAATGCCATTTTTGGTTGTAAATTTGTATTGGAACTTGACCTGATTTTCTGGTAAAACAGACTTGTCGAAATCCGTCGGTCCTGTCGGCAAGGCCGGTAAAAATTTGTCTGGACCGACAACTTTTAAGAAAACGACGGTCCAAATGACCGTTTGAAAAAATCGAGCGTGATGCAAATTTAATAAAGGTCGGGAACGGGATGCCTAGCTGAAGGTCACAAACACAGAAACTAGAACTGTCCAAAAGGGACAAATACCCCCCGCTGGGTTTTTCAGAGAAAGTACCAAATCACTAATGTTTTCTAGATCTGAGAGGTGTTCACAATTTCCTTAAACATTTACAGTGAAAATTTAATTACTCATTATATATTTTTATATGTCCGTCTTACGACGGGGCGTATTATGTTATAGCGTTCATGTTCGTCCGTCCGTTAGCTTTTTCATGTCCGGCTCATAACTTTAATACTATTAGGCCTAGAATTATCAAACTTTGTCAGCTGATACATCTAGGGTAGAAGGTGTGTCGCACATTAAAACCAGGTCGCTCTGACATTTAATAAAGACGCTATGGCTAAATATGGAAAATTCATAACTAGAAAACCATTAGACTTAGAATCAAAAAACTATGTCTTTTAACTTTTAAATTACACAATCCCAAAAGATTTCAGAGTATTGCAGTATCTTTATTAAAAAAGTGTTAAATCAAGAAAATACTAGTCTTATTTTTTTCATTATGTTCTTAACAGCAATCTGTAACAACAAAAATTCCACCTCTCCCATGGGTGTAATGATCAGGCACTGGTCAAGGAAAATTTTGATGGCAGAAAATTGCATGTCAAATTAGAGAGAAATTAATGAGTTTAGTGTGAGGAGATAACTGGTAGAGCATCTCTGATCAAGCAGGTGTTATCTACATCTCTTGGGAATTGGGCAAAAGGAATCAGTCTCTTAATTAATTGTTTGTGTTGTATTGAATTGTTCTTGTTGGCTAGTCTTACTTTCAAGATAAATTTGATGTAATTAAAACTAATTTGATATTGTATATAATAATTAAAACTATATGATATTGTATACTATAATTTAAACTAATTATTTATTGTACATTTTTTATTTGAATTTTTATATCTTTACAACAAATTGCAGACTGCCTTGTCTCACTAAGATGTCATTCAAACAAATGAATCTATACTGTTTATGATAATTTAACAATATTTGATGGGCATATCATGCTCTGGTGGGGCACTCTATCTAATGAATGAAACTAAGGTGCAGCCTAATAAAACATCAACACTAATAATTACAGTGTTTTTTATTACTTTGAAAAAATAGTTTGCAACTATCTGTCATCTTTGTGAGACATGACACTCTGCAAATTGATTGTTGAAAAAAAGATATCATAATTAATTATAGAAAATCAAATTTATTTTAATACCTTTATATCAAACTCATTTTAAAAATAAAAGGCTGGTTTTAGTAACTATGTATTTTCACAGACATAAATGACAATTAAGAGACTTAGACAACAGAGATCTTTATTTCTTTCTGCCCAATTCCCCTGAGATATAGATAAGACCTGCTTGATCAGAGATGCCCTAACAGCTTCCCACACTGAACTCATTAATTAATCTTTAACTGGATGCATGTCCACTCATTACTCACAAGGGACAAATGGATTTACACTATCTGCTGTGTAATGTAAAAACTGTTTTTTATACTTTGTGGTTTTTTTTTAGTTCTAGTGAGTAGTCTTAAGCTGTAGTTCACATTTTTGTACAGACGTTCTAGATTCTATGTCTCAAACCTTAGACATGAACCTGAAATGACTAAGTCAATAAATTAAATTAAAAAAAAACACTTGTAAAATGCAGAAAAATTATCAAATAATGTTGAAAATATCAGGTGCACATCTTCATATGGTAAATAATAAGTGTACAAATTTTCATACAAATCTATGCAATAGTCTCTGGGAACAGATCCAGACAAAACCACATAATAAAAATGAAAAAAACACCTGTAAAATGCAAAATAATTATCCAATCATAATGAAAATACCAGGTGCACACCTTCATATGGTGAATAATAAGTGTACAAATTTTCAGACAAATCCTTCCAACAGTTTCCAAGAAATGGTCCGGACAAAATCTCGTCTACAGACAGACGGACAGACAGACGGACATGCTGATTCCAATATACCCCCCCTAAACTTCGTTTGCGGGGGGTATAAAAAATGGCCGCGTATGCGGCGCGTTGACGATAGCCAATTAAATTTGTTATAGCAAAGTCATAAAACGTGTCATTTATGTCTTTTATTAAAGACTTTCTATCCCAAGGAAGGAAACTTGTAAGATTGAAGGCTGTTGAAAATAATCCAGGGCATTTTGGTGCTGTTATTCATACGACTTTCACAGCGTCAAAATAATGTACATGTATCTGGTCCGACAGAACATTTGACTTTGTCAGACCAAATGTCTGACAATGATTTCAAAATTTCGACAAGTCTGGTAAAATACCTGCATATGCAATTTCAACCTTATACAAACATCCCTACAAAAGTTTGAAAGCGGAAACTGAAAATTTCTTATTTTTTCCAAGTTCAAGAGGGATAACTCTGTCAAAAATCATCGAACCATGACCATATTGAAACTAGACCTGAGTATTCCTAAGATGTATCCATATGTCAAATTTGAGTTGAATGTGTGCAACTGTTGCCGATGAATGAACAGAAAGTCAATGATGACAGAATGATGGAACAGAACACAGTAAAACATGCTTATAGTGAACATGCTTACAATGAATTTATGCATACAGCAAAGTGATTTTTATTTTCTGTGACATTAAAATATATTGTAAACTTAATGGATATAACGAATTACGCTTATAACAAAGCAAAATCGTCCATCCCTGGCACTTCGATATAAACCTGTTTTACTGTAATACTATATGCCCCAGGCCATTTTATGGCAGGGGTATAAGAATGTATCCTAGTTACATGTATACAATAAGTATCAACCTTTAGAAGTGACAGTATTTTTATTAACCGTGAGTGACTATATTCTAGTACTATTTATATTTACCATGAGTGACTATATTCTAGTACTACTAATATTTACCATGAGTGACTGTATTCCAGTAATATGTGTAACCCTCCACTGACTTTGCCTCGTACCATTCACCTTCTTTCTTCTTCTTCTCAGCTTCCAAAAGTTTCTTTTCCACTTCTTCCAGTGCTTTCTGTTTGGCAATATTTTCCTCTTTCACTTTCTTTTTTCTATCAGCTTCTTTTTCTAACATACATGTACAAAAATAAATTTCTGTATTTATTTCAAAAGTTTTTGCACTATGATTGTGATTATGCATAAGACTGAATGTTTCTTAAGGGTAAGATAACAAACAGATTATGCCAGTACGTGTTATAAGAATTTGAAATCAGTCTTGAGATTTTTGCTTTGAAGAGTTGAATTGCCCCCGAGATGAACCTAGACCTAACCTTACACCTATATGTCTGCCTACCTGCTTCTGATCTGACCCTCACTCCGTACTTAGCAGCGAGTTCTGGGTCACTGGCAAGATCTTTTTTAAATGCTTCCAGTGCAGCCTACAAATACATCACAGCAGTGAAAACTAGAAATGTCCAAAAGGGACAAATACCCCCCGCTGGGTTTTTCAGAGGTGTCAAATCACTAATGTTTTATGGATCTAAGAGCTAGGTGTTCACAATTTTCTTATTAACATTTAGAGTGAAAAAATAATTGCTCATTATATTTTTTTTTAATGAATGAAACCAAGGAACAACCTAATAAAACATCAATACCAATACATTGTAATTACATTGTTTTTTAATACATTGAAAAAATAAATTGCAACTATCTGTTATCTTTTTGACATTCTGCAAATTGATTTTTGGAAAAAAAAATCAATTACAAAATCAAATTAATCTTGATAACTTTATATCAAATTCATTTTAAAAATGAAAGGCTGGTCATCCAGTAACTATGTACAATGACAGACAATAAATTACAATTAAGAGAATTAAAGAACAGAGATCTTTAAATTCCCAGGAGATATAGATAACACATGCTTGATCAGAGATGCCCTAACAACTTCCCACACTGAACTCATTAATTTATCTCTAACTGGATGATGTCCACTCATTACTCCCAAGGGTCAAATGGATTTACACTATCTGCTGTGTAAAGTAACCAGAAGTCTCTGACGAGACTGTAGCTCTACTGGTTTGTACTCATAACGAAGGAAGATAAAAGTAGCACTTGGACTTGAAACTTTACAACAGCTGCAATAAATAGAATGATGATCCTTGGTTTAGTCTCTTTTTGTGGCAAGATTTATTGCAATCAGACTAAAACTGTTGAAAGAATTTTACAGAAATTTAGATTTTAATAACCATGGCAACATCATTCAACAAAACCAAAAAACAATAAAGACAATTATGCATCTTAGTGTAGTCTACTTGTGTGCCAAGTTATACTGAAATCAGACCAAAACTGTAGGAAGAGTAGCATTTTGAAAGTATTTCACAGAACACAGAAATTTCTAGTCGCCCGTGTGGCGCAGTGGTTAGAGCATTTGCTCTAGAGTCGCGGAATAAGGAGTTGATCCTTAAGTCGCAGGTTTGAATCCCACTGTGGGACGTGAAGACCGGTCCTTCGGATGAGACCGTATAAACTGAGGTCCCTTGTCGCAGTAGGTGCTGGCATGAAAAAGATCCCTCACTGCTCAATGGCCCTGAGTGCCGAGTAAAGGTCAAAATTTGCAGCTCTCCACCGGCAAATGGTGGCGTCTCAATATGAGTGAAAAATTCTCGAAAGGGGCATTAAACAATAAACAAACAAAACAAACAAACAAAAATTTCTATTTTTAGCAAACATGGCAACACTGTTCATCGAAAACATAAACCAATAAATAGAATTATGTATCTTAGTGTAGTCTACTTGTGTGCCAAGTTATAATGAAATCAGATCAAAACTGTAGGAGGAGTAGCATTTTGAATGTATCTCAAGGAAATTTCTGTTTTTAGTAACCATGGCAACACCATTCATTGAAATAAAAAAAAACCCATGTACAGAATTATGTATCTTAGTGTAGTCTACTTGTGTGCTAAGTTATACCGAAATCAGACCAAAACTGTAGGAAGAGTAGCATTTTGAAAGTATTACAGAGAAATTTCTATTTTTAGTAACCATGGCAATACCGTTCATCGAAATCAAAAACCGATACACAGAATTATGTATCTTAGTGTAGTCTACTTGTGTGCCAAGTTATATTGAAATCGGACCAAAACTGTAGGAGGAGTAGCATTTTGAAAGTATTACAGAGAAATTTCTATTTTAAGTAACCATGGCAACACCGTTCATAATTAAAAACCGATACACAGAATTATGTATCTTAGTGTAGTCTACTTATATGCCAAGTTTTATTGAAGTCAGATCAAAACTGTAGGAGGAGTAGCGTTTTGAAAGTTTTTCAAGGAAATTTCTATTTTTAGTAACCATGGCAACACCGTTCATCGAAATCAAAAACCGATATACAGGATTATGTATCTTTATGTAGTCTACTTGTGTGCCAAGTTATATTGAAATCAGAGCAAAACTGTAGTAGGAGTAGCGTTTTGAAAGTATTTTCCAGAAATCTCTATTTTTAGTAACCATGGCAACATCATTCATCGAAATTAAAAACCGATACAAAGAATTATGTATCTTAGTGTAGTTTACTTGTGTGCCAAGTTATATTGAAATCAAACCAAAACTGTAGGAGGAGTAGCGTTTTGAAAAATTGTTTACAGACGGACGGACGACGGACACATTACTATCGCATAAGCTCTTCTGGTCTCTGACCAGTAGAGCTAAAAATTGTTTTTAAGGGAGCCGACTGGGGTTTTATTGTGTGAAAACTACTATAGAGAAACTCTTTAATTTTATACCATATGTACCTTACATTGACTTCAGTATGCATGCCAAGTTTAGTGAAAATCTACCGCCTGGTTAAGTTTTAGGGACCATCTCAAAATACAGGTACATTTACTATAGGATTATATAGGAAATTACCATTTTTTCGCACTTCGGAGCAAATTATACAAATGCTACTATAGACTTTTTGCTCAGATTACATTATTTGATGGGTAATACTATATTGTACATTTTGTGCAAGAAACACAAAATTCTACCATTTGGTTTCCAGAGGGGGCATCTCAAAATGTCAAAATTCATGATATTTTCCTATTTTTATGGAGTACAACAAAACATGACAGATACCACAGATTTACATAAAAATAATAAATATGATTGTTAGATTCTCAATTTCCTATGTTTAAAATTTCAAGAGCATGTATTTTGTACTTTTTATTTTATGGCATAATTAATGACCCCACTTTAAGAACTTCGGTTATTCATAACGTCAAAAACACACTATTACGACGTCTATCTACCCATCATTTGAAAAATCTTTTAAAAAATCAGTTATTTAAAAACGTATTTAGATTTTTTAAACTGATTTCCTAAATTTGTTAATTTTTATAAATTATGTAAAAACAGTTGCTTTCAAAGAGTAAATACGCTTTATTTTACTATGCTGCGCGAAGTATTGCGCAATGAAAACCCCAGTCGGCCCCCTTAATACTTGGTGATTTTTTTTTTGTTTTGATGAATAGTTTTAGCTGTAGTTCACATTTTTGTACAGATGTTCTAGATTCTGTGTCTCAAACCTTAGAAATAAACCCAAAATGACTAAGTCAATAAAAATGAAAAAAAAAAACCCTGTAAAATGCAGAAAAATTATCAAAAAATGCTGAAAATACCAGGTGCACATCTTCATATGGTAAATAATGAGTGTACAAATTTTCATACAATTCTATGAAATAGTCTTTGAGAATAGGTCAGGACAAAACCACATAATAAAAATGAAAAAAAAACACCTGTAAAATGCAGAAAAATTATTCAATCATGATGAAAATACCAGGTGCACACCTTCATATGGTGAATAATAAGTGTACAAATTTGTAGACAAATCTATGCAATAGTTTCCGAGAAACACTCTGGACAAAATCTTGTCTACAGACAGACAGACAGACGGACAGACAGACAGACATGGTGATTCCAATATACCCCCCCTAAACTTCGTTTTCGGGGGGTATAAAAAAGCTCCATCGTGAACAAAGTACAGTCTCTTACAAAACTTTGTGACTAGTCATGTGACTAGTCATCAATTTTTTCTAATCGTTTTAAAACTTCTTTGTACATGTTTAACAAAATCATCTATTTTTTTTCAAATATATCCATGTAATATGCCTTTACATTCCAACTTTATTAAAATGCAACCAAAAAAAGTTTCAAATTCTGTTTGTTAACCTTCTCCATCTTTTGGATATCATCCTCCAGCTCTTCTTTTTTCTTGGCATCTGTAATACCCTTCTTTCTGACCTAGATTATGTAAATACACAGATTATGTTATGTTTTACATTATATAAGATTATTTTTAAAACTCCCTTTGCAGTTTGTGACATTTAAGTCAGAACTAAATTGAAATTTTCCGAGATATTAGTGATTTGTAAAATTCTTTCCTATGACAATATGACATTTGATTGAGATGATACATTATCTGTTCACATACCACCTATGTTCTATCTTAACAGAGAGAAAAGAATGGTCAGATGTAGTCAAAACAATATACAACATATATCCAAACTATATAGAAACTTTAGTGTAAAACTTACTTCATCAATTTTTCTTTTAACATTTTCTTGGTGCTTCTTCCCTTTTTCATGAAAGTCAACGCTCTGTGTAAAATTGCAAAATGATAGTTACACATATGAAAAATATATATTGTACACACTTGCAAATAAGTTGATTTTTGATATTTGAGTCTACCTTGACGAGTTACATATCAAGCTCTCATTAAATAAACAATTATTCAATGGAACTGCTTGCCATGTATGCGATTTTAGAATCAGATTTCTGCTGACTAATCATATAAATTACTGGTTTACAATTACATCTTTTATTTTCTGAGTTACCCATCATTGCCTATAGTTTTATTTTTGCTAATTTATTTATTTTTTAATGTAGAAATTTGAAATTACAGTGTGATACCTATAACTCCAATGAATTGACAAACTTACTGGCTTATTGTCTGTTATCCAACATTTACAGTATTCACAAAATTTTCTTGGCTGTGATTTCCAGTATTCTGACCTGTAAAAACCAAAATCAGTAGTTCATTAGTACCATTTTAGGAAATTCAAAACACAGTGTCAAACATACCCTATAGCTAAATCTTATACACAAAAAATATCAATTGTTTTTTTTTCTTTATATATTAAAACACGTTAAACAAATTCCCAAGTAAACCTAGGATCATATGCATGAGTCTTTAAGTATGTAAAGAAATACTTATATATAAAAGAAAAGTAGAAGTAGACTCGTTTACATACTTTGGAGCTACATTAAAACCAGAGGGAAGGAAAATGGAGATAATAAGAAGAGACTTTAAAAAGCAAGAAACTTTATTTTTACCACACTTTAGAATATATATTTATACATACGGAACAGCAGCAATAACATCAAAACAACATTAAAACTTTTCAAAAAGCTTGAAAGTACTGTTACTCTTATATGGAAATGAAGCAAGGAAAATGAACAAAGGAGACAAAAGATGACGGAACAAATGATCAAGATTAGACGGAGAGCAAGGACGAGACTGATCAATGAGGAAATAAGTGGGAGAAGAATGGATCAAATTGGATGGATTAACTGGACATACACTGAAACTAGATACCACCAGTGGGGTAGACTTTACTTTACCGGTCCCCTGGCTCCGGGGCCATAAAACTTAGATGAGCTCACTTTTGATCTCAGTCTCATTTTTACAAAAGGAATATATAGTAAAAAAGTGAGACCGAGATCAAAAGTGAGCTCATCAAATTTTTATGGCCCCGGGGCCAGATCCGCAAGATCCGCGCGCTCATTGCACTATGACGTAAGATTTACATCACTCAACTGATTGGGGTTGGTTTTGCACATTTTTCGACTGGTTAGCGTTAGTCTTGCACCCACCCAAAAGATTAGGGTTAGTCCTTGCATAAGTTTTCGACTGATTAGGGTTAGTCTTGCATCCATCCGAGAGATTAGGGTTAGTCCTCGCACATGGGTTAGTCTAGCATGGTCTAGCATCCGCCTGGGAGATTTGAGTTAGTCCTCGCATACCATCCGAGAGATAAGGGTTAGTGTCTTGTTCTTTTAGATTAATTAAGAAATCATTTGCGTCTGTATTTTTTGCAAGATCTTAATTCAGCTTCAACGACATCTCGTTGGTTTGTTTACATGAAAAAATGGCTAAGTACGAAAGAAACGGCACTAAGCATGCGCCGCACGCGCTTTATTCACAATTATGTTTTGTCTCCTATTCACTGAATAAACAATATTTATTACTTTTTTTCAGAGAACAAGGTTAAAAACTTCTTTTAAAAACGAAGTTTTAAACTAAACTTTTAACTGTAGAATTCGAATTTGGGGTCCAAAAGGCTTAAAACCTCATTTTTTCATTTTTTTTTTTGATCGCTCACGCGATCTCATATATATGTAAGTCGCCTATGGCGACACTATATTTTAGCGCGTTTTTCTGGGGACCGATATAGTAAAGTCTTTCCCACCAGTGATATTAACATAGGCACCCAGCGGAAGAAGAAACCACAGGCAACTAAAAACAACATGATGCCGCAAAGTAGAGAGGGAAAGTCCAGATGCTGGCTGGTAATCGCAGAATGAAGCGAGAATAGTAGCAGCCAATTGGAATGAATGGAGGTGCTCTGAGGAGGTCCTATGTACGTGCCACCAGGCATAAGGAACATAGATGAATTTGAAAGATGGAGGAAGTGATACAGTTGCTTTAGTCAAACATTATTTTTTTAAATTCATTTTTCTTTTTTTTTTTTTTTTGCTCAGAGGGTAACGTTTAATTTCGCATAGCTGCATGTCACACATTTTCAATCATTCATTTGAAAGGATGTGTACCAAACTGTTTTCCTTTAAAGTGAATAAAATTGGCTGCTTTGATTGACAAAGAATTCGTGATTTTCAAAGAACAGTATCTTGAGAAAAAAAAAAGGAGGGTTAAATCTAAGTGTCTAGTGTTCAGTTAAAAGTGCACGTGTAATCCCTGGTACTCATGTTTTCTCACGGAGTTGAACTATAGAGATAAATAGATATGATTTGTTTTAACAGTGCTCTTTTCCTATAACTTGCGACTTCGCACTTACATTACTTAGCTTCGTTGACACAGGAAGTTTACAATGTAAGTGTGCGTGCGCTATGAATCCCGGGATGCCTATTTTAGGCTATATTTGTTAGGTAGCATTTTATTGGTGAAAAATTCGTACAAATCTCGTTTTCAGGAACCAATGAAATTCACCCGAATTCCAAAGGTCGCACATGCGTACTGATACAATACATTTGTTGTTTCTCTAGATCCAGGGACCCCGGTAGCAGACTGGAGGTTTTTGTAACCGTTATCACAGAAAAGTGGGAGGGAAAGTGTCATAAGCCACACCCTTTTATGTGTGCTTTATGATATTTCAGTATGGTAAGCGTGAATGCACCTAAAGTGTGCTGTCTCGGTTTGTTATGATGTGTGGTTTGCAGGCTACCACAGTGTTTACGTTTTTATGTCGGTGAAGTTGCTCTAAAATTAGGTGTTTTAGATAAATTCTCCAGTTTCAGCTATTTTTCATGTTATTTTTTAGTATCTTTTGTGGCATGTTCACATACTTTTGCAGATAATATATTGCATTAACATAGGATGTTGCCAACTACCCACAAGTGCATCAAGTTATATTCATGTGGGTCAAGGTAAAACGAAACATTACGTGCATAGGCAGGGAAATGAGAACATTTTGTCACATAATCATAATATTTTCGTTATCCTTGATGTAAATCGGTCCAGTAAAGTACAATAATGATAAGAATAACTCTTTCATTTTCACTAACCCCCTTATGATGGCCTATCTATTGCCCATCATGGATCGAGCCATATTTTATTATTGAGGCGTTCATTTAAGGAGTGAATTTGATTTTTGATATTTCATGAGGAAATAAATAGAAGATATTCAATGTTTTGTAGATGAATATGGATTTTATTTCACGAGTAGGACAGGATTTTTTTTATATTTTCACGAGTGCAAAGCACGGGTGAAAATATCAAAAATCCTGTCTCACAAGTGAAATAAATTCCAAAGTCATCTACAAAACATTGAATTTTCTGTTTATTACATTTTCTTTGATTTTCCCTTTGCCTCACATCTTCGTAAAACAGTGTCATAGGCTGTGACGTCATAGTTAAGCAGTTGAGACGTCATAGCTAAGCGATTAAGAGATTGAAAAATGTTGTAAACATGGATTTTTATAAATATATTTGGAGAAACTTTGGCAGTTTTATTCTATGTCAGGATGGTTCATTTACTTTCTCTATCTTCTGACAGGCAAGGGAGTTTAAAAAAAAACAAAAAAAAACACTCTTCGTTAAGGGAAGAAAAATCGAGAGTTTTGCCACACTTCTGATATTCTCACACTGTGAGAATACCATTTTGATACCCTTTCACACTGTGCCAGAATATCAGTTTTATCCAATAAATAAATAACAGTATTTCACATTTGAAAATGTAATAAATTAAACTCTTAAACAGTGAAATATCATTTTTTGCATACTTCATAGGAATGAACTGTTTTGCATATTTAATATTAATCAAACAATGTGCTTAACTTCAAAGAAAAACACCACAGTTGTGTTAATTGTCACTATTTTTGAAGCTAATATTTATTTTGAAAATGGGTGGATTTATTAAGCTTGTTAATTGTCATGTATATTTGAATATTATTCTTTTTATTAGTAGTAGAAGTAGATTTTTTTAATGCTTTATTTCTGTGTACTTGATGCAGTTAATAGATTATAAATAAATTGCACAGAAATTTTTAACACACACACCCACTTCACTCTTCACTCATACTTACATAAACAATAATTAATATTTTAGCCATATTTACAAACTATGTAAAAAAGCAAATTGTATGCAGCCTTTGTCTCTTAATATTCATCTTTTTTCTTAGCAATTAAGTTTCCAACATAAGTTTCCATTGTGTCCATACAGACTCAAATTTATCAGCAGTTGAATTTTTAACAGATATGTATATTTCCACATTATTGTACACTTTTAAATAGGCTACCAGTCCATTTAAATTTGGCATTTTAATATTTTTTAAACAATGAAAAATATCCTTTTTTTTTCTTTTTTTGGTTATTGTAAAAATATGTTCTTTATATTTCAGGACCAGAGTGACACAGGTCAGTATTGCATTCTTAGTCATTGATGAGCTTTTTGATAATGTTTTATACTCTGGAAAGAACTGTATTTAAAATTTCTCTTCCTGTTCTTCCATAATTTATATTGCAAAAGTAAAGTTTTACTCTATGTCAGGTATAGAACATACTCTTCTGAACATTTTTAAGTAACTTTCAATGTCAATGTATAGTAGAAAAGAAATTTTCAAAATGTCTGTATTGGATATTCTTATTAAATGATTTTTTAGACTGGGGAGGATGGAATACAAGAGATTCCATGGAAGGAGATTCTGTCTCCAGAATGGAGGATTCTAACCTCAGCATGGGGGACACAAAGGCTGATTCGGTGTATGGTGGCAGCAATATTGGGGTAAGACGTAGATACTATTAATAAGTTTTGGATAAAATCTTCATGTACTCTATATATGAGTGTTTTAACTTGAAACTTTCATGACTCCTATAAATATTTCAGAATGATGATGACTACAGTAATATGTATGATGAGTATAATGATTTTCATGAGGGATCAGATACTGAGGATGATGACGATGAAAATGAGCGTCCATACACGTCCACTCCACAATCCATGCCCTTTAAATTCATAAATGGAAAAGATGGAATGGGTAAACTAATCAAGATTGATATATATATAGAGAGACAGACAGACAGAGAGATGCATAATTGTGGAAAATCATTTTTGAAAATCTCTGATATTTACAGTAATATTGCTAATTGAATTGTAGCAACCTGTGAGAAGTGTGGTGCAGTGGGAATCAAGCATGCCTTCTACTCCAAGTCTAAGCGCTTCTGTAGCTTATCTTGCTCCAGGAGTTTTGCCACTTCTCAACGAGAGGGAAAACAGAGCCCAACAGGAAAGGGCGATGGAGTCATCTCTCCTTTGGTATAAAACACTGCTTCTATAATATGGACTTTCTCATTTATGTTAGAGGTTTAAAAAAATCATTAAATTTGATTTTACTCTTAATTTTAGCCTCCAAAGAAACCAGCAGCCAAAAAAATAGCCAACCAAAGCCATAATCAAAGACCCACGGACAATGTTCCTAGAACTCTGACCAAAAGAGCAGGTTCATATTCTTTTTTTTTCTTTTATCAATTATTTAAAAATCAAATCGAACAATTTAAATCACAATATTTCTTGCAATAAATATTTATGTTGGATTGGTCTTTATTAAAGGTGGATTGAAGGGCTTTGACTGGGGACCTTACCTTTCTTCTGGAGGGGCAGAAGCAGCACCTGTCAGCTACTTTAAGCATGTAAGTATGTGAAGAAATAACACTTTTCAGCTAGAGAGGACATGGAGTCACCATAAGTAAGTCCCCTAAAACCCCAAAATGAAATTATTTTGTAAACTAATTGTAGATAAACATTTGATTCTTTCATGCAACCATATTTAACCTATATTATTGATCACACAGTATTTTCAAATAGATTTTTATTCGCTTGGATCATAATAAAATTGATACTGAAATGATGTAGAAATGATATTTTTCACTCAGGCAATGAAATATGTATGTCTCGTTATGTTGTACTGTGTATATATTCGTCTTCCAGTGTCCAATGTTTGATAGCTGGCACAACATCACCACAGGGATGAAATTGGAGGTTGTTAACTTTGAAAGTGATCTCTCTGGCAATGCCTTCTGGATTGCCACCGTCATTAAAATAGCAGGTATTAGCATATACACTTCATATCAAAATTCTGTACCTTGTCTTTAGATCTTTAGTTCTAAATTGAAGTTGGAAGAAGCATAATACTATGATTTATGATGAAAAAATTTAAATGTTTTGTGAAGATTTTAAAGAATTTTATGGGAAATGTGTGTCTTATTCAACAAAGAGTTCATCTGATTTTGAAGCAGATGTTGGAAGCTGTTTTTAGCTCACCTGAGCTGAAAGCTCAAGTGAGCTTTTCTGATCACCCGTTGTCCGTCGTCCGTCCGTCTGTCCGTCACATTTTCAACTTCTTCTCAAGAACCACTGGGCCAATTTTAACCAAACTTGGTACAAAGTATCCTTGGGTGAAGGGGAGTGTAAATTGTTAAAATAAAGGGCCAAGTCCCCTTCAAAGGGGAGATAATCAAGAAAAGACAAAAATAGGGTGGGGTCATTAAAAAATCTTCTTCTGAAGAACCACTGGGCCAGAAAAGCTGAAACTTATGTGGAAGCATCCTGGGATAGTGTAAATTCTAAATTGTAAAAATCATGACCCCCGGGGGTAGGGCGGGGCCACAATAGGGAATACAAGTTTTACATTGAAATACATAAGAAAAATCTTTAAAAATCTTCTTCTCAAGAACCACTGGGCCAGAGAAGCTAAAACTTATATGGAAGCATCCAGGGGTAGTGTAGATTCTAAATTGTAAAAATCATGACCCCCGGGGGTAGGGCGGGGCCACAATAGGGAATCCAAGTTTTACATTGAAATATATAGGAAAAATTTTTAAAAATCTTCTTCTCAAGAACCACTGGGCCAGAAAAGCTGAAACTTATATGGAAGCATCCTGGGGTAGTGTAGATTGTATTTTGTTCAAATCATGACCCCCGGGGGCAGGGCGGGGCCACAATAGGGAATCCAAGTTTTACATTGAAATACATAAGAAAAATCTTTAAAAATCTTCTTCTCCAGAACCACTGGGTCAGAAAAGCTGAAACTTTTATGAAAGCATCCTGGGGTAGTGTAGATTCTAAATTGTTCAAATCATGACCCCTGGGGGTAGGGCGGGGCCACAATAGGGAATCCAAGTTTTACATTGAAATACATAAGAAAAATCTTTAAAAGTCTTCTTCTCAAGAACCACTGGGCCAGAAAAGCTGAAACTTATATGGAAGCATCCTGGGGTAGTGTAGATTCTATATTGTTCAAATCATGACCCCCAGGGGCAGGGCGGGGCCGCAATAGGGAATCCAAGTTTTACATTGAAATACATAAGAAAAATCTTTAAAAATCTTCTTCTCAAGAACCACTGGGCCAGAAAAGCTGAAACTTTTATGAAAGCATCCTGGGGTAGTGTAGATTCTAAATTTTTCAAATCATGACCCCCAGGGGCAGGGCGGGGCCGCAATAGGGAATCCAAGTTTTACATTGAAATACATAAGAAAAATCTTTAAAAATCTTCTTCTCAAGAACCACTGGGCCAGAAAAGCTGAAACTTATATGGAAGCATCCTGGGGTAGTGTAGATTCTATATTGTTCAAATCATGACCCCTGGGGGTAGGGCGGGGCCACAATAGGGAATCCAAGTTTTACATTGAAATACATAAGAAAAATCTTTAAAAATCTTCTTCTCAAGAACCACTGGGCCAGAAAAGCTGAAACTTTTATGAAAGCATCCTGGGGTAGTGTAGATTCTAAATTGTTCAAATCATGACCCCCGGGGGTAGGGCGGAGCCACAATAGGTATATTAAAAGAGGAGAATCTGGTAAAGAACAGCATGGCCAAAGTTACTCAGGTGAGCGATGTGGCCCATGGGCCTCTTGTTTCAATTTTGTTATGATTTACTGGAATTTTGCATGAGTAATAAGATATCCATAGGCAGAAAAGTTGGTTTCGCAGAAGTATATACTCTAAATGCTCTTTAGTTTTGTTTAAAAACAAAGAAAACATTAACAAGGATGCTGATTTTTCTGTTGTTGGACAGGGTACAAGGCCTTGATGCGTTATGAGGGCTATGCCAATGATCCATCGCATGATTTCTGGATCAACCTATGTACAGAAGAAGTACACCCTGTTGGCTGGTGTGCTACAAGTGGGAAACCCCTTGTTCCTCCAAAGTGTAAGTAATAAGATAATAAAGTGAAAGCCTTTTCTCAGCATAAAACCTGTGATTTTTAATTCATGAGAATGTTGAAATAACCTTTTGAATGTTGAATGTAGAATCTCCAAGTATGACTTGGACATAACTCTCATAGATTTCATTTCACTGAACAGATATACAGAACAAGTATGTGGATTGGAAAGAATACTTGGTGAAGAGGCTAACAGGCTCTAGAACGCTTCCTAATAATTTCTACAACAAGGTATGATGTGGCATGGTCATTTTTTATGCCCCCGGATCAAAAGGTCCCGGGGGTATATTGTTTTTGTCCTGTCTGTCTGTTTGTCTGTTTATCTGTTTGTCTGTTTGTCCGTTTGTCTGTTTGTCCGTTTGTCTGTTTGTCTGTCGTCAACTTTAACCTTGCCCATAACTTTTGATTGGTTGGAGCTATGACTTTCATATTTCACATGTGTATTCCTTGTGACAAGACCTTTCTTTGGGTACCATCATATTTGACCTTTTGACCTTGACCTTGGAGTTTGACCTACTTTTGCAAAATTTTATGAGACTTTAACCTTAGCCATAACTTCTGAACAGTTGGTGCTTGGGGTTTCAAACTTCACATGTGTATTCTTTGTGACAAGGCCTTCCTTTGGATACCAACAATTTTGACCTTGACCTTGGAGTTTGACCTACATTTGAAAAACTTTAACCTTGGCCATAACTTTTGAACAGTTGGTGCTTAGGGTTTCAAACTTCACATGTGTATTCCTTGTGACAAGACCTTCCTCTGGATATCAACCACTTTGACCCTTTGACCTTGACCTAGGAGTTTGACCTACTTTTGAAAAACTTTAACCTTGGCCATAACTTTTGAATGGTTGATGCTAGGGCTTTCATACTTCACATATGTAATCCTTGTGACAAGACCTTCCTTTGGATACCAACCTATTTGACCCTTTGACCTTGACCTAGGAGTTTGACCTACTTTTGAAAAACGTTAACCTTGGCCATAACTTTTGAATGGTTGGTGCTAGGGCTTTCATACTTCACATGTAATCCTTGTGACAAGATCTTCCTTTGGATACCAACCACTTTGACCTTGACCTTGACGTTTGACTTTTATTCAAAAAACTTTAACCTTCACCATAACTTCTGAACAGTTGTATCTAGGTCTTTCAAATTTCATAGGTGTATTCCTCGAGACAAGACCTTTGTTTGGGTATCAACATTTCTTATCTTTTGGCCTGGATTTTGACTTGCATTTGAAGAAACTTTAACCTTCGCCATAAGCTGCCATACGGGGGCATCAGTGTTTCACAAACACATCTTGTTTTTTTTTTTTACAAGCTTTCTACATATTGTCTCAGAGGTGAATCTAGAATGCCTTTTTTTTTTTTCATGGATTACACTATATTTTTCTCGTTGTCCCACTTGAAAACCTTGTATGTGCCATATGTTATGCAAGAAATTTATGATTCCTGCTGTTGAGCTTTTAAAGTGCATCAGGTTCAAGATTTAAAAAATATGATTGGGTGTAATGTTCATAATTATGAATAGTTTTTTAAATGGCACCAATTGAAAAGAAAGCCAAGTTGTTGAAAGTTACTCTGAGTGGACGATAGTAATTATGGTAACACTGATGCATATTTTATTGTCAAAGGAAACCTTGCAAAACTTGAAGATTGTGAAAAAAATGACAGTGTTCAGATATTCATTTCTGGAATTCAGATGTTCGTTTCAGGAAAGTTGGTTAAAAAAAGTAACCTTTCCTTTCCAAAAATGATAAAGAAATGTTTGGTACATTGTGTCAACATAATGACTCTTGTGTGTTAATTAAAGAACTTCTTGTAAGATCCGTAAACCATATTGACATCTTTATTTATAGTCAAATATTAAATAATGTATATGAATCAGAACAATTAACATATGCGTCCTTCAATTTTAATAAAATAGCTTGGAGAAAATTTAAAGGTACATGTGCTAAAATTAGAGATTTTGCAGTGAAAACCTATTTGGGACAACTTCCCCATTGTTGAAGCTATGGGGGAGTTGGCCAACTGTCACTAATTTCCAGGTTTACCTCTGTTGACTGTATACCGTATATACTCGCCTATAAGTCGGTTTTTTGGGAGTTAAATTTTGGTCCAAAACTCTATGTCCGACTTATAGGCGAGTCATAAAAAGCTTAGTATTTTCCTGGACGCCGAAATGTAGTATTTTATAAACATTTCCCATGATTATCATTGAACAACGTCTGGATATATTATATCATTTACGTATTCTAAGATTATACATAAAATACAAGTATTTACGTATTTTAATAACTTTATTTTCATCTTAAGTGTGCATTATGTATTTTTCTTAATGATCTTAGATTAAATATTGGCGTCATGTTTAAAAATATTAATTGAAACCAGGTTAAAACATTAGAGCATTGATATTAAATTGTCAACTGATTCTGGCAAAAAGTTGTACCGACTTATAAGCGGGTCAATGGCAAATCCCTCCAAAATAACCTCAAAAAATACAACCGACTTATAGGCGGACCGACTTATAGGCGAGTATATAAGGTAACTTAATCAGTAGACTTTCTTTCATGATGTCTTGGATTTTCAGGTGGTGGAATCTATAAATAGTCATGGATTTAAGCACCACATGCAGGTGGAAGTGGTGGACAAAATGTGTGTGTCAGCGATGCGCGTCGCTAAAGTAGAGGAGATCATAGGTGGGAGATTAAGACTACAGTATGCTGACACAAAGGTTTGTCTTCATAAAAACATTACTTAATCGTGGCATGAAACTAAAATTTCAGACCAATATACATGTAACTTTAAAGAGATCTTGATTGTAATTTTTTTTTGAATGTTTTTTCAGGAGGAGGATGACTTTTGGTGTCATTGTAGATCTTCCCTGGTTCACCCTATTGGTTGGTCCCAGCAGATGGGACACAAACTGCATGCTACAAATGGTATGTCACTCATTATTGGTAGGATATTTATTTCTAGGTATCATTTATATCTTTTTAATGTAATACATGTATATACATCCTTTGTATTTTAGACTACAGAAATAAGTGCTTAAATAAAATTGCTGTTGAGAAATATGATGCCAATGATGCTACTCCAAGCTTGTTTTCCAAAGTAAGTATTTTTTTATTTTATTTTTGTAATCTTTTGTCTGGTTTGGTTTTAGCTCTACTGGTCAGAGATGGTAAGGTGTCCATTGTTCTTCCATCTTCCTGTAAACAATTTTTCAAAATTCTAAGTACTACAGTTTTGGTCCAATACGTTCTATTTCCATAATGGAAGAGTTATACTTCTTAGTGCACTCTTTTGTGAAAAAGTCGGAAAATGTACAAATCTCGCGGGATTTCTGGGACAAACGTAACATAAACATGTAAACAATATGTTGAATGTCGATGAACAACTCCTAAGAAAATGCAAATGAAATATTTTATTGTTGTGGACTTTATATACATCAAGAGTAGGAATGACAACAATAACAATTTATATCTATTGTTGATCGTACGTATCTTTTTATTGTATGGTACATCTAAATACAATACACATGCCTCGGAAATGTCGTATTTTTTATTAATGGATGATAAATTTAGGGTTCTCGCTCTCTTACATATGTCTTTTAGTTCTTCTACTCTTTAATTGGAATGACAAATACATTTAACATTTAAAATTGGATTGAGATTGGCATGTTTTGTATTATCCGCAACGCCATGCTGTCCCAGTCGGACGACCAAACGCGCCTCTAATTTTGAAGAGTTCACTAATGGAAATAGAACGTATTTCAATAAGACTTGGTACATGAGTACCTTGTACTAAGATACACAATTTTATATATCGGTTTTAAATTTTGTTCCCATAGTTACTTAAAATAGAAATTTCTTTTAAAGTCTTTCAAATCACTCCCCTCCTACAATTTTGGTTCAATTCAAAAAGAGCACAAGTACACTATACACTATATTAAGATACACCAACTACACACCAGAAGAGCTTCAGTTATCAGAGATTTCTGGTTTTTTAATAGTTTGGAACAGTCTGTGCATTTATTTATCTTTCAAGTACCGTATTGATCCTGTTTTTTTCTTCCAGATGAAAGATACTCCAAATGGAATGAAATTTCAGGTTGGAACAAAGTTGGAAGCAATTGACCCATTGAACCTCTCTGCCATTTGTGTTGCTACTGTAATGAAGGTATGTGTACAGTAAATCACTTTTTATTCGGGAGAACTTTATTTTCACGTAATTACGCTGTTTGTATTGTTGTAAATTTAAAGTTTGATGAAGTTTTGGGCCTAAGAAAGGGTTTCAATACAGCATATTCTTTTTTCTTAGAGAGAGATAGAGCTATATGTCTGGATTGAGCATTATCACTATATAGTATCTTGTTTATATATATAGGTGCTAAAGAATAACTACCTGATGATCGGTATAGATGGATCCATGGCAGAGAATGGATCTGATTGGTTCTGTTATCATGCCACATCACCATGTATATTTCCTGTGGGATTCTGTGAAATTAACGGCTTAGATCTTACTCCACCCAGAGGTTTGTAATCTGCTAGCTAAAATTGTGTAAAAGTATTTTGGGTCAAATAACATTAAAGTTATACCTGAATTCCACATCAGATATAAGTCTAAACTATTAAAAATATGTATTTTAGGTCATAAAGGTCCTTTCAGATGGTTTGACTACCTTAAACAGACAAAGTCTGTTGCAGCACCTGTGAAACTGTTTGATAAGGTAATTACATCTTTTAAAACAGTTTTTAAAGTTATAAATTGATTTTTTTCCAATATCAAAATTACATTGGTAAGGAAAATAAATTCAAAATTGTCCTCTTCAGGACATACCAAAGCATGGATTTAAGGCTGGAATGAAGATTGAAGCTGTAGATTTAATGGAGCCAAGGTATGTTTAGAACATTGTTAGTACATTAGATTCTACATATATACCGTATAATGGGTATTTTCTGCGGTTGGAAATTTTTGCGATTTAACCCCTAAAAGATAGTAAATTAATTTCTGCGTTTTCAATTTCTGCGGTTGCATTATACCGCAGAAAATATATATACTGGGTATGATCACCAAACTCTAAGAATTATCAGATAGCTGCCATGTTTACGTTTCATAAATTCATTGAGACATATTGATCAAAGGTGCATGAGAACTGGTATTAAGCTATTAAGCTTAATTAAACTACTATCTTTTAGTTAGTCTTTGTAACATTATGTCGAGTCCCAATTGAAATGAATTATTACAGTATCAGTCCACCCAAGCAACAATAAAAATCTTTATTCTACATTGTAACAAACGTTTTATGCGATCTATTAAATTTTTTAAATATATAAATAATTAATGCATCCAAGCCATATTCTAAAAATACACTTAAAGTTAAGTGCCATCAAAATTGACCTAGTGTTTATATTTTTAGCTCAAACAAACATTTGCATAATCAAGTAATCTAAAGTTGACCGTATACAATCACAGGTGCCATGTGCAATGAGGCGTAACTAATCCTGTCAGTCGTCTGCATTGAGTGACAATCAAGCCACATTGTGTATACAAGGAGTAATTATGGTCTCAAGATAAAACACAAGATTGAAAAAAGTGTGAAAAAAAGAAAGAAAAGCTAATATGTGTTGCTTGTAGCTATCGGAGTTTGGACGAATAATTGCGAAATCTCTTTTAGTCATTTACATTTAGGCCTACATGCATATCCGTATAAAATAAAGAAATAGGTACAAGAAAAGATGTTTTTGTATAAACTTATTAAATTGATATTATTTACAAGTACGTTTTGATTCAATTTATTTTGGACAAATCCTGACATCTAAAATCTTCGAATTTCGATGACACCCGAATATTCTCGCTAACGAGGACGTGTCCACTAGTGAGTCTGCGGACGCATAGTTTTTAAGAACCTTGCGTCCCAAATAATTTTGCTACGTCTAGTACGCAGATTCTTGCGTTAATGAGAATCCTGTGACATAAGTACAACTTATCATACTTGCATGTATAAAATATATATCTGAAGAAATATTGAAAAATATTTTGCGATTGTAATTTTTGCGGATTTATCCTATCCGCAAAATTCCGCAAAAATTGGACATCCGCAGAAAATACCCGTTATACGGTATCAACCTACCAAGTTCATGTGCCCTATAATAATCACCATTCCCATCTATTCATTAGTAGGACTGTGTATTGTGAGAGGAAAAAGTATCATGATGTATTACAATATTTCAGAAAAATATTGCAGTATATCATGATATATTAGGTTTTTTTAATTTGCTAGTTTCTCCACAATTCTTTATTGATTTTAAGGAAGAAAAAAAATAGATTTCACTTTCTTTTTTCCAAAAATCTTATTCTAATATAGTCTATTGCCATTTCACTTCTCTTTTTAAATGCTAGAAAAAGAAATTTGACTTTTCTTTTGGATATTTTATAATTTCTGCCATTTTGTTTATGCAGACATTAATTTTGAGATAAGAATGTGCCCATTATACACTTCCAGAAAGTATTAAAAAAAATTGATACTTCACTTTGTATCAGTGTATCATATCAACCCCCTCTACTTTACAATATATTGATGTATCAGTGTATTGTTACACCTTTATCCATTAGTCTGTACATGTAAATTCATCAACATTTTAGACAAATGATTGCTCAGTCCACTACAAGGTCAGGATTACTGATATAAGTGTTGTGTATAGTTCCTATGACATTTTTCTAGGTGTACAAGCATTTGTTAATAAATTCTTATAATAAGCCCATTTTGTTTTAGACTTATCTGTGTGGGAACGGTGTCACGAGTGGTTGGACGCTTGCTGAGGGTCCACTTCGATGGTTGGGAAAATGAGTATGACCAGTGGGTAGACTGTGAATCACCCGATATGTACCCAGTGGGCTGGTGTGAGGTTATGGACTACAGTTTGGAGGGACCAAGGGTCAAAGGTCAGGGGACATTTTTCTAATGAAAAAAAAATGATACCAAATGTAATCTACATGTAGGTTCACAAATTCATGTTAAAAAAATGCTATAGTAACATACAACAAAAAATCTTATCTGGATATAATTATTTTCAGTGGAACAAATACCCCAAGTAATGTCTACACACAAAATGTCGAAGGAACAGAAAAAACGCAAAGGCAAAACCCAAATCTACAAAGGCCCAAGAAAGAGTAAGAAAACCGGTTAGCTATACATGTAGAAGTGGATTGATTCTACATTTCATATTTTGTATTTCTGTAGTTTCTTATGAAGCATGTGTCAAGGTTCCTAACCTAGCTTATAGCATTAATCTTTGAAGCACTAGTGGCAATGAAGTTTATCTACTCACATGTTTGATTAGAATAGTACTATTATATGTCTTATTAATTCATGTACATGTTTATACATCTGTTAATCCTTTGCATGAAAATGCAACATTTAAAAACTATCAAACAGATAAGATTATAAACTGTGTCTTCTAAGTAGCCATTGAAAGTTTTCATTTCATACATGTATAAACATCTGTCCAGAGATACTGTACAATTAATATGATTAAAATTGCAATCTAAAAAACAAACTGAAAATGTTATAGTTAGGTATATTGAAACAATTATGTTAGTGTACTGATATAAATCTATGTAATTTGAAATTTTGACAGAGAGGAAGACAAAGTTTGGATCCCCGTTATCTGATCAGAATCAGAGGTCTCTGCAGGAGAACAATAGAGACCAGGGATTTCTCTCCTACGGCAGCCGCACACGCCCCGCCCACCACAGTATCCCCCACCTAGTCGACCCTGTCGTGTCTTCAGGCACTAAAGGTCAACTTCAGCAAAAATAATGCCTATCTTAACATTTTGAGAATTTTTTAAAAATATTGAAATAATATTTATACCTCCACAAAAGAAGTTGGAGATATACTGGAATGACCATGTCCATCTGTCTGTAGACATATTCTGTCCAGAGATGATCTCTGAAACTACTGAATATTTTTTTTTTTCTCAAACTTTGTAGAATTAATATATATATCATCTGAACTAAGGTACCTATTATTTCCAGGTTGATTTGTAACAATTATAAAGATTCAATTTTTTTTCAAATCATAGCCCCAGGGAGTAAGGTGGGGCCACAATAGGGGATCAAAGTTTTACATGGGGAAACATTTTAAAATTATCTTCTGTAAAACAAGAAGGCCATGTTTAGTTAAAGTAAGATGCAGTCATCCTTAGGTAGTGCAGATACAAGTTTGTTCAAATCATGTCCCCAAGGGGTATTGTAGGGCCACAATGGGGGATCAAAATTTTACATGGGAATATATAGGAATATGTTTAAAAATCTTCCTCTCAGGAATGGCAGGGCAATGATTAGTTATCATTAAATCCAACCATCTGCAGGTAGTGCAGATTCAAGTTGTTCAAATCATTGCCCCATGGGGTTGGTTGTGGTCCATGGGCCTCTTGTTTAAGATTTCATTGTACATAACTTCTGTGCAGTCAGAGGAGTGAATTTCTTGCCAGGGCATAACTTCGTAATGGAGAAACTCCAGAGCATAATACCTTAAACAAAGGTCGCTCATGTCCAGAAATGTGCCTTGACTCGGTCCAGGGATTATTCTGGACAAGGTCAAGGTTATAAGGTACGAAAGTATTAAATTACTGAGATAGCCAAAACTTTGAAATAGAAAATAAGTAGAAGCCTAATCTTAAAGCAAAGGTTGCTTGTGACTCAAAGGTATGCCGACACCCTAACCCAGGGTATTAGGACAAGGTCTAGGTCAAGTGTTTTAAAAAATGAAAAATTCTTGCCATAGCCATAACTTTGGTGTAGATAAAAACTTAAGAAGATTATACTAGACACAAAGGATGCTTGTGACTTGACGTGTAACAAACCTGCACCGAGGTCAATCAGACAGGTAAAGGTCACTGGGTGTTTATCAAAATATTCATGTCCACAACATGACTATAATTAAATAACTTCCAAAGATCATATTGCCCAAAGGATTTATTATGGACAAAGGAAATGACATGACCCAGACCAAAGTCTTTAAGACAAGGTCACAGAGATCAGAGAGGTATCTTGGAAATGTAAATTATGTAAGACAAAACTTTTTTATCGCAGGTGTATCTGTAGGTGATACTTGGCATACAAATGATTGTGACCAAGAGGTATGTCAAGATTCTATCCCTTATAGGTGTGTATAAATGTTCCTCAGGCCTTTACATTTTGGAGGCTTGGACTGTGGATGAATTTTTGCACTCAACACAATCATTAATCTTGGCCATTAACATTCTTCATTCAGTTATTACATTTGCGCAAGATTCATGCTATGGGAATTTACAGTATAATTTTTTTTAACAAGATGGCAAAGTTCTTTTTTAAGCTATTTTAAAGTGAGCTTTTTTCCTAATTGTCCTGCAGGGGTATTAGTCCTATTAAGACAGTTCTTGTTTACAAAATAGTTTGTTCTGTCAAATTTTCCAGTTGAATACATTTTCCTTATTTTATCTTATTTTTTCTGTTATAGGACCCTCAGAGATGGAAACCTCTGACACAAGTACAAATGATGGACCACCACAATTAAGTCCTCATTCCATCACAGAAAACCAGTCAAAACCCTTATCACAAACTGCAGTTCATTCAGATAACCAGTCAAAACCATTGTCTCAACCATTTGTAAAACAGGAACCAATGGATACATCAGATAATCAATCCAATACCAGCATTTCAATGTCACCAAATGGGAAAACAGCCCTGTCTAATCTCCTATTGTCCAAAACTACCAATCATGTCAAAACGGTCACTCCCTCAACTTCCCAGGGTAATGAACAAATGTCATTACTTGCTGCACGTCAGTCAACCGTGTCGCCTGACCAGTGGTCCGTATCAGATGTCTGTTATTTCCTCAAGTCACATGACTGTGCTTTCTACTGTGAAAGCTTTGTTAAAATGGTAATTATAACACATGTTAATGCTTGTACATTTAACAAGTTATGTAAGTTCTGGGATTTTTAATATTTGATTTTATACAGATTATTTCTCTATCTTACATATCTTGTTTATAGGGGATAGATGGGCAGAAGTTGTTATCCCTTACCAAGGAGCAGATTGCCAGCATCACAGGAATGAAAGTAGGTGCTTCCCTGAAGATCTCAGAACTTGTTCAGCAGCTCAAATCCAGATGCAGCAAAGTGTGAAGTTGGAGGAACTCAGCAACTCCTTTGCATCAAAGTGTGTCCAGTGCAAGGCAGCTTAATCATACAGATTCCACAGATATCTGATTCATACTGCTTTAATCTAACCAGCTGACGAAACTAGTGCAATTCACTGTCAAATTGCCACTATTGCTACTCAATACAATGAATACTAGTTGTAATACAATGTATTGTGATAGTGGACTGCATATGTTGATTATTGATGCATATTTTCTTTCCTTTACAGACATTTGAAAATCGTTGTTTTAAGAATATTGACACTGTTTATGTAATCAGAGTTTCTCAAATTGCATTTTCATGTTGTGTATAATTGTTATTGTAAATGAAAAGATCCTATATTTTAGTATGCCTTTTGGTAAGTGTTATTTTGATGTAAAGATTAAGGTATAAAATTGATCTGAGACATGGGCATTGATTTTAGAACGGGGTACAGATAATATACATTGTACATTAATTCCCTGTATACTGAGCATTATTGTAGCATGGTGTCAATAAGCACTGCCATAAAATAAATTTATCAATGAATTGTTTTGGCACTTTGCAATAAAAACACAATGTAATAGTTTGCAAAAACACAGTGTAACAAGGAATGATTGGGTATAAATAATATTTTTTAATTCAACTGTAATTTTGCCAAATAATGTTACTAAGAGATAAATTTAAATAAGTGATTAAGAATGTATTAAAAGTAAGGCTGCTGTCTGTAAAGTTACAGTAAGTATTAGATAAGGTGTTATCTTGTACAGAACCAGTTACAATATCTATACACATTTGAATATTAAGTTAGATTTTATTTACTTGTTTATTTCATTTATTAAAAACTCAAGTGTTGAGGAATTTGTGTTATTGTGTTGTAATTAGCGCTGTAAGGTAAGAAGAATTTGGTCAAAGTTTTGTAACTAATTAATCACTGAATTAGTCAACAGAATAACCTTTAACTATTTAAAAACTGAATATTTAGACATTGATCAAATATCAAGATACAATCATATATGAACATATATCATTATACTTCATTTCCATAATTCAGTAGGAATCTGCAAAAAACAATTTTCTTATGAAATTGATCTTAAAATGAGATTTGTAATGAAAATGACTAAAAAAAAAAACAAAAAACAAGATGCCCAAGGGCCTTAACAGTCACCTGAGTATAATGTAACACTGTATAGGATCCATAGATTGAAGTGTAAAATGAAGTAAGCTGATAAATGAAGCTGTTTTGCCCAAAGGCAAGAGAAATAGGATGATCAGGGATCAACAAAATTATTTATTAAGCTTGATCTATTTACTTGCCTGTTCTTGCCCCATTTGTCACTTTACCAATGCGGACTAAACAAAATGATAGTTCTTGACCACTATTTGTAAACCCATCTCATTCCCTCTCACATTGGCCTCTCTTGGTATTTGAAGAACATTTAATGTACAAAAATAAGGTATTTTTGTCCTATTTTTAATTTTTTATTCTTTACAAGTCTACCTGACCATTAAAAACTATGAAAGTACTTTTTGTAGTAAATATTATGAAATTTCTTGTATAATTCTGTTATCCATTTGACATTTCATTTACATTATTTACACTAATTAATTATCATAGGCGAATAGCAAAGGGGAATGACCTTTTTTCAATAGTATACAAATTAATAAGTTGGCTAAGTGGTGCAGAATTTCAAAAATCTCAACATTAAAAAAATACCCTTGGTTATAGATGCCCAGGAGCAGAGAAGATTTCCAAAGAAATGTATTCTCATTATATACAGTGTATTCAATAGCCCCCCCCCCCCCCTGAACCCCTAACCCTGGGGTTACTAATCCTTTCACAATTTTGGAAGAGGCATCCTTGCTCATCATAACTACTGTTATGCATTTGGTCTGTTTACTCAGTACCAAGGAGCAGAGAAGATTCGCAAAGAAATGATGCACTTTCTCTATATAATTGATAAAGCCCCCCCCCCCCCCTTCTCACAGAACACCTGAGACCATAAATTATACAATTTTGGGAGAGGCACTTTTGTTCATCATAACTATACACTTAGTTTATCTGCTCAATACCTAGGAGCAGAGAAGAAGATTTTCAGAGAATTGATACATGTTCACTATATAATCTATAGAGCCCCACCCTAACACCAGAACCCCTGTCCCAGCCATGAAAATCACAACTTTGGGAGAGGCACCCTTGCTCATCATAACGATGCATTTGGTTTGTTTGTTTGCTTAATACTCCAGAGCAGAGAAGATTTTCAAAGAAATTATGCACTAAACACAAATTTCAGTTTTGGAAGAGGCACTCTTGATCACCATAACCATGCAATTAGTGTAACTACAAATACCAAGGAGCAGAGAAAAAGGTTTTCAAAGAATTAATGCATTTTCGTGATATAATCAAGAGAGCTGTGCCCTGACACTAGTACCCTTTACCTAGGGTCATGAAATTCACAATTTTGGAAGAGGCACCCTTGATCATCACAGCTATGCACAAGGTTTCTTTGCTTTGTATCCAGGAGCAGAAAAGAAGATTTTTGAAGAATTCATCCACTTTCACTATATGACCTTTACAGCCCCACCTCCTGAGCCCCTAACCCCGGCCCGGGCCCATGTTATATGAATTTCAAAATGTTGGTAGAGGGCTATATGAATTTCAAAATGTTGGTAGAGGGCTCAATGCTTATTACAATCTTGCCAACAATTTGACTGCTTGGTGTCCAGGAGTAAAGAAGAATGTTTTTAAAGATAGCATTAATTTTGATGGTTTTAGCCCCACCCCTATGGCTCCAGGGGGGCAGGGACCTTGAAATTCATGATTTTTGTAACCCTTTACCCGTTGATGCTTTATTTTAAAATTGGTTGAAATTGGTTCAGTGGTACAAGAGAAGAAGATTAAAATGTTCAAAAGTTTACGACGCACGATGACGGACACACAAGATGGCAATAGGTCACCTGAGTGACTCAGGTGACCTAAAAAAAAGATTTCTGACAACTCTATTATACTGAAAGAGCAATTTTTATCTATTATTTTTTATGGACTAGCAAATATTTGAGCTGGTCCTCCGGTAGGATTGAATACTCAGCTATAGTCACTTGGAAAATGAAGTAAAATGGTAATATTTGCCAATGATCTTTGAGCAGAGTTGTGGAAAAAATGGAAAAAGAAATCAATTTTATCCCTTTTCTAAGTTTTTATACACGTATCTTCATAGTAACGCATAAATAAGAATGTTTATTTTTAGCTCTACTGGTCAGAGACCAGAACAGCTTATGCGATAGGTGTCCATCGTCCATCCGTCTGTCTGTAAACAATTTTTCAAACGCTACTCCTCCTACAGATTTGGTCTGATTTTAATATTACTTGGCACACAAGTAGACTACACTAAAATACATAATATAGTGCATCGGTTTTTAATTTTGATGAACGGTGTTGCCATGGTTACTAAAAATAGAAAATTCCTTTAAAATGCTACTCCTCCTACAGTTTTGGTCTGATTTTAATATAACTTGGCACACAAGTAGACTACACTAAGGTACATGATTTAGTGCATGTGTTTTTGACTTTGATGAACGGTGTTGCCATGGTTACTAAAAATAGAAAATTCTGTGAAATACTTCCAAAAGGCTACTCCTCCACCAGTTTTAATCTGATTGTAATATATCTTGCCACAAAAAGACTAAATCAAGGATCATTATTCTATTTATTGCTGTTGCATAGTTTTAAGTGCAAGTGCTAATTTTCTTTTCCTTCGATATAAATACAAACCAGTAGAGCTACTGTCTCATCAGAGACTTCTGGTTAGATAATTGAATTTTTATGATGTACAACAATTAAAAACAATCCCCTCATGGGTTTAACTACTATGTTATCCTGTTTATTTAAGTTTATATGTAATAAAGACACATTTTGATGGTTAATAATATTTGGACATTATTTCCATTTCTACCTGTGCTCACTTGATTTATGGTTTTCATGACTCAGATGACAGTAATGAAGGAGGAAAAATCTAAGAAGATCTAATGAAGGGAAAAATAATTTTGGTGTGATTTAATTACCTATAGGAATTACTTTGAAAAAAAGAAAACTTGAATCCTTCAACCAAGAATACTTTCCTCGATGGAACCCACGGGTATCTTCTCCCATTACACTACACTCAACCTGGGTCTGTAGTGTACACGTAGATAAAAAAAAAATTGTGGGTTCCGAAGATGAAATGCTTTGTGCCGTGTTCAAAACTGACCCAGTGGTTCTGAATATGATAATGAAAAAGTTAATAATGATGAGACAACACCAACAACAAACAAATGATCACAAAAGCTCACCAGATTCTTGGTTCAGGTGAGCTAAAAGGAATCCCTGTCCGAAAGCGATAAATCAAAACGGCAATAGTTAGGTTGCTTTGTATTAAGATTTTTTTTTAATATTTGGAACTTTTAGGAACTTTTTTTCTTGCCTTATTTAATGATCCAAAGTATATATATTAACTATTATAGGTTCTGACGACACGTACGTTCCTCAAATATCTATATTGTATTTCCTTGCAGTTATATATCAAAAAACATTCATAATTGTCATTCTCTTGTGAATTCTAAACTATTTTCAAAATGTTTTGAAAAATAATTACATCAAAAACTGTGATATTGGCCATTCAAGTAATTTCAAAAAGGATTACATAGGAAACATCATCCTCTGGTATCTTGCAAAGATGCCTGGTAACGTATCTTAATTTCTTTTAGGAAACTTATTAAAGTAGAAATACTTCAATGACAAATTCTCGGGGAAAATTATATATTACTGAGGAACGTGACGTCTGACCTTAAGGGTTATGTAGGCACATGATAAATTTCGTTCTATCCAGTCATCTGGTTCAGAGCTTGTGAGACTCGTACATGTATACAGTGTATCCACGTAATTCCAATTTTGGTAGGCTTAGTATTTTCAGCACCAACTTAGTCCCCACACTGAAACATAAATGCTGGTCCCAGTGGGCATTACTTTTAGTAGAGGATTCAGTACTCACGTAAACTTGCAAACAATTCGTCAGCTCCAGGTTCAAGAATTTTAAAGACGAGGTCTGACCAACTAAGCCTTCCCTGGGGCCAGGAATTTCACAGTTTTTGTACATAGCTAATTATAATTAAGGTAGTCCGATCCTCAGGTTCCGCAAATCAGCTTTTCAGTAATTGAAAATTCTCACAAAAATGTCTTGGATGTGACAGAATAACGTGTATTTACCCATGGTATTTCTTCAAAGTTCATCACTAAAGTTAATCATATTATACTGGGAAAATTATCATATCTCGAGTATATTTTCAGTAAATGCGAATTAAAGCACCAGCTATGGATTTTCTACTTGAAAACTGATCAACATATGTATTTTTGGATTCAAAATTATAGGTATCCAGGCATTTGGAGAAAATTGCACGTTTTGCACACTTATACAGTAATTTAGTTCTTCTATTTACTTCCATTGTTATAAAATACATAGTGTAAAAGGTTTTTGTTAGCATTGCAAGACATCCCAGATCACTTCTAATTTCATATCATGTTAATATGCACCGGGATCCAATGCTACATTGAAGGAAATTTGATTTCTCTAAAAATGAATTCATTTTTTTTTCTTTTCTGGGGTACAAATGTCAACTTTTTATAACATCATTTCTAAGACTTCAAAGAAGCTTAAACCATATTAAGATGCATAAAATGAAAATTGTTGCAAGAAAATATTTCAATTTCAAGCTCCATTTTGAGATTTTTTTTAATTAAATAATAGATATAAGAGTTATAATTCCTACCCGAGGATCGGATATCCTTAAGTAAACAATTTGTGTAATAGATGACCATTAAGAAAAAAACCCAAAAATTTCCGTCGAGACTGCAGCTCTACTGGTTTTTACTTTTAAAGGAAAAGTAGCACTTGGACTTGAGACTTTGCAACTGTAGGAGGAGTTGCGTTTTGAAAGTATTTCACAGAAAATTCTATTTTTAGTAACTATGGCAACACCGTTCATCAAAAACCGATAAACAGAATCATGTATCTTAGTGTAGTCTACTTGTGTGCTAAGTTATACTGAAATCTGACCAAAACGGTAGAAAGAGTAGCGTTCTGAAAGTATTCACAGAAATTTCTATTTTTAGTAACCATGGTAACACCATTCATCAAAAACCAATGTAAAGAATTATGTATCTTAATGTAGTCTATTTGTGTGCCAAGTTATACTGAAATCAGACCAAAACTGTAGGAGTAGCAATTTGAAAAATTGTTTACAGACAGACACCTTTCTATCGCATAAGCTCTTATGGTCTCTGACTAGTAGAGCTAAAAAAGATCTGCAAAGGTGTTATACATTTCCAAAATATGACTACCGAGCCCATCCTCGGGCCTGAACTACAAACCCAAGGGGTAAGAATTCCACAATTTTGTTAGTCATCATTGTAATCATGCAAATGACATTGATGCCAATGGTTTACCTGCTATATATCCATGAATAAAGAGTTACAGATTTTCACAGGTGTTACGTATTGACCAACTTAGCCCCATTCCCCCTTTCACCTCCAGGCCTGAACCAAGGGAGCATGGATTTCATTATTTTGGTAGAGGGCAATTGTTCACATAAATAGTTAGCCTGTTTAATGAAGAGATTTTCAAAGCTGTGATGTTTTTTTAATATATATGTATGTAAATTAAGTCCCATTCTAGGGTCTGAACCATGTACGGCCCCATCTATGTTTTTAAAATGCTCGAGATTAAAATAATGTAAACAGTTGTAAGATTATCAGGAAACAATTCATTTTCAATATATGTATATGACTAATTTAACCCCACCTCAGTATCTGCACCAAGGGGCCAAAAATGTCAAAATTTTGGTTGAGGGGTCATCAATTATCATGCCAATACATGTACAGCTTAATTTTTGAAGATTGCATGACTTTGATGGGTTTGGCCACAACTCTTATTCCCAAGAGGCAGACCATACCCCCCTCCCCCCATTTTACTCATAGATGCTGCAATATATACCAAGATTGGTTGAAAATGGTTAGTCATTCTAAAGCTTGGAATGTTCCATGACTGACTCATGTGACATAAAAATCCTTGTGCCCTCCAAGTGCATTCACTAATACTTTGTACAGTGTACATACACTTTAGTCAAGAGACCTCAACTTCAATTTCACTTACACATTTGGAGGGACTGTAATCATACTAAATTCAGCAACTAATTATTAAAAAATCTGTACCCATTTCAGGTAAATCACTTAAAATGAGAGAATTTATTCCCAATGTTTATCAAAACTCTTGCTAGTATATTAAATGAAAACCTTCAAAAACTTGTATACTTTTACTGACAAATGTGAGAAATGAATTACACTGTTTTTACAACATATTGCAAACAATCATGTTAATGAATTAAAATAACAACCATCACATCAACCATTCTCTGATTCTGTCCCAGTTCCTGGCCCCTGTAATGTTCAGAGATATTCTTCTAACATTCTAAAAATTCATAGTCAGACAGGACTTGGAAAATTTTCATTATCTTTTATAAAGTACAAGAGTTAAAACATGGACACCAGATACATACTATAGGAAAACAAACATTAAAACATTAAAATCACTCACTGGGAATATTGGGATAGAAGATCTTTGTTGAAACAGAATTAAGATACAAAATCTTGATTAATTAGACTAGATGGGCAATTCAACTTGATTCAGAGTTTGGTAGTAGATGGGGGTTTAATATTCAGGCAAATGTCCTAGATAATGAGGTAAACATAAAATTCACAGCAGTGGACAGTCACTCAGAAGATTCCAAGGAGCCCATCAATTTTAGTATAATAATCAACTTTTCACAAGTATCTATAGTTTTTATCAGAATGTTTTTTTTTCAAAATGTCTATAAACTATATACAGAACATAAAAACAAATCAAGCTGGCGACACTGAGTGTGGACGTCCCATGATTGCTAGAGGTGCTTTCTTTGCAGTAGCCATCAGCCACACTGGTGCCAATGAAGAACATGATGAATTATTAACAAGATGAGATGATAGATGAAGATCAGGCACCATCATTTTGTCTCCACTTTGCTTTAATCACTCACACTACATTGTTTGTTTTGTGTTATTCTCACAATAACCCTCCCGTCTGTTGTTGGAATACATCTATACTGTCGCCATCTTCCATATCCAACTGAAAAAAAGAAGAAGACTTTGTTTATCATATTGCTTACAAAAGTAATTCTGTTTTATCATTTAGAAAGTCATGCAATGCATTGTATGTTTAGGTTTGGTTTCATAACCTCACCTTTATTTGATATGTTGACAAGTGAAAGTATGTCAGACAAAGAAAAAATTGGCACATCAGAACTAAAATAACTCATCGCCCTGTAGCCCACAGCAACCAATTTTTAAAAAGTGACCCTTCTGGTAGTGATGGGCCAATAGTCACTGACGATTGACAATCAGTCATTTGGAGCTCTTTGATGCTAATTGATTACTAAACAAATGTTGCAGCCATCGCTGACAGAAAATCAAATGAACAGTTAAAACCTGAATTTCATTACCAAATACCATGTGCAGAGTTTTAAAGAAGTGAATGTATAGTCAGGCTAATAACAGAAAATGGACAATATTATGGGATTATGAAGTTTTTGTAAAAGTCTGAATTTGAATCTAAATATGTTTAACTCTTTTATATTAATTTCACTTAAGAAGAAAAATTTGATTATAATCAATTATGTGTATCCAATAAATACAGATAATCGATTATGTTTATTGTCAGATTGCCCATAACTACCTACTGGATGCAACTTTGAGCAGTTTTGTTCATCTGAAACATATATACACAGTTGAACTTTGTTATCTCAATCACTGATATCTCGAATATCATCGATATCTCTAAGACAGCTGGAATTTCCATTTACTTTTTCTTTATGAATTTCAACTTAAGTACCTCAAATTGGGTTGAGATATATGGTAGTCCGACATCTGAGCTAGTTGTTTTAAGACTCAGGCTAGCTAATATAAATGATAGTCCATCGAACTAGCAGACAAGAAAAAAATTTCTCATCAGTTTACTTTTGTTATCTATGTAAATTGGTTTCTTTTGACTGAAAACTAGTTTGTTTCTTTCACCAGAGCATTTGAAATTAAGCGAACATATCTGCAATGATAAAGCATTTTAATCACAATGATCAAAGATGCATTGTTGGCTAGTTAGTTTGAGGCTTGGGCCAGTAATTTTTTACTGATCAGTAGTCCCTGGGCTAGTGAGTTTTCCAGGGAAATTTCAACCCCTGCGAATACACCATTATCTTGCTTTTTTCTTGGTCTCATCAAGTTCGAGATAACAATTTTTTGATGAGAGTTGAAACAAACCTACAACTATATTAAGTTATACATTGAAAAATAATTTAGTATGCCAATTTTTAGAGACAAATTGTAAATTTCATATCAGGTTCTAAAATGTACAATACAATCCAATATATGAAATATAGGTACTTACCCCTGAAGGTGTGTCTGTTTCATTTATGGGATTTCCATCAAACCTAAACCTCACAACACCAAGTTTTAACCCCTGTAATTGAATGATGAAACCTGACTTCAATTCTGTTAAGTTTATTCTTTTTAACGAACAGCAATTGAAAACAAGTAAAATAATATTGGGTTGTATGGTATATAGCAGTACTTTGTATCCAATATCCTTTCACCCTACCTTTGAATTGATTCTGATGTTGATAAAAATATGCATTCCAATAAATAGCCTTGTTGGCTCAGTACAATAACAAAATTATTATAATGAGCAACTCCCTTATGTAAATTATTTTTAGTTCATAGGCTCTAATACTGCAAATATTCAGGAGACTTCAATATAAAAAACTCACAGCTCTGTCACAGTATGCAGACATCAGTTTCCTCAAAGGTGTGTTTTTCTTGATCTTGAAATGCACTACACTGCCATCTTGTCCAGTAACTTTCAAGTTAATGTGTTCACTGCTTTCTGGCTTGATCTCGTCCTATAATATATAAATTTAAAATAGTGTTTAAACAGTAATTAAGACTTCGCTAACCCAGTCTATGCGAAAGTCACCGGACCGTCGGTTTTTACCGGTAAAAATTGGTTCGGGTCGGTAAAAAAATTCAGGATACAGGACCAAATGTCCGATGAAAAAATAAGGCCTAAAAATCTTAATTTACATGTTCATATGGTCTTATTTTCCACACATATCCTTTATTCGATCTATTTAGCAGTAATGCATGATTAATTTTAATCTATATCAACCCTGTCATGATCGTTTATTTCTAATTCGAATTTCCTCTGTCATGGAATATAGATATATGTATAGATAGCTCATATGTAGATTTGGTTGGGTAGATTATTTTCATTACTAAACAAGAGTAACTATTATGAGTTACTTCAGGAGATAAATAAATATATTTTAAAGTGCATTTTCTTAAGTTTTAGAAAAAAATCTTTGACACTATATATTTCGTTTGTATGTGTCAAATAACCAGAAAAAGAAAAATTGTATGCATTTGTCATATGTACTACCTTTAAACAAAAAAACAATAATAAGTTTGTTCATTTCAATAAAATCATTTTTTTTAATAATCTCAACTCTGGATCTATTTAAGGTTCAATTTAACAGTGAGAATACACCCCCCCCCCCCCTTCTTTTCAATCTCTGAATCATAATGATGTATGAATTAATTTAAAGAAAAAGGTCGGTCTGGTAAGTAAATGCTTGGTCTGGTAAAATATATATTTTTACCAGACCGTATGTCCTGTAAAAATTTTAGACTTTCGCATAGACTGCTAACCAACCAATTACCTTCATGATCTCAGTCCAGAAATCCTCAAGTTAATTATCTTGAAATCTGCTTAAATAGATATGTGGAAGTGTTAACTTATCAACCTTCAGCATTTTTTTAACTGAATTTAAAGGAAATTGTGTACAAATTTACACATAATTTAGATTTTTCCCAACTAAGGATTACACACACTTTCCTACCAATTACTATTGTTTAGTCTGAGTAACCTTAACAAATTGCCATCCCTACTGAAAACACACCTAGCACACCTAGGAATCGTATACTTTTTTTTGGGATCCATAATTTAATCAATACAGCTTTTATCGATGTGCATATAATTTACTTTGGTCAACTTACAGAACAAGAACTTGGTTTGTTGGTTTACTAATGTAACTGTTAAATTTAGTTTTTTTTTATGGCAATAATGCGTGTATTTGGGGATAAAGCTTACATACATTAACATTATAATTTATTTATTACATTTAACATCCCCATTAAAATCAAGGGGTTTTTTTTATGTTTGGATGGAAGATTACTGCAATAACATAATTTTTCTGGGACATATCAAATTACCTCTTTCAACACTGAGTAACTTTTATCAACCAATCCCTGGTACTCTGAGTAACTTTGGCCATCACTGAATATTTCACCTTCCATCACAAAAAATACAATAACTTCTTTATTTCTTTGAATATTTTGATAAATGACACATTATTAGAAAGGTGATGCATTCCCCTTTTAAATTATATCAAATTTATATATATTCAAAATCAGTTAGCAAGTCAAAAGCACTAATTAAAATCATAATTACATTTTATAACTGATTTTATGTAATATTTTGATAAATTTGCTGCTAAGAAGTTTCAAAATCACTTATGTTCTTAACATCGTTCAAAAGAGAAATTAATTCTGTGTAAAATGATATGCAATATGTCTGATTTTATTGAAAAACAAGTCCATAACAATAAATAAATAAAATGTGGTGTTTCAGGACATCGGGAAGAGTCTGGGGCGTCGAAAACGTCCTCTGTTCAGAGCCTTCAAAGTCTGATTCCAAGTTAAGTTTCTCTAACCAGATTTCACATCACTGTTAAAACCTCATATTTTTATTGTCTAGAAACATCTATAATGTCTAATTCCCCAATTTTATTAAAGTTTTCATCGTCAGAAAGATCAGACATTTTGTTTTAACCACCATTTTGCTTTCTTCTGCGTTTCCTTTAAGATTCATATAATTTTCCTTATTTTTTCGTGATTTTTGCCATGTGGCCCCCCATATTTGTTAACAGATGTTTATATCCATCTACCCATAAATCATAGAGAAAGATCTTGCGCAAAGAAATACTTTCTATTTCAAGGAATAAACGTTTACTTTCAGTTTTGTGTCTGAGACCAACGAATCGGTCTAATGTGTTGAAAGGGTTAAACTGTGACAAAACCTTCTCAAAAACCTTCAGTCCTGGAACACAAGTTGACAAACTCCTAGCGAGAGCCTTGTTTAAAAAGAGCTTTTTCTTGGTAAATTTGATTCCAGGTATCATAGAGTGAGAATAATCTGTGTATGGGGAAAACCCTCACCACAGTTTTTGTTCAATATAGGTTGCAATGTAGCAAAACAAAGTGGATGCGCTCCAGCACGATTTCGGAGAATACAAAAGTTGTTGCACTGAAAATAACTACAAAAATAATCAAATCATGTCAGATTGACATTTAGAACTCTTTGAATTATTCAAAATATATCATTATATTGGAATTATCTGCCCCTATTTATTTTGCTATTTTTCCAACATACTGAACAAATTCTATAGTTAAACTGGGTTCACATGTAACAGTATCATTTTAACCATAGAACATGCTGTGTTTTAACTGCACCTTTGGTTTGTTTGTATGTTGTTTAACGTCCCTCTTGAGAATTTTTCACTCATATGGAGAAGCCTGCACCTTTGGTAGTTTGAGGGATGTTTCTTTATAAAAACATTCAAGGTGCAGCATTTTTCCTTTATTTAAAAGTAAAGGGTTAGAGATCAATTTAATGGACTCTCCTTTGGGTTGAGGTTTATGAACAAATCTCTGTAGACCTAACAATTAAAATTTGAATATTTTATTTCAAATCCGCATTAAGCAGCATTTTTATCAATTGAAGTGGTCAATTTGGTTCGTAGCCGGTTTTTAGGAAAAACACTGAGGGTGCCATAACTTAATGACTTGAGTCTTTCCACGACGTTTTACATAGTGGTGTTCCAATCATCGATTATAATCGAAAATCAGTCGATTGCTGGCATTATCCAAGTGCTTGATTACAATTTTTTTATTCTGATTAATCGGGTTATTTATTTTATTTTACAAGCGTAATAGTTTTTAAGCCGCATATTCCAGCTGCGACTTGTCTATTAACTTGCTTGCATATCGTAATGGCGCAGACAAACAGACATTGTATTCATACCTGGGTAAAAACGCTCATTCTCCGGTATGGACATACTTTGGATTCTACAAAATGAACGAAGAACCAGCTGGACTAGATTGAACGTTCTATCTTTAAAATAATATTGTCCTTAGGATCAGAAGGACTAGGGCTTGTCCCGAGACACAGTTAGATTATTCCAACTACAGCTGGACCACCACAGAAAGTTATTCACCCATTCTTACCATTTAATAAATTAAATTGACAGACTTTGTAAATGTCCCATTATAATTGAAATTTAGTTAGTTACAGTAGCCCAATCATAGATTATGAAATTCTTACTGATTCCCATCACTAGTTTTATCCCTTTTATTCAAATGTATTATAACTAAGTCTTAATCACTTTTTTCCCCCTAAATTTCACTGAAAATGCCATTTAGAAAATAATTATGCTCATCATTTTGTCTAGAACATCAATTTGAACATTCTGGGGTGCATAACTAAAACAAAATCATTGAAATTGAGCAATTGTTGATCTGACAAAAAGTTTGTTTGTTTTTCTTTTTAAATAAAAACTGGTTCTCAATGAGATTAACATTGTAAAAAAATTAAATTACAACTCATTTATGGCCATTTTCTGTAGAATAAAATGTCAATGTTCTAGGATTAAAATATAGTAGCTTTCATTATATTGGTAACGGTATACACCAAGAAACTTTTACTCCAATCCAGTGAAACCTTACTTCACCTGTACGTTAGCGTAAAAGTACCCCCCCCCCCTCCATCTCCTAATGAATTCAACTCGTTTACTGAAAAGGGAACTTTACACTTTTCGTTTCACATTTTTTCCTCCAAATAAATATAACAAATTTGATAAGCTTTTCGTTTAGGACAGTTTAAGGACAAAACGCGTGGCTTCGGATCACATGGAAAATGAAAACAGCATTGTTCAAATCACAACGCGGGAAGGAGTGTCGTGTGATGACTTTTAGGAATTTATAAGAACTTATATACAAACGTAAATTTCTCACAAAAGTACCTTTTTCTCCTCCGACATTTTCTCAAGTTTCTTTTAGAAAACAAACAAGAGCTATGGGACTTTCTAACTGCTTGCCTGTCCGTCGGCTTGGCTGAGAAATTAAAATGGCGCACAAAGGAAATACCCAACTAAAATATCGCTCTGTAAAACGGATTTTCATTGGATGACAATTTTTGACCTTCAAATGACCTTGAAAAAAAGAAATGATAATCAAGCGACTTTTTGTCCATGCCTATGCTCTTGAATTGCTTAAACCATTGATAAAACAGACTTTGCATCTGTTTGTTGAACGCATATTGATAATTTGCATCTTTTTAATACAGGGTGATATGGAATTTAAAAGAACTGAATATTTACATACATTTTTCACTAAACTTGGAAAGGTGGTGACGTCTAAATTTATCATCCAATGAAAACCTCCATATGTCTTGGAGTTGAGCGACAGTATTTATAAGAAGTTGCATTTCCCTCTGTCAAAGTTTTATCGTGTAATAGGACTTCCCTTTGGTCTCCTAATATATGTAATGGATGACTTATTACGGGAAATAGCCTCAGTCTAATGTTGCAACAAAAATAAATAAAAATTTTAAAATAAAAAAAAAAACTGTTAAAATAGTTTTCATTTTCTTTTACTAATATATTTATACATCCATTTCCCGAAATTTTCTACAAAATATGACTTTTTGATTTTTTTTCAACGATATCTAGAGCTATGAACCATATTATGATAGAGATTTAATATTGGCGGTCTTTATTCGTGATAATATACTTAGAAACTGTATAGCAAACTTTCACAAAAAGCCCTCAGCTACATAGATGATAAGGGGGAGGCTGATCCAAGTAAAATATTCTGATTTGTGTATATATGTAGACCTTGATTATGCAACATACACAGATGAATTAATATATATACATAAATAATTATTGTAGATGGAAGCAGACAATTAACTTTCAAAATAATATGTAAAATCTACACAAAAAGTTTGTAGTGATGACACAATGTTTCAAGTTCTGATGTTCTTTTTCCCCTGTCTTTTTTAAGATTCATCAACCCTCTGACAAGAGAGATAACTCTAACTTAGAATAATACCTATTATTGCTTTAGAAAATTGTCAAGTTAAGACGCGATTTCTGTCGACTTCTGATCATATATAAAACAAATACACATAACTATATATACATAACTATACAGTGCATCGCACTGTATGCTGAATTGTTTTGCATAACAATTATAATGTAGATATATCTTTTTGAAAATCAGCATGAGTGAGTAAAGGGACGATGAATCCAGTGTAATTGTTTCTGGTAACTAATTATATATACATGCAGTGTATTTTCAACGCCTATGGATTGTGACTATATAAATTGTATTCTCTATTTTGATAAAGAAAATTTTTCCATCGCAAAATGGAGTAAGACATTTAAAGTGTTGTATGTATAAATCGGTCGTCTCTGATTAAAGTGTAGCTCTACTGCTTGAGTTTTACATGACTTGATGTTTCCTTCACTTAATTGTAAACAGTGTTCCTCAAATCATTTCAGAACTGCAGCAGTTCCTTTTTTAAAGAAGTTTTACATATATATGAAAATATGCAAAGGTATCAAAAGTATATACTGAAGCAAATACCCCCCCCTCCCCTTAGAAAACGTGTACCCACCATCACCACCACAATAGGTGTTTTACGTTTGGGAAATGGATTTAACGGGGTTTGTTGTTTTATTTTTTTTCATTTTTTTTTTATTGTCAAGAAATTTTTGGGTTTGAAATTTTTTTTGACTGGGGTGGACCCCACCCCCTGGAAAAAAAATCCTGGATCCGCGCCTGTATTCGTCCCTTATTCAGAACCTGGGGATCGGACTACCATAAGTATAATTTTAAACAGCATGCATGTGAAGTGTAAGTTATAATCCCTGTGAAGAGATTATGATTTTCTTTTAGTATGAGAAGATAAAATATACCCATACGGCCATCTTCGCTAGCCAAGGGTTTCTGATACGCTACTCTCCTCATTTTAACATGTTTAAACAAGGACCTATATATACTAGTTATGGGTCCCTGGTTTAAATAACAAATTAACATAACCAGGGACCTATACACTATACTATATACTTAGTATATAGGTCCCTGACATAACTCAATACCTTCTTGTTAATAATTCTTTAAAAACATTATTTTTTTAAATTACGCACAGATTGCGTCATCGACAGAAATAAAAAGCGTACCTGGTAAGAATCGTGATCTCGTGACGAAAACAATCCCGTCTTTTGTCAGCACCGTATGCCAAGGGTTTATGAGGAGAGTAGCGTATCAGAAACCTTTGACTAGCGAAGATGCCATAAGGCCAGAGGTTTTTCTTTTGGATTTTACGGTACCAAATTTAATTTTCCGGATTTTTCTCAGCCGAACGATGGGTTCTAAAATTGAATGGATTTAACTAAGTCAAATAAACGCTTACCTATAAATGAGACCTTTACAAACATTTAGATGACCGTAAATAAACACACGTGCAACTCAAAATGGCGGTAATGTGGTAAAACAACTTTACAAGGTAATTCCTCACTGAAAGCAATGACACACATTTAAAGAACTTTTTCTGCATGGAAAAGTGAATCAAATCTTGAATTATACCTTTACCACCATTTCTCCAATTACAACGTCTCAATTTGGCTAAATTCTTATCTGGAATATTGGAGAGTGCCCAAATGTTTAACTCCAACTCTCTAATGTAGACGGTGCGACTGTTAGGGCGAGCGCCGATGTTTATTACTGGATACCTATAGTCCAACCCACACTTTGCAAAAGTTGTGTCCCTTTGTGGCGTGCTCCGATTAATCCAATGTGTTTTTTTTTCTTTCGTAGCCCGATCCTGGGACAATCATTATACAAGATGCACAAATTTTTCCCAGTCAAATGATAAATTTACAAACCAGAAAGGCTTCTGTGAGGATTCTATGGGGTTTTCCTAAAAAATGGCGGCCAAGGGACATAAGTTTTGAAAAGTGTGGATTCAACTATTCAGTTTTAACTTAGATTGATTGATTTTATGTTGTTTTACGTCCCATTTGAGAATTTTTCACTCATATAGAGACATCACTATATACCGATGAAGGGCTTCAAATTTAGACCTTTACTTGGCACTCAGGGCCATTGTCAGCAGTGAGGGATCTTTATCCCTCAATGATATTGATTTATCCCTGAAATGATATTACCAACGCCTGCCATGACACGGGACCTCGGTTTTTAAGGTCTCATCCGAAGGACCTGCAACTTTCACTTCAAAGTGCCAAGTGCTTGGCGAAGGAACAGTTGCCACTTTTTTTTTATCGACTTAGGTCAGTTGCGGCTGAGATTCAAACTCACGACCTTCCGATTATGGAGCGAGCACTCCTCCGACTGAGCTACCATGACGTTCCATTTTAGCTTAGATAGAACCTTCTATCGTTAAAATGATATTGTCCTATGGACCTGGTTTAACAATAGTTTTAACTTAGACTGGCATGCCTCTTCAAAATGCACGAGACATTTCGAATGTCTAGACTGTGACATCACATGACGTCAGACGTTAGTTGCATTACCATAACAAAGTCTGAAAAATGCAAATTTTAACAAAGAACATTAAATCTCCTTTTTTTCTGCAATATGTCCATTAAATCAAGGTGAGTTTATTATTTGGTGAATTTTTGTTGTTACTACGAGAACTTAGTTAGCAGCGAGATGCATTTGCATTGCATTGTGGGTATCGAGATATCTGCAGGAAAAAATCCTTTGGATCAATATGCAAAGTCTGAATTTTCTCTTTGCCCAGGTAGCTCACAGTGATGAGCAAAGAAAAAATGCTATCAATTCCAATGATCGATAATTATTTTTCACAATTGATCATCTGAAACATACTTCTTATAAAATGCATTCTGGAATTATCCGTTCCTGGTTTAAAATTTATTTCTTCGTAATGAAAGAAAATCATATGGCATTTGCACCTTATACAACAATATTCAATCACCCAAGTAAACATTTGCATTGTATAAATATATTAATATAAGCAATATTTTATGTGTTAATTATCATTTATTAACAAATTATACAAGTGCATCTTTTTCTTGGTTTCTAATTTCTATACTTATAATTGGAACCTCCAGATTATTTTAATGCTAACAGTGCCTGGTTAATAGTTCATATGGATAGGGCTGTGTATTGAGCAAAATATTTCGATACGATACGATACGATATTTTTTAAAGCGATATGCGATATATTGGATTATTTATTAAGTCTTTCAAAAATGTCTTATTAATGACATTTAATGCATAAATTTGATAAAAACTGGGTGAGTCTAACATAACATGTTAAAATATAGTTGTCTATGTATTTTGTAATAGTTATTTAAGATGTGCTCTCTCCTTAATGTTTATTTCATTATTGACCAGTTTTAATTGAAAACAGTTCAAAATAATCTTTGGTAACTGAAATTCCCAACTTTTTTACAGAATTATAAGGAAAACTGCCTGTCCGATACGTATTGGAAGTTATTTTTTCGATACGATACATTCCAGAATATCGATACGTATTGAATATTCAATATATTGACACAGCCCTACATATGGACATTCATTACACCATTCACCCTACTTAATGTTTTATAAAGCCAACTAGCATGAAGCAGAGGTGATTAAGAAAAATATGCATATACAGAAAGTGTAAAAGAAGCAAAACAACAAAGAAAACAATATTTTATATATTCTTGTTAAAGAAATAATTTGAAATACTTGTAATAGTCTGCTTTTTATATACAAAACTGTGACATCAAATTATAATCAGTAAAATCGCATTGGAAGCAGTAACCAATTCCAACAGATGATTGATTATGAAAATTAACAAATGTCCCATCACTACAAAGTGCTTTAGAAAATGCAACTCTAAATGGGAAAAAAATCATTAGGGTATGCAAATAAAACATTTTTGAAAAACTACAATTCTTATGTTGGGCCCCTACATTCATGGCTAGGTCCAGCCCAGGTGGCTACTTACTGAAAAAATTAACTTGTATCCCTGTATAATATGCATACAAAGTTTTACAAAGAAACCTAAGACTAACTCAAGAACAAAGGCTATAATTTGTAAAAGAAGATAGGCATATTTGGAATCGTGTATGATTTATAATTAAATGTCCATGATTTGGTCGGCAGGCCACAGGTGTACAGATTTTACAAAGTTACGCACATAGGAAAATGTTACATTTACATTAAAATACCTAGGGTATACTCTACTGATTTTTTCCCTATATAACATTAGATCGTTATATGTGACTAATTCCCTAGAAATTGTTAAGAATGGACTAATCCCCGTGCGTTAGTCAAGTGAGCTAATCCCTGCTTTGAAAGCTAATTCCCGGTTATATGTAATCCTCTAAATTTTACTTTCACATTGGTATGATATGTGAATGGACTAATCCCCATGTGTTAGTTCAGTTAGCTAATCCCTGCTTTGAAATCATGCTATCGGAATCTTCTGAATTTTACATTTGTATTGGTATAATAAAACTAGGGATGTCAATTTTATTCGGACAGCTTAGTCAAATAGTCGGAGGCTTTAGTCGAACGATAGTCAAATATTCGTTGAAATTTAAATTAATTTTTCATGTCATTTTCACGTTTTGTCTTCTATAGACTAGTTTTACAATATCTAACCTACGCTTTCACCATTATACAAGGAATTTCTGAATCATAAACATTTACGTATTTCAATAAATACATCTACATGTTTCCAATGTATTTGATTTCAAATGTAATATTTCCTGCACAATTTATCTAAATACAGGACATTAAACACTCGCATTTGTCCTTTCTTTTCATAACGCTAGTACATGTACCCGTTAACTGAAGCCATTTCTATGTGTCGTGACAGACCTGTGACTGGTAAACAATTAAAGTGTGCCTTTTATAAAAACAGAGAGAGCTTGCCATAAATTTTAATTATGAGATTTTGTGCAAACATTCAATACAATCTTAAAATGACTGTATGACATTAATATCAGAAAGAAACACCATTTAATTATGCTCATAACTGTCCCCATGTATTTACAATTTTGTAACAGCCGTTTAATTATTCTTTATGAATAGTTGCATTACGTCAGATCTTATGGAATTGCAGGTTGAAACTTTATAATTTTAATCTACAAAACCAAACAATTCTAAATGCCCTCTCCATTTACACAAATCAGAGGTAGACAATCCTTGATAATCATGTTTGTGTTAGCAACATTTTTCTTTCCGGCTTTGCTTTTTTTTTCATTTTTGCGGAGAACTTACTAAGAAAGTTTATATGTTATATGTATATATGTTTGACGGATTCGGCATGTTCCACTACAGAATACAAGTTCAGTTTCACATAACATATTTTCCCAATATTGTGTTTTGATTTGCTAAACAATAAGATAAAATATGGCTAAATGATTCATTTTGTACAAAATGTTATATTTTTAAACACATTTTTCTAAAAATTTACTATCTCTGGGTAGTCTCTCTGCAATTAAGATAACATACTTTTAACTGGGTTTTTTTCCATCCTGATATCTTTTAAAGTATGCCAAAACTGTAGATTTTGGAGGCATGTTTGAACATAAGTCGACATACAAATAATTTCATTTGAACAGTTAAACCTTACCCTGCTTTTTACTTACGAGACTATTGATCTGTAGATAAATGAAATGGGCGGATTCAAGTTTATTACCTTGAATTTAAAATTACTATTAGGTAACACATTTTTAACGAATAACCGACTAAAGAAATTTTAGTCGATAGTCGGTATGATTGAACAATAGTCGAGTACTCGAATATTCGTTGACATCCCTAAATAAAACAGTTAAAAGTATATCATTGCGGGAGTTAGCAAGATTCCAGATCTCCTTGACCAGGACTATTTCCCTTGGCTTCACCTCAGGAAATAGTCCTCCTGGCCTTGGGGAACTGGAATCTTGCTAACTCCCTCAATGATATACTTTAACTGTATATTAATATATATTAAAGTTTCAGTACATTAGAAGAATTGCTTTCGACTCATTGCAACTGAACCAAAATTTATCAATTTTAAAATTTTAATAAATCAGTAGATAAATTAAACTGACAATTGACATGATTGTTTGTATTTAAACCAAAAAAAAAATGCTCCATATGGTGATCAAACCAAAAAATTTTTGATTCCTGGTGTGCTGGATTGGTAACTTTCCCTACACAAACAACATGGATTTTAAACTGATAATGAAG